>NC_134525.1:1706493-2006493 GCF_027942865.1 Odontesthes bonariensis | reverse complement strand
TAGTATGGCAGTATGTAGTATGAAGTATGGAAGTATGCAGTATGTATTATGGAAGTATGTAGTATGGAAGGATGTAGTATGCAGTATGTAGTATGGAAGTATGTAGTATGAAGTATGTAGTATGGAAGTATGCAGTATGTAGTATGCAGTATGTAGTATGGAAGTATGTAGTATGAAGTATGGTAGTATGCAGTATGGAAGTATGTAGTATGGAAGTATGTAGTATGGAAGTATGTAGTATGGAACTATGTAGTATGGCAGTATGTAGTATGAAGTATGGAAGTATGCAGTATGTATTATGGAAGTATGTAGTATCGAAGTATGTAGTATGCAGTATGTAGTATGGAAGTATGTAGTATATAGTATGGAAGTATGTACTATGCAGTATGCAGTATGTAGTATGGAAGTATGTAGTATGTAGTATGCAGTATGTAGTATGGAAGTATGTAGTATGTAGTATGGAAGTATGTAGTATGGAAGTATGTAGTATGCAGTATGTAGTATGGAAGTATGTAGTATGAAGTATGGAAGTATGCAGTATGTATTATGGAAGTATGGAAGTATGTAGTATGCAGTATGGTAGTATGGAAGTATGTAGTATGGAAGTATGTAGTATGAAGTATGGAAGTATGCAGTATGTATTATGGAAGTATGTAGTATGGAAGTATGGAAGTATGCAGTATGGAAGAATGCAGTATGCAGTATGGAAGTATGCAGTATGGAAGTATGTAGTATGGAAGTATGCAGTATGGTAGTATGCAGTATGGAAGTATGTAGTATGGAAGTATGCAGTATGCAGTATGGTAGTATGCAGTATGGTAGTATGCAGTATGCAGTATGGTAGTATGCAGTATGCAGTATGGTAGTATGCAGTATGGTAGTATGCAGTATGGAAGTATGTAGTATGGAAGTATGTAGTATGAAGTATGGAAGTATGTAGTATGCAGTATGGAAGTATGTAGTATGCAGTATGGAAGTATGTAGTATGTAGTATGGAAGTATGTAGTATGCAGCATGGAAGTATGTAGTATGCAGTATGGAAGTATGTAGTTTGAAGTATGGAAGTATGTAGTATGCAGTATGGAAGTATGTAGTATGGAAGTATGGAAGTATGCAGTATGTAGTATGTAGTATGCAGTATGTAGTATGTAGTATGGAAGTATGCAGTATGGAAGTATGTAGTCTGCGGTTTCGAACACAGCCAGTCTCTGAAGCTCGCAGGTTGTTTCTACTTTCCCCATGTGGTCAGAATCGTGATGAAACACGCCCCTTTCCTTATGGACGAGGAGTTTAAATGAACAAACTGGTAGAACAGATGTAGGCAGTTTTCTGTCATCGACCGCTGGAAAGCAGGAAGGTCACTGGCCGAGCCAAAGGGACACGTTGCCATGTTAACCGATCAACACCATTGATCTATTGGAGTTTGATTCCGGCCCACGGCTCATCAGATGCCAGCGATCCGGGCCGGTGAACCGGTGCATTTGACAGCCAAACACCGACCGGCAGCACAAACAACAGCAACAACACCAGCTGAGATCAATACCCACACAAATGAATATATATGTGCTATGTTTGTTCAAGTAAGATTACAGATAGGTTCCGTCTAACTGGGTCAGGTAAACATTGACATATGCGTTGTGTTGCCACTTATTTACATGAACAAACTTATGTTAGTGTGTAACTCCAGCACAGTTAAAGCTTAGAAGTGACTTGTATCAGGCTAAAAATGTACATTTTACAGCAACATAACTGCTGCTGCGGTGTTAAAGTAACTAATATTCAAGACTTTTAAACAACTAAAATCTTAACCCTCAAACCTGATTTAAAACACAACTTAATATCTGAAAAGGGACATTTTTGTCCCCTTTTAAAACGACCTAAAAACATCATATATTAATATTTTTTCTGCTTTTTTTTGTAGATCTTTTCTTCCACTTCAGTTCTGATCATAACTACCAAGTTTTCAATTATTTTCAAAAATGTAACCCTTTAAATACTGGTGTATATGATGTAAACGCCAATTTTTGTAAAAAGAAACAAAAAAACCCCACAAAAACTGCTGTATTTTCAAAATATGGAATGCAAAGTGGAATTATTGAGTAGGGATAATTATGATCTGGGATATGTCAATGATTAGCAACAACATTGATTTTTAGGGATTTTTAATTTTTTTGTTATGCCTGATTTAAAAATAAAAAAACTCCTTAATTTCTGAAAAGGGACATTTTTGTCCCCTTTTAAAACGACCTAAAAACATCATATATTAATATTTCTTTCCACTTTTTTCCATAAATCTTTTATTCCACTTCAGTTCTGAATAGAAATACCAAGTTTTCAATTATCTTTTAAAAAAATTAACCCTTTAGATGCCAATTTGAACTTTTTAGTCCAAATTTTAAGCCTTTAGGTGCCAGTATTTTCAAAATATGGAATGCAGAGTGGAATTATTGAGTAGGGATAATTATGATCTGGGATATGTCAATGATTAGCAACAACATTGATTTAAATTTTTTTATGTGGGTTAGGGATTGTGATGTTTTTAGGTCGTTTTAAAAGGGGACAAAAATACAAAAATTTTATACACAATGAAAAGTTACATTGTATATGATGTGTGTTTGAAATTCGAAAAAATAGTCAAAAATGCACAACTGGACCAAATATGATGAGTATCACTATCTACAGTGTGAAATTAGAGGAGAAAGTACACCCCAAGTGGAGAAAAATGTCCCCCATCAGGGATTAGGGTTAAAGTTGAATAAAGACGTTCATTTCGGCTCATTTATAACATCTGAATAAGCTGATTGATTGAAAATATCGACGATGTTACGTGCCAGAACAACCCAACGACACCTCTTACGCATCACCGTACAATAAAGTTGCGTTTGTCCTGTGGTGTAACACACGGTGACGCGTCGCCGAGTAAACCGAGCCGACTCCCGTCCTCTCTCGGGGGGGGCTCAACACGATGAAGCGCTGCGCAGCTATTCATCACCAAAGACCTCTCAGCTCCTCAGCCCTGCGCACCACTCTGCCCTCACAGCAGTTGTTGCCACTGCAGCAGTTTCTGCGAAACAGAAAGATTTGTGGGTGTTTTTTACATGTGAGGCGTGTTAAATAAATCACTTCTGTGTGTGGGGAGAAGACGACGCAGATGTAAAAACAGACTCCGGGAAGTAATGAGCGCCCATCTTAGGTGTGGGCCTTCATCTCTCCTCTTTAACCCATTTAGGCCGGGAAAGCATTGCTGCATTTCTACCTTTAAAGCCGGGGGCGCTGTTGCGTTATTCTACCTTTAAGGCCGGGAAAGCGTACACGTCTTTTTCAGACAGTTGCGATTGTGAGGAGTTTCTTGGCTTTGATGATGCTGATGAACGTGCTGACCCAGTTGATGGAGATTTATGGCGAGCACATATGTTTGATGATGACGATAACGGCGAGGATGATTTTGAAGGGTTTGAATGTGAGTGGAAGACTGACAATTAGCACCGTAATCGACGGAGAGATTTCAACCGCACACCAGGGGAGAAAGTGGATTTACCTGCAGATGCCACACCGTTGCAGGCATTTAATCATATTTTTACTGAGGAGCTTTGGGCGCATCTCGTTTCTGAGACGAACAGATACAGTGAGCAGGTACTTCAGACTCCAGCTCGAGCAAAGATGGCGAGGCGGTCACACGTAACTGTGCCGGAGATGGAAACGTTTATTGGAATGTGTATGGACTCCTTGTGCTGCCAGTACGAAGAGATTACTGGCGATAAAATAAATAGATAAATAAATAATTTAAATATAAAATTAAATTGTATTTTATTACTGTTTTCTAATTGAAAATAGTGCTGTTCTGCACTTTACTTTTACATTTTCTATTTTCGTGAAGGTGTATGTAAATAAACTCAGTTTCCAAAGAAAGCCACAGGTGTAAGCTATCCAATACTTTTTGAATTTTGTTTCTATCTGCTACAGAGGCTGAGAAATCAATCATTTAGTAGGCGTTGACACAATTGCTGAATTTAAAGAAAAACTTCAGGTTTTAGGGGGTCTTTCTGAAATCGCCCATAGGTTTTACAGGCATTCTTTTCCAGGAGTTTTAGGCCTAAATGGGTTAATAGCAGTTGTTAGGAGGTGAAAGACTTAAATCCAGACAACCAAAAACCATCTGAAGACACTTTACGTGAAGGAAACGCGGCGGTTTCCTCTGGATCCTGGCCACCTGACACAGACGGTTGAATGACGGGGGTCATCAGAGGAAAAATAAGCCTGAGATAACTCAGGGTGAGGCTGAAGAGTCTCATTTGTTGAGCAATGTTCCAAACTGAGTTTCTACTAAATCCATTTCCAGGAAATGTTATTTTCTCTGCCTTCACTGGCCAATTTCATTGTAATTTGAGGAATAAGATTTCAGACTTTCAGACTTTTGTATTTAGCTTCCTTGTATCATACCACGGACGTGACCCCCACAGCTGGTTTATCATTGAGACTCAGTTTGTTTGCTTATAGATCTATTTTTAATCTATATTTGAACAGAAATCTATTTGATCTCTTTATATGCTCGGAGAATAGTGGATGATCAGCCCTTTTGTGTCTGAAAACTGGGAGAAGTTTAGATCTATTCAGCAGTCTCAGTTCATTGACAGAAGAAGTTTAGAAAACTGCTATATTTCCAATATTTAGAATGCAAAGTGGAATTATTGGGTAGGGATAATTATGGTCTGGGATATGTCAATGATCAGCAACAACATTGATTTTTAATTTTTTTGTTATGCCTGATTTAAAAAAATTTAAAAAAAACTCCTTAATTTCTGAAAAGGGACATTTTTGTCCCCTTTTAAAATGACCTAAAAACATCATATATTAATATTTTTTTCCACTTTTTTTTTCAGAAATCTTTTTTTATTTAATTTAGCATATAGCTCATTATAATAAAACTGATCCACAGTCAGGACTTCTTGCTGTGTTGCAAACACAAACCAGACCAGGTTGCCTTTTGGTGAAATTAGCTGCATGACATGATTCTTCAATTCTAATTCTAGTTCAGCAAAACTAAAAATCAAACACAGTCGTGGCTAACAGCAACATGTTAGCGAGAGGCTAACAGATAGCCTATAGCCTACGTCCCTCAGGTCACTGATAGAAATCCCTTTATCTTCTGCCCGTTTCTCCTCTTCTTCTCTTTCTAAACTCGGCACCTGATGGCTTCTTTGCTCTTTCACCATGATGATGATCCATGATGACTCCACATTATTACCTTTGCTTTTATCATTAACGCCGTCCGTTCACCCGTCAATCAACCGGAGTCCCGTGACCTAAACACATTCACACAGATGGCTGCACAGATTTTTATTAGTTACCAGTTAATTACATTAAGGTATATGGGTCTATGTTCATTTTAGGAGTGAAATACAGTTTATTTGGATAGGAAGCAGTTTGTGTTGTGGCCCCCCAATTTGACGTGACAATGGAAATGGAAATGGAACATGGAAATGAGCAGTAGTCTAGAAAACTGGTGATTTTTGGGGTAGTTTTGAGGTCTTCCTGGGTGATTGCCCACATTGCCCATAGCAAAAACCGGCCCTGAGTGCCACTACGAGGCTCCGGCCTTTTTTTAACCAATACTCGAGGTCCAAAGAGGGGAAATTCATGTGATTTTGCTGTAGAAGGCGGACATCTTTGCTCTTCTGTGAAAGATCCACACAATAAACGGATGTGATAACACATTGATGGTCTCCTGAGGATAAACTGGATGGATGTTAATCTCATAAAATTAAATTTTTTAGCCATTGTTACATCAAAATTTGAAATACCTGCCGACTGTTCAGTGGTTGTGTGTCTGTCTCCAGCTGTTGAACCTCTTCCTGGCTCTGCTGCTGAGCAGCTTCAGCTCCGACAACCTGTCGGCTCCAGACGACGACGGAGAGATGAACAACCTGCAGATCGCCATCCACAGGATCACCAGAGGGCTGGCCTGGTGCCGCAGACAGGTACCGAACTGTGCTGATACTGCTGAGCAGCTCCCGGGTCGAGAGAAGAAAAATGTCTCACGATGCGTTCTGTCGTTTCTGTGTGTGCGATGCAGGTGGTGGATATCTTCAACGGCAATCTGAAGCGTCGGCGCCAGAAACGAAAGGAGGCCAAAGCCATGATGAAGCTGAAACGCCTGAGCACCGTCCACACCGAGGCCAATGGAGCCGTCATCGGTAACACTTTAACACACCCTGACAATTTCAAAGTGTTTTTGTAGCTGAAAACAGATTCAGTGTCCTGTTTCAGTTCATCTTAAAGGTCTACTCAGCCGTCTAAAGATCGCTGTTAATCATGTGTTCCGCCACCGCAGCTCAACTGTGTGTGAGGAGATGCAGTTAGTATGTTTTTATAGTGATAACATCTGTGCTGATTAACAGCTACACACTACTCAAAGGTTGCAGCTGAAACATTTTAAAAATCAGTGGAAAAGCTCACACTCTCAACTGTTTTCTCCAAAAAGTCAGAATGTCTTTAAGTGCTAAGAAGAATAATGCTAAGAAGGCTAATACTAAGAAGGCTAATGCTAAGAAGGCTAATGTTCATGTTTATGTTTATGCATTTAGCAGACGCTTTTATCCAAAGCGACTTACAATTGAAAAAATATATAACATTACAGCTAATATCAAAGCTAACAATAGCTTCTAATACTAAGAAGGCTAATGCTAATAAGGCTAATGTTCATGTTTATGTTTATGCATTTAGCAGACGCTTTTATCCAAAGCGACTTACAATTGAAAAAATATATAATATTACCGCTAATATCAAAGCTAACAATACCTTCTAATGCTAAGAAGGCTATACTAAGAAGGCTATACTAAGAAGGCTAATGCTAAGAAGGCTAATGTTTATGTTTATATTTATGCATTTAGCAGACGCTTTTAACCAAAGCGACTTACAATTGAAAAAATATGTAACATTACAGCTAATATCAAAGCTAACAATAGCTTGTCATACTAAGACGGCTAATGTTAAGAAGACTAAGGCTAAGAAGGCTAATGCTAAGAAGGCTAATGTTTATGTTTATGCATTTAGCAGACGCTTTTATCCAAAGCGACTTACAATTGAAAAAATATATAACATTACAGCTAATATCAAAGCTAACAATAGCTTCTCATACTAAGACGGCTAATGTTAAGAAGACTAAGGCTAAGAAGGCTAATGCTAAGAAGGCTAATGTTTATGTTTATGCATTTAGCAGACGCTTTTATCCAAAGCGACTTACAATTGGAAAAAAATAAATAACATTACAGCTAATATCAAAGCTAACAATAGCTTCTAATACTAAGAAGGCTAATGTTTATGTTTATGTTTATACATTTAGCAGAAGCTTTTATCCAAAGCGACTTACAATTGAAAAAATATATAACATTACAGCTAATATCAAAGCTAACAATAGCTTTTAATACTAAGAAGGCTAATGCTAATAAGGCTAATGCGTTGGTCCTCATCAAGCTCAGTTTACAGCTGACTGTATACAGGCAGAGAGGGACATGGAAGCCCCTTTAGGCTCAGATAGGTGTCATTAAAAAGCTAAGGGTGATATATTTTGGTATATTTTGGTATATTTTGAAATCCCTGTTTCTGGACTCACAGTGTGACGGAGAATACATCAAAGATGAAGCCCAGCTGCTCTCTCGTTTGAAACTGCAGCAGCAAAATGAGTGAAAATGTTGATGAAACTATTAGTTTGTGCCCAAAGTCTCTCTGAACTTGTCACTGTCTGTGAAATATTGATCAGGAAATAATCAAGCAGCTGTATAGCTGCCTCAGTGTTGTTATTTCTTACTTAGATTTAACGTTGATTTCACCTGCTGTGGCCACCGTGTCAGAAAGGGATTTTTAGAACTTTATTCAGGGTCGATCATTTCTTCCGTCTGCGTTTCTTCATCGCAGGCCGTCACGTGGAGAAGTACGTGGTGCCAGAGGACGACAGCTACATGACAAACCCAAATCTGACCATCAGCGTCCCCATCGCCCCCGGAGAGTCGGACGTAGAGTTCCCGGAGGAGGAGGAGGACGAGGATGAGGAGGAGGAGGAGCAAGGCGAGGGCTCAGAGGAAGAGGAAGAGGACGAGGACGAGGTCGAGAACGAGGACGAGCGGGAGGAGGTGGGGAAGAGTTCTTTCTGGCTTTCTAGTTCAAACACACACCTGCGTCTGATGAAAACAGGCTCAGGTGTCAGAGTGAGTCAGCTGCTGTTCCGCCTTTGGTTGACTTCTAACAGCCGTCAGCTGGTCTCTCTCTCTGTGTGCGCTCTCAGGTTCCTGTAAAACCTGGAGAAATTCAGCAATTTATGTCTAAATGCAAAAAAACATAATCAAAGTCCTTTTTTTTTTTCTTTTTAATAAACTGAAACAAGTCGGCATTAAAGGGATAGTTCGCCTCTTTTGACACACATAAAGCGTTTTGCTTCTCAAAACGATATGCGTTCAGAAGAGTAATACATTTGCATCACAAAACGCTTTATTTTTTAAACCCCAGCCAACTAGCCGGACTACCTTCATCAACACCAAAACGAGGCTGGAACTCTGCTCACAGGACGCAGCAGGGGGTAAGAAGATGTTCATAAATTATGCTGCTGATATGGGATGTTACACAGCTTCATGTCAAAAGAGGCGAACTGTCCCTTTAACTTCAATCTGCCCAAAGAGAAACGTGTCCTGATCTCTGACTGTTATCAGGACTGAGAGATGTGGCATTTACCGGGTTTACATCAAACATTTGACACGGGTCAGGGTTACAGGTAATACTTTTAAGGCTCCACAGTTTGACACGGGAGATATTCAAAAAGTACGCTCAAGGAAACATCTTCTGGTTGGTCTTAATATCATGTTTGTGATATGCTTTGGTGAAAACAGAACTACAGCTCCCTTTACCACCCTGTCTTTATAGCCCTGTTCAAGTCACCTTATTTTTGCAATTTTACCTGCAGAATCTGATCTTAATAAAGTGAAAACACAAAGATATAAGTAACTGTCAGTAAACATCATTGGCCAATGTGTCCAACCTGTCCACCCCGTATCATATCAAGCTCACGTTAGCTAATTACCGACTAAATGGATAAACAGAATGGATCTTTAAATGACGAACAAAGTTGTCGTCTGGCTGTCTGAGATGTTGATGCCGCATGTCTTGCACTGAGCTGTTCGTCTTTTGCCGTCAAAATGGTGTGTTCGAAACCGCCAAGTACATACTTGCAAACGGCATACTCATCGATCAGACAGTATGCAGAGCGTTTACCCACAATGCATTTCGCTCCTGCCCGAGCCGAAATCAGCCGGCCTGAAGCTGATTTCCCTTAAGCTCTAAACTCTGTAAACTTTAGCAACATTTGAAACATTTTCAGGAGAGAAAGTAGTCGTTTAGATCCCCAACGTGTTGAAAACCTGACAAAATACCGGCTGTTTACAATTTTGTTCCCACGAATTCGGCGCTACTAAAGCTAGCCGCAGTGAGCTAACGCACTTCCGGTTATTTTCACAAAATAAAATACCCGTTGCCTTTTATCATAGGGAAAGCCATTACCATACAATTGGTGCTTTTGTTTTGAAAACAGGAAGTGAACCTACCCTCGTTGTAGCTAGCTTGAAACTGCCGTTTTGACAGGAAATGACGATCGGCGACGTCACGTTACGTTGCATCTTGGGTAGTTTGAGTTTGAGTAGTAACCTCATGATGCATACCCAACATTTCAGAGAATCTAGTATGCATCCGGGAACTTAAAAAAAGTTAAAGTTAGTAGGAGTAGTAGGAGAAGTATGCGGTTTCGTACACAGACATTGACTCTCGGTCCCGCTGACATGTTGATGCATATGTGATATGAGTTTATTCTCTCCAATAAACACTAAGGTATGTAGAGGGCGTGACTGATTGGCAGGGTAGGGATCCAATCAGGACGCCATTCTCAGCCTGCGCTCCTGCCGGGTAATCCATGTTATTTTTTTAATTAATTTATTAACTTTATATTCAAACTGAAAACATGAACTGAATAACACTCGAGTCATTCAAGTCATCGTGTCTCAAGTCAAGTGCCGAGTCTTTAACTTCCAAGTCCGAGTCGAGTCTCGAGTCTTTTATTTTTTGTCAAGTCAAGTCACAAGTCATCAAAACAGCGACTCGAGTCCCCATCTCTGGTTATATGTGAGTAGATGCTCCAACTCCCTCCTGTGAGGCTCATATGAGATTAATACTGGAGCTTTGTGGTACGACTAAATGTAAATTAGGACACATATTACACTCAGTTACCCTCATTACTGTATGATAGAGATGCAGTGAAGAACCTGAGAGCTCACACTAGCACACACAGCAAACCCAGCTCAGTTTGGAAGTAAATAAGTGAAGTAAATGATACCGATAAGAGCTTCACTCCATTTTTCTGTGTTGTTTTTAGGTTTTTTTAGGCTCTGATGTCGAATTAAGTTGTTCTGATATTTGAATTTGTGTCAATTCTGTAAGTCGGATTTCCTAGCTGGGATATAAAACATTAGACCAAAGTCGGCTAATCTTTTTCCCTCCTTCCCCTTTTCATTGTGACGGCGTCAAAGAACTTTGAATTCTTGAAGTTGAGTCTACTCAAGGGACTTTCCTCGCTGAATTTCATGCGTTCCAGCAGCGACGATATTCAGATTTCTGAATATTTAGCCCGCCCTCCTGCTCTTCTCTCTCTTTCTGTTAGCATTAGCCTGGAAATGGACCTAGCAAACACACTCAGACACACACTCGGGCGATAAGAGGGTCCCTCGGACAGAATGGGAGACCTCAGGCAGTGCATTACGCTCCAGCATTTTTCTCACTCTGCTCTGCTGCATTGGTGATGTGTTTGTGCTAAAAGGGTGTATATTAGTGTGTGTTTAGTGTGTTTCTGTAGCATGTGTGGGGGCCTCCTGTCTCTCTTCATCTATTCAGACGACTAAAAGTCCAACTGAGCCTCAGACTCCACGTGTGTGCGTCTGTTCTCTGTAAGATTCGGTGTCACATTTCTTAGATAGCCCGACGTCTCCTTCACGAACCAAGCTCATAAAGCTGCAGTCTCTCACTGTGCACGTGTGTGTGCACGTGCGTGTGTGTGTTATGAGGAAGAGGAGATGTTTGGTCATTTCCTCTCTTTGTATCCAACATGAAATGACAGATTTGTGCCGTGTGTGTGCACGTGTGTGTGCACGTGTGTGTGCACGTGTGTGTGTGCGTGCACACCTGTGCTGACTCAGTTCACCATCACCTCTCCTCTTTAATCATGCCGTGCACCTGTTCACTTTCACTCTCTCTCTGCGACAGTCGTTTCCAACCTCGGGACCCCTGAAAGGCGTTCCCAGCTCGGGGAGGCTTTGGAGGATTTGCAGTTATTTGGGGGCACACAAACAGACACAAACAGACACAAACAGACACAAACAGACACAAACAGACACAAACAGACACAACAGACACAAACAGACACAAACAGACTGCAGAATATCGAGGCTAATTTGAGGAAAAAGTTGCTATAGATATAAGCCGCAGACTGGAAAGCACAGTGACGTTTGGCAGCCGGTGAACTTTACATGTTGGAAGCAGGATTTGAGCAACTTTAACAGGAACTGTGATGGGCTGACTTCTCAATCATTGCATCCCCATCACCGTGTCTGGGATATTCAAACTGGTCCAGTAGGATGCATGCGGCCCAGGCTCACTAACGCACAAGGAAAGCCGAGGCCGGCCGATTTGGTCCGATCCAACTACAGGAGCTACTGTTACACTGGAAAAAAATGCTCCTCCAAAAATAAGTAAAAAAAAACAACAAATAAAAGACGTTTTTGCTTGAAATAAGCAAAAAAATCTGCCAATGGAACGAGTGAAAATCGGCTTGTCAATATTTCTTGAAATAAGATGTGATATTTTACCCAGGCTCCGCCCTCGCAGTGACGCAACACCTTCGGCTCTGCTACACTTACTCAGGCAAACTGCTCATTCAGGTGGATTCGAGTTCCCGAAAAAATGGGAACTCCACCCACTTTGTCGGGAAGCAATCAACTTTGAGCAGCGCCAACGGCCCAGGGTAGAGGCGTGTTCAAGGTAGTGACGTGGTTGAACTGCCACTCAACCCATGGATTGTACACGGAAGCACTTCATTCAATATCAACATGGAGCAGCGTCAAGCTTTTGACACTGCTGTAGATGCTGTAATGAAAGTGTTCGACGGGAGATTCTCGTTAAAAATCGAGCAAAGAACAGCCCTTGAATCATTTCTTGACAGGAAAGACGTTTCGCCTTGCTCCCTACTGGCTTTGGTAAGAGTTTAATCTACCAGTTAGCCCCGCTGGTAGCTAAATCATACGGAAAGAGTGGTGTGATTGGCTTAAGCTTAGGCACAGCCTTTTCTGGCCACAACCAGTAGCAACCCGAGGGAGGCGGGTTGACCAGGCCATTTCGAATCGTATTCGTTATGGTCTTGGTCAGACCAGAATCTCGAAGAGATTTGAAAGTCTATGTTAATCAGGCTAGTGATATTTAGGACTTTTGAGTTAAAAGTGATCTTGAAATTAGCTTAAAAACCTCTTCAAATTTAAAAGAAAAAAGCTTGTTTCATATGATATGTGACTCAAAACTATTTGTTTTCAAGACTTTTTCATTTAACAAGATATTCCAGATGTATTGTCTTCAAACAAGTCCCTATATCTGGCTGAAATGGTGCTTGTTAGGCAGTTGTGTCTTATATTAAGTGTAATGAGATATTTGGACTAGAAATGAGACAAATATACTTGGTAAGACTTTGATTTTTTCCAGTGTGATGCTACTTCTGATAGAAAGGTGTCAGAGAAACATTATAGCACCGCACTTTTTAAGCTGTGTAGCTGCAGACCGGTGTGGGTGCCCCGGGGTGCTGACCCATTTTCACTGCTGAAAGCACCTATAATGGACACATGAGCATCAGGCCGGGATCAGGGAGCAGTGAAAGAAGGTGGCCACGTGTGCAGGTCTGAGAAAAACACGGCAGCTGGACGCTCTGTGGGGTGTCCTGATGGGAAACCTCAGGTCCCACCATACGTTACGGTCATTCTGCAGACGCTTTTATCCAAACCGACTAAGTGTGTTGTGGCCATTTATGTTTGTAAATCATAAGTTCTATCAATTTAGTTTTCTTTGGGCAGTTAAAAAAATGCTTTAGTTAGTTTGGAATCAAAATCTGAAATTCATTTTTATATTTGAAATTGTTTAGATTATTTTGGTAACTTTTAAACTACATATATTTTTTAACAATCAACTCTGAAGTGCGTGCAAGAACAAAACCACCTGCTGCCACCCACGGCCTTTGTTATAAAACATACTTTGGAAACTTAAAAGGCCGCAACAAAGTGTGTTCCACATCGGTAGGAAAAAGAACTTCAAGTCACAGAAATCATACGTGCATTTCCTTCCAAAACCAAACAGCTAAGAGCATAACTAGTGCTAGAGTAAGTTAGGTACCAAGAGACAAATGGGAAGACAATTTAGGAAACAAATAAGTGCACCATACTGAGTCAATGGATGTGTTCGAAACCGCATACTGCATACTCAGTGGCGTCAATTCAGCCAAAGCTAAGCTAAGGCGAGGTCACTACAGTCACATGACTACAGTATCAATCAATAAATATACATGCCCAGCAAATAATCACCACAAAAGTCTGCTATGTAGCTTATCTGTGTGCAAATGCAGTCTCACTCACATAGCCGCTAACATAACAATGGACTCGTCTCCGTCTCCCTGTTAGCATTAGCATTAGCATTAGCGGCTAACAGCCTGAATCCCGCCTTCAGTTCCTGGTCCTCCTTCCTCCGCCGCTGGGGCAACATTGGACCCATCATCACCCTTTTTTTGGTGATAAATAAATCTAAAGTTTTCTGCTTCCTTTTCATATTTTACATTAATTAGCAAAGAACAAACCCCGCTAATAACATCAGCTTTGACCTCCAGGCTCCGTCATCTCGTGGGGGGGGGGGGGGGGGCTGGGGCTGGGGCTGGGGCTGGGAGATACCACATTTCAAAAGGGAAGATGATACTTAGTTACATTGATTGTGTTGTTCACAATTTCATTTGTAGTTCATTTATATGTATTAAATAATAGAATAATCAATACAAATTGACAAAGAGTAATTCCATAAATTCACTTTAAAAAAAAAAAGAAAAACGAACATTTACATTTTCCCCTGGAGCCGAGGTGTGGCAGCTGCCGTACCCAATTGACGCCCATGTACATACTACATACTGCATACTCATCGTTCAGACAGTATGCAGAGCATTTACCCACAATGCATTTTGCTCCTGCCCGAGCTGAAATCAGCCGGCCTGAAGCTGATTTCCCTTAAGCTCTAAACTCTGTAAACTTTAGCAACATTTGAAACATTTTCAGGTGAGAAAGTAGTCGTTTAGATCCCCAACGTGTTGAAAACCTGACAAAATACCGGCTGTTTACAATTTTGTTCCCACGAATTCGGCGCTACTAAAGCTAGCCGCAGTGAGCTAACGCACTTCCGGTTATTTTCACAAAATAAAATACCCGTTGCCTTTTATCATAGGGAAAGCCATTACCATACAATTGGTGCTTTTGTTTTGAAAACAGGAAGTGAACCTACCCTCGTTGTAGCTAGCTTGAAACTGCCGTTTTGACAGGAAATGACGATCGGTGACGTCAAGTTACGTTGCATCTTGGGTAGTTTGAGTATGAGTAGTAACCTCATGATGCATACCCAACATTTCAGAGAATCTAGTATGCATCCGGGAACTTAGAAAAAGTTAAAGTTAGTAGGAGTAGTGGGAGTAGTAGGAGTAGTAGGAGAAGTAGGAGAAGTATGCGGTTTTGAACACAGCCAATCTGTAACCGAGCGGCTGAAGGTGGCTCAGACCAGACAGAGAAGCTGAAACATTTTGTCCTCCTTCAGTTCAGGTGCTGCCTGTTTTATCTCCAGCTCTTACTTACAGTCACTGCGTTCATCTTTGTCCCCAGACTCCCGGCCTTCTGCTCCAGAGTAAAGGAGACGATAAAGGAAGCACTGGAACTCCTTTGCTTTACATTTAGTAAATCCAACCGGCTCTTATCAGAGCTGCCATTAAGATACTTCTGGGTAATTTCCCTCCGTTATAGGCCTTCAGCTTTAAGCAGACGGGTGAGAGAAAAGGATCCATTCGAACACAATTGTTTTGAGACAAACTGTGGACACTCTGCAGTCTTCCAAATGAAAAAAGAAATCATCCAGTTAATGCAGATCACGCCTCGTTAAACAAGAAAAGGTGACTCTGTGAATAATTTCCTATCATCGGTCTCTGAAAACCTTCTGTTTTATTGTTTTGTTTTGTTTTTAGTTCAAAAAGCTTTATTTATATCTCCAGAGCCAGCGTTTTAAAGTCAAACACACGGCAGACTGAGTTCATGCAACTTTTTTACCACAAATTCACAATATTTCACAGGAAAAACATTGTTCTAACCAACTTCATTTATCTGACAATGTGACAAAAGAAGAAGAATTGGAATAAATCTTGAAATTCCATCTGATGAAATTAGATTTTTTTACATGTCTGTTAGTATTTCTGTTTATATTATGAAAAATAGTGAATTAAATGATAATTCATTCATTTATTCAGTGTATTTTTCAACTTCCTGATTTTTATTTTGACACATTCATGTATTTAGTTTGAAATTTTCTTTATTTTTATCCACATCCTCTGATTTATTTCTTTGCTCGTCACTGCATCAATAAAACACTCACGGAGCCCATTTTAATGTGTAATAAAGCACATTTAGATGTTAAATGTCACATATTTTGTTATCTAAGTATTTTTATTATTGTTGGTCCACAGCACAAAATGTAGCAGTTTAACAATAAATACTTTTATAAAGGAAGATTATTACAGCTTCTGGCCTACAAAATCATTATAAATCACAACATAAGTCTACGTTTTCCTTTAAAAAACGAGTTTAGCATGATGTGTAACCACCACAAATGTCACATAACTGTTTGGAAATGTTTTTGAGGTGGAAGGAGAGGGTGGACGGCAGTGAAGCGGAAGTCCAATCCGACCCAGTATCATCTGGTAACTTTTCTACTTTGCTTTCAGCCGCAGTCGGTTCCAGTTAGGCATAAAGAATACATGATTAAGTTTAAATATCAATAAATATGTAATGACCACCTCCCTGTACAGAACAACAGACAATGGAAAACATTATCGTCTCACAGTTCCTGCACCTCTGTTGTTGCAGAGCTGTGTTTCCAGCACACGGACAAATGTTCTCCCACCGTATGGAACAAACGTGCAGCATGAACAGTTGTCCTGTCAGAGCATGATGCAGCAGAGCAGTCGGCCTCGAGGTGAAACATGCTGATGCAGTGAGAGCAGCAACACGCACTGACCTAATGTGAAAGGGCAACGTACACAGAACAAACATCAGAAGCATGCTTAAAAAAACAAACATCTGTTTTTGAGTCAGAGAGAATTAGAGTCAGCGCATGTCTTCTTTCTATCTTTGTGGGGACCGGTGTGTGTTTTATTCGTTGGTATGGAGCTCATCTTCAGGGCTCAGATTTGGCTCCGGTGAATGCGTCCTCACAAAGATAGAAGAGCAGTGGGATGGGAGGCTGGTGTGGGGGTCAGGACAACAGAGAGAGTCAGAGAGCATCGCTGCTTTCGCTGCTCTTTAGCGTCAAGATTTGTTTCCAGGGTGTTTGTGTTAAGGTGTGTGTGTGTGGCACAGACCGGCTGTTTCTCTGCCTTTGTAACGTTTTACTTTCCGTCTGCTTCCTAATTAGCTTGAACATCAGTGCAGACCACAAATGTTTTCATCCTCGAGCTCTTTCTGATTCTCTCATTTCACCTCAGATCCTCTGAAATCCTCCAGCAGAATGTTTCCTGGCCACAGCTTTTCCTTAACCACTGGAACATTTAACCTCCCCGCTGTAGATGCCATAAAACTATTCTTTAACCTAACTGTCCAGCGGAGGGTTAGCCAGTTTAAAACACAATTTTGACCTTATATCTCAAGGTTTTTGACCTTGAGGGCGAAAGAATTTAACATGCTAACTGAGGCCTGCAGAGTCTGAGATGTAGCTCTTGGGTTTCTGACCTTGGGGTGACCTTTAACCTTTAACATGCTGACTGAGGCCTGCAGAGTCTGAGATGTAGCTCTTGGGTTTCTGACCTTGGGGTGACCTTTAACCTTTAACATGCTGACTGAGGCCTGCAGAGTCTGAGATGTAGCTCTTGGGTTTCTGACCTTGGGGTGACCTTTAACCTTTAACATGCTAACTGAGGCCTGCAGAGTCTGAGATGTAGCTCTTGGGTTTCTGACCTTGGGGTGACCTTTAACCTTTAACATGCTGACTGAGGCCTGCAGAGTCGGAGATGTAGCTCTTGGGTTTCTGACCTTGGGGTGACCTTTAACCTTTAACATGCTGACTGAGGCCTGCAGAGTCTGAGATGTAGCTCTTGGGTTTCTGACCTTGGGGTGACCTTTAACCTTTAACATGCTAACTGAGGCCTGCAGAGTCTGAGATGTAGCTCTTGGGTTTCTGACCTTGGGGTGACCTTTAACCTTTAACATGCTAACTGAGGCCTGCAGAGTCTGAAATGTAGCTCTTGGGTTTCTGACCTTGGGGTGACCTTTAACATTTAACATGCTGACTGAGGCCCGCAGAGTCTGAGATGTAGCTCCTGGGTTTCTGACCTTGGGGTGACCTTTAACCTTTAACATGCTGACTGAGGCCTGCAGAGTCTGAGATGTAGCTCTTGGGTTTCTGACCTTGGGGTGACCTTTAACCTTTAACATGCTGACTGAGGCCTGTAGAGTCTGGGATGTAGCTCTTGGGTTTCTGACCTTGGGGTGAACTTTAACATTTAACATGCTAACTGAGCAGCTGGCAGTGAGGGTTGACCTGTGTTTACCTCCTTTTAACACCTGGCAAGGATCGTTTTTTGCCCTGTATCGTATGTTCAGGGTCACCTGAACAGGATAAATATTATCTTCAGTAAAACTTACAGACCAGAGCCCACAGCAGCTGCTGTTCGACGCCATCACCGCGTATCGTTGTACCTGCAGAGAAAATAAACGAGTTCCCCTTACATCGGTGATTTTTCATGACTAACAGACACGGCTGCTTTGCTTTTTTGTTAAATATGGAATATTTTGACATGTATTTATTTCATGCTGGTGGTGTTTTTGCCGAGCTCCTCGCTGGCTCAGCAACATAAATGTGAGAGATTTTTTGTTGTTGTTGTTTCAGACAACATGTGTTTGCCATTTTGTGTCCCAGATAGGCGGTTAAATAAGGATCCAGCTCGTGTAGGAGATTAAATTAGATTAGTCAGCGTTGTGGTTCAGGTGTAGCCTGATCTCTTTTTCTGTTAAGGTTAGCTGAGTGTGCAACCCCGGCACCATAGTGAGACATTCAAGATGAGAATGGTTTTTTTGCTGGTTTTTGCCCTTTTTTAGTTAAAAACCGATCCATTGTGCCTGCATCTCGCGCTGGCTAAAGGAGCTAGCTGCTCTGTGGTCAAGTGTGACGGTGCTTTAAGCGGGCTGCGTTGCCAGGTTTAACAGTTCCCCCTTTAGGAAACACCATTAAGCCTTAATTAATACTTAATAAAAATACTTAATACTACAAAAATGCAAACTTAATAAAAATATTTAATACTGTGCAGTATTCGCTGTGTGTTATTTGAAAAAATTATTGTTATTGTTACCATATTGTTATAAGCTACTATGCGAGTGCGAGCCACCAATTAAAGCTTGAGGAGCTGCACAATGAGTATCTCTGATCTACTATGTCACCTTCTGGTAGTTCCACCCCTTCAGTTATTTATTTAGTTTCTTTCATAACATCTTTGGCTCCTCGATACCCAGATATTACAGCTGACCGGTTGCAGCTAAGCTAGCTGTAAAGCTAATAATGATACTTGGTGCTGCCACAGTTAATTCCACAGTATGAGCGTTCAGTTATTTCTCTGCTGATCTTTTTATCCTCTGCCAGCTGTGGTTCCTTGTGTTTTGCCACCACCCTCTCCCTCCCTCTCCCTGTCTCTTCTCTCCCTGCAGGTCTGCTGTATGTAATTTATTCTCAGTACACAAACAGCTCACTGTAAATAGAAGCTGTTAAGGCGCTCCAGCTCTCCAGTTTTAATAGAGCCCTGGTTTGGTTATGTAATGATTAAATGGCTGACCCGGGCTTTAATGGCGTCATAAATCACCGAATGTGGTTTTTATCGTCTTGTAAAGCGTGAATCAGCCGCTGCAGGTGGTCAACAGCCACAGTCAGAGGTCAGACCGCAGTGTTTACAGCAGCATTCGTGGAAAGTTGCCTTTCATGCATTCATACTGTGACTGTGTTGAATAAAGATATCACAAGCTCCTAAAATATCCGTGGAACTCTTAAATGTAGATGCTTAAAGGCCCCTCTGGTCAGAACTGAGTTTTTAACCTTGTTAACACGTTGTCGTGGTGCTTTTTACACGTTACAGGAGTTACTATGAATTAAGTAAGCAGGCGTACAGCAGTGCCCTCAGAAACCAATGCTGTCATCTTAGAGTGGAGCCACCTTGGGCTCAGATGACATTACTGTAAATTGAAAAGAACATAAGAATGCAAGAAAAAGCTCTGTTTAACAGAGTAATCTGACAGGACAGCGATATGCTCAATGACCTGTGTTTAAGTCGCTAATGAAGCATCGAAATGGTGATTTCCCCAAACTTTCTTTTTGTTCACTCATCCACAAATCCAGTGATGGTGATTCCCAAAGAGCTGTTAGCTGGAAACTTGGCATATCTCAGCATGGTGTGCAGCGTGTCCTTAAAACATTTGAGGAAACTGGACAAGTGGAGGACAGAAGAAGAAGTGTCAGGCCTAAAGAACTATCTCCAGCAGATGAACAGGATCTGAAAGTGATGTCCTTAAGAAAGAGGAAAAAATCCAGCAAAGACCTGACACAGGAGCTGAGAGAACTATTCCTGAAGACTCCTTAAAGAAAGGACAGAAAGCTGGTCTGAGAGGGTTCAGGCTGTGCTGGAGGAGAAAGGAGCTCAGAGCAGATATTCACCTTAAAGCTGCTCAGAACTGAACTAACTCTGGTTCTGCCTCAGATTCTGGGTTTATGTTCATGTTGGAACATGTTTCAGTGAATCTCTGCAGCTGTTACCATGGAAACATCTGCAGATATTCACTTTAAAGCTGCTCAGAACTGAACTAACTCTGGTTCTGCCTCAGATTCTGGGTTTATGTTCATGTTGGAACATGTTTCAGTGAATCTCTGCAGCTGTTACCATGGAAACATCTGCAGATATTCACTTTAAAGCTGCTCAGAACTGAACTAACTCTGGTTCTGCCTCAGATTCTGGGTTTATGTTCATGTTGGAACATGTTTCAGTGAATCTCTGCAGCTGTTACCATGGAAACATCTGCAGATATTCACCTTAAAGCTGCTCAGAGCTGAACTAACTCTGGTTCTGCCTCAGATTCTGGGTTTATGTTCATGTTGGAACATGTTTCAGTGAATCTCTGCAGCTGTTACCATGGAAACATCTGCAGATATTCACTTTAAAGCTGCTCAGAACTGAACTAACTCTGGTTCTGCCTCAGATTCTGGGTTTATGTTCATGTTGGAACATGTTTCAGTGAATCTCTGCAGCTGTTACCATGGAAACATCTGCAGATATTCACTTTAAAGCTGCTCAGAACTGAACTAACTCTGGTTCTGCCTCAGATTCTGGGTTTATGTTCATGTTGGAACATGTTTCAGTGAATCTCTGCAGCTGTTACCATGGAAACATCTGCAGATATTCACTTTAAAGCTGCTCAGAACTGAACTAACTCTGGTTCTGCCTCAGATTCTGGGTTTATGTTCATGTTGGAACATGTTTCAGTGAATCTCTGCAGCTGTTACCATGGAAACATCTGCAGATATTCACTTTAAAGCTGCTCAGAACTGAACTAACTCTGCTTCTGCCTCAGATTCTGGGTTTATGTTCATGTTGGAACATGTTTCAGTGAATCTCTGCAGCTGTTACCATGGAAACATCTGCAGATATTCACTTTAAAGCTGCTCAGAGCTGAACTAACTCTGGTTCTGACTCAGATTCTGGGTTTATGTTCATGTTGGAACACGTTTCAGTGAATCTCTGCAGCTGTTACCATGGAAACATCTGCAGATATTCACTTTAAAGCTGCTCAGAGCTGAACTAACTCTGGTTCTGCCTCAGATTCTGGGTTTATGTTCATGTTGGAACACGTTTCAGTGAATCTCTGCAGCTGTTACCATGGAAACATCTGCAGATATTCACTTTAAAGCTGCTCAGAACTGAACTAACTCTGGTTCTGCCTCAGATTCTGGGTTTATGTTCATGTTGGAACGTGTTTCAGTGAATCTCTGGAGCTGTTACCATGGAAACATCTGCAGATATTCACTTTAAAGCTGCTCAGAACTGAACTAACTCTGGTTCTGCCTCAGATTCTGGGTTTATGTTCATGTTGGAACACGTTTCAGTGAATCTCTGCAGCTGTTACCATGGAAACATCTGCAGATATTCACTTTAAAGCTGCTCAGAACTGAACTAACTCTGGTTCTGCCTCAGATTCTGGGTTTATGTTCATGTTGGAACGTGTTTCAGTGAATCTCTGGAGCTGTTACCATGGAAACATCTGCAGATATTCACTTTAAAGCTGCTCAGAACTGAACTAACTCTGGTTCTGCCTCAGATTCTGGGTTTATGTTCATGTTGGAACGCGTTTCAGTGAATCTCTGCAGCTGCTTCCTGCTTCCTGCTTTTATGGAAATATCTAAAAGAATGAAGCTGAATCAAACATTTTGCTCATTTCTGTTAGTTGAGTTAGAAACAGCTCCACAAACTGATGAAATCAGTTTCTGCAAATGGGAGAAAGTTGGAATCAAACTGCCGTCGAACCAGTTCAAAAGATGTAAAAAGTTATTTTTTGTGTCTTTGGGGACTTCCCTGTTTGTGCCAGGTGTCCACACAGTTGTGTGGGATCTTTTATTTGCTCATGAACAAATGAAACTGAGCCTGACCTCTGATGTACAGGTGCTGTCTGCAGAGACAGGTGGTGGGCGGCACAGGCCCGCTTTGATTTCCCTCTTCTGTTATGAAATGAATCACATCAAAAAACATCGTAGAAAGCAAACTGGACAACTTCCCCGATGTGAAGCAAAGCAACATTAATGTGGTATTTTCACTTTTCTCTGGACGTGTGAGGCTGTTTTACTCGTTAATTATTGATTATTGAGGTTTTTTTATGAACTGAATACATTTGCATTGAGTCATTGCTGAACTTTCTCCTGAAACTAACCCAGAATTTGATTTTAATGGATGATTATTTTGCCATATTTCTACAAAGCGGAAGCTTTAATTTACTTAATTGGTTCAGATATTTTCTAACTCAGCTGTTCTGCTCGTGTACTGATTATTTCGCCCATTTTTTAAGAGCTGGTGTTTGACTTCAGAAACCCTTAAAAAATATTTATTTTTATTTATTTATTTAATTTTATTTATTTATTTATTTAGTCATTCATTGTTATTATTATTATTAGTTAGTAGTAGTATTTTTTTATTAGAATTGGTACTATTATTGTTGTTGTTAATATGCAATCATTGTAAATTGTCAATATTAATAATTTTTTTAGCTACTTGACTAATTAGAATTTCCCCCATTGGGGGATGAATAAAGTATTTTTCTATTTTATTCTAAAATATCTACCTGCACGCTCAGCTGCGGTATGTGTGACTTCATCGATGTTGCCCATCAAGCTAAATCTAAGAGTGTGCACATCTGCCTCCATCCATCTCTCACGTCTTCTTTGTCTCTCTTTTCTCTCTCAGATGAAAAATATCTTACTTCTGCTTTTGTAAGCATAAAGCACAGAAACCATCCCGCTGTAGAGACAAAATATGTTGCGTGTGTCCTCGTTAGCGCCGGTCATGCCATTCCTCTTGCCAAGTGAAGGCGAACAACCAAACGAACAACTGAATAACAAGTCTGTCACTATGGTAACCACCTGAAAACGCCATGCTGAGTTTTATTCTCCATCTGCTCTCTGTTTAGATTTGCAGTGTATAACTAAATGTTCTTTAAGAAGGAATTAAATGGATGACTCATCATTTTCTGCTTCTAAATTCAGACAAACTGAAGTGGTTATGTTTGGACCTGAGCGCTTCAGGGAGAAACTGTCTTGCTTCTGGTCCTACAGTGAGGAACCTTGGAGTCATTTCTGACCAGGATCTGTCCTCTGACTCACATATAAAACAGGTTTCCAGGACTGCCTTCTTTCACCTTCGTAATATTGGTAAAATCAGGAACATCCTGTCTCAGAGTGATGCAGGAAAACTGCTCCATGCATCTGTTACTTCAGGATTGGACCGCTGTAATTCTTTATTATTGTGCTGTCCCATAATTTGGAATTTAATTAATTGGATTGAATCCTGTGTGTTCATCTATATATTTATAAGGCCCATATAGTTGTGGGTTCCAACGTGTTTTGTGGAGACCAAATAGTTACGTCCCTGCTGACCGAGTTACGTCCCTGCTGACCGAGTTACGTCCCTACTGACCGAGTTACGTCCCTGCTGACCGAGTTACGTCCCTGCTGACCGAGTTACGTCCCTGCTGACCGAGTTACGTCCCTGCTGACCGAGTTACGTCCCTACTGACCGAGTTACGTCCCTGCTGACCGAGTTATGTTCCTGCTGACCGAGTTACGCCCCTGCTGACCGAGTTATGTCCCTGCTGACCGAGTTATGTCCCTGCTGACCGAGTTACGTCCCTGCTGACCGAGTTACGTCCCTACTGACCGAGTTACGTCTCTACTGACCGAGTTACGTCCCTGCTGACCGAGTTACGTCCGTGCTGACCAAGTTACGTCTCTACTGACCGAGTTACGTCCCTACTGACCGAGTTACGTCCCTGCTGACCGAGTTACGTCCCTGCTGACCGAGTTACGTCCCTGCTGACCGAGTTACGTCCCTGCTGACCGAGTTACGTCCCTGCTGACCAAGTTACGTCCCTGCTGACCGAGTTACGTCCCTACTGACCAAGTTACGTCCCTGCTGACCTAGTTACGTCCCTGCTGACCAAGTTACGTCCCTGCTGACCAAGTTACGTCCCTGTTGACCTAGTTACGTCCCTGCTGACCAAGTTACGTCCCTGCTGACCAAGTTACGTCCCTGCTGACCTAGTTACGTCCCTGCTGACCAAGTTACGTCCCTGCTGACCAAGTTACGTTCCTGCTGACCAAGTTACGTCCCTGCTGACCGAGTTACGTCCCTACTGACCGAGTTACGTTCCTGCTGACCGAGTTACGTCCCTGCTGACCAAGTTACGTCCCTACTGAGCGAGTTACGTCCCTGCTGACCAAGTTACGTCCCTGCTGACCAAGTTACGTCCCTACTGACCAAGTTACGTCCCTGCTGACCAAGTTACGTCCCTACTGAGCGAGTTACGTCCCTGCTGACCTAGTTACGTCCCTGCTGACCAAGTTACGTCCCTGCTGACCAAGTTACGTCCCTACTGACCAAGTTACGTCCCTGCTGACCTAGTTACGTCCCTACTGACCAAGTTACGTCCCTGCTGACCTAGTTACGTCCCTGCTGACCAAGTTACGTCCCTGCTGACCTAGTTACGTCCCTGCTGACCAAGTTACGTCCCTGCTGACCTAGTTACGTCCCTGCTGACCAAGTTACTATCTGCTGACCAAGTTACGTTCCTGCTGACCAAGTTACGTCCCTGCTGACCAAGTTACTATCTGCTGACCAAGTTACGTCCCTGCTGACCAAGTTACGTCCCTGCTGACCGAGTTACGTCCCTACTGACCGAGTTACGTTCCTGCTGACCGAGTTACGTCCCTGCTGACCAAGTTACTATCTGCTGACCAAGTTACGTCCCTGCTGACCAAGTTACGTCCCTGCTGACCGAGTTACGTCCCTACTGACCGAGTTACGTCCCTGCTGACCAAGTTACTATCTGCTGACCAAGTTACGTCCCTGCTGACCAAGTTACGTCCCTGCTGACCGAGTTACGTCCCTGCTGACCAAGTTACGTCCCTGCTGACCGAGTTACGTCCCTGCTGACCAAGTTACGTCCCTGCTGACCAAGTTACGTCCCTGCTGACCGAGTTACGTCCCTACTGACCGAGTTACGTTCCTGCTGACAGAGTTACGTCCCTGCTGACCAAGTTACTATCTGCTGACCAAGTTACGTCCCTGCTGACCAAGTTACGTCCCTGCTGACCGAGTTACGTCCCTGTTGACCGAGTTACGTTCCTGCTGACCGAGTTACGTCCCTACTGACCGAGTTACGTCCCTGCTGACCAAGTTACGTCCCTACTGACCGAGTTACGTCCCTTCTGACCGAGTTACGTCCCTACTGACCGAGTTACGTCCCTGCTGACCGAGTTACGTCCCTGCTGACCAAGTAACGTCCCTACTGACCGACTTACGTCCCTTCTGACCAAGTTACGTCCCTACTGACCGAGTTACGTTCCTGCTGACCGAGTTACGTCCCTGCTGACCAAGTTACGTCCCTGCTGACCAAGTTACTATCTGCTGACCGAGTTACGTCCCTGCTGACCAAGTTAAGTCCCTGCTGACCTAGTTACGTCCCTGCTGACCAAGTTACGTCCCTGCTGACCAAGTTACTATCTGCTGACCGAGTTACGTCCCTGCTGACCTAGTTACGTCCCTGCTGACCTAGTTACGTCCCTGCTGACCGAGTTACGTCCCTGCTGACCAAGTTACGTCCCTGCTGACCAAGTTACGTCCCTACTGACCAAGTTACGTCCCTGCTGACCAAGTTACGTCCCTACTGACCGAGTTACGTCCCTGCTGACCAAGTTACTATCTGCTGACCAAGTTACGTCCCTTCTGACCAAGTTACGTCCCTACTGACCAAGTTACGTCCCTGCTGACCGAGTTACGTCCCTGCTGACCAAGTTACGTCCCTACTGACCGAGTTACGTCCCTGCTGACCAAGTTACTATCTGCTGACCGAGTTACGTCCCTGCTGACCAAGTTACGTCCCTGCTGACCAAGTTACTATCTGCTGACCAAGTTACTATCTGCTGACCAAGTTACGTCCCTTCTGACCAAGTTACGTCCCTACTGACCAAGTTACGTCCCTGCTGACCGAGTTACGTCCCTACAGACCGAGTTACGTCCCTACTGACCGAGTTACGTTCCTGCTGACCGAGTTACGTCCCTGCTGACCGAGTTACGTCCCTGCTGACCGAGTTACGTCCCTGCTGACCGAGTTACTATCTGCTGACCAAGTTACTATCAACTACTACTATACTACTAACTCAACACCTTTTTTCTGTCTTCATGTAATTTTTTAAGTTTCTGCTCAATGAGCAAATGCAGCTTGTTTTCAAACCATTCAAAGTCGCTCATTCTTTTACTTTGGCTACAGTAATCAGATTACACACCAGTGTAATGCCCCCGTGTGAGTTTCTCTGCCTTCAGCTCGTCTCCGGCCCTACAATAGAAACCGCTTATGAGCTGAAATACATTTAAACCGCTCATTATGGACGTCAACTGTCAGGAGGTTTTGGCCCAAGGCTGCTGCGTGTGCCTGTTACATTATCCAGTTTTTGTGTGGATCTGTTTTCTCGTGTCGGTGTGTGTCAGAGATTAGGTGTGTTCACGTCTTTTTGGCTTCACTTTGTGCGAGTGTGTGTCCAAGGCTGGCATTTGTCACAGTGGCTGCTCTCTGTTCCCAGACCCTGAATGTATTCATGAGTATCTGTTGACTCAGGTAGTTAGCTCACCTGTTCACACACACACACACCTACACACACACACCTGCTGTTTCTTTGTCCAGACAATAGAAAAACTTGCCAAATTTCCTTCCTCCGTCCTCAGCAGAAAGCCTGTCTCCATCCCTCCAACTCGCTTGTCCTTTTGTGGATTTAAACTCCCATGATGCTTAGCAAACAGGGACCTTTGAAGTCAGCTGGGATTGAGCAGGGAAGCTGGAGGAGAGAATGGGGGGGTGGGGGGTTCCTAACATCTCGCACTGTTCATATCTCAGAGTCAAAGTGAACAGACGGCAGGTTTTTCTGGCGCGGTGAGGAAAGGTTTGGAAGGTGATGCTTGTCTGTTTTCTCAGCCAGGATTCCTTTCTGTTATGTAATATTAAATCTGAGTCATTCAACCTGGACTGCAGCAAAGCGACGCTGATAATAACACCAACGAACCCAAACCGTACAGAAAAGGAGCAAAAACAGACGACTTCTTATGTATATTTCTCTAATTTTATTTTATTTTATGACTTGTACTTTATTAGTTTTCCATAAAGAAAAATACACAACATAGCATGTGCCAATACGATAATTAAGCTTACTTAATAGAAAGAAAATTACTTGATAAAAAGAAAAAGAGTAAATAAAATAAATAAATTAATAATAATAAATAAAATAAAATAAACGACAATAACATCAACGACCACTAACCAAAAATCTACGTATATAAATTAACTTTAAAAAATGCCCTACCCACAGAAACATTTAAATAATTATAGCATTACAGTATATTCAGATCATTAAATTAAGTTTGAGCTGGAGATGCCATTTAACCCACATATGAAAAATAATGGGACTACTTTTTGTTGTACTCCTTAATTCAACTCCAAAATCATATTTCTCTAATTTTCATTATCAGATAGAAAGATCCAAATGAACTGAACCAACATGGGATTTGTTTGTGTTTAATGGCTGAAGTATCTGATTCCTGAATGTGACAAAGAGAAATGAACACCTACAGGACTGAGTGAAGGGATGAGAACGCAAAACTTTGTGAGAAGCCGTGTTGCATGCTGGGAAAGGAGCTCCAATAGGAGCAACACTCTCCTGTTAGTCAGGAGTTAGTCAGATGTGATGGAGAAAGGACAAAAAGGAGAGAGAAGATGAAAAGCATGAAAGGTCATTTAGGTCGGAGGACAAGATACAGGAAATGGGTTTATTTATTTGCCTGAAAGAGAAAGAAAGACCAAGGCTGTGTTCGAAACTGCATACTACATACTACATACTGCATACTCATCGATCAGACAGTATGCAGAGCGTTTACCCACAATGCATTTCGCTCCTGCCCGAGCCGAAATCAGCCGGCCTGAAGCTGATTTCTCTTAAGCTCTAAACTCTGTAAACTTTAGCAACATTTGAAACATTTTCAGGTGAGAAAGTAGTCGTTTAGATCCCCAACGTGTTGAAAACCTGACAAAATACCGGCTGTTTACAATTTTGTTCCCATGAATTCGGCGCTACTAAAGCTAGCCGCAGTGAGCTAACGCACTTCCGGTTATTTTCACAAAATAAAATACCCGTTGCCTTTTATCATAGGGAAAGCCATTACCATACAATTGGTGCTTTTGTTCTGAAAACAGGAAGTGAACCTACCCTCGTTGTAGCTAGCTTGAAACTGCCGTTTTGACAGGAAATGACGATCGGCGACGTCACGTTACGTTGCATCTTGGGTAGTTTGAGTATGAGTAGTAACTCATGATGCATACCCAACATTTCAGAGAATCTAGTATGCATCCGGGAACTTCTCACTTACTCAAACTCGCATACTAACTCAAAAAGTTAGTAGGAGAAGTATGC
The DNA here is from genome assembly GCF_027942865.1 of Odontesthes bonariensis. Classification (NCBI taxonomy): domain Eukaryota; kingdom Metazoa; phylum Chordata; class Actinopteri; order Atheriniformes; family Atherinopsidae; genus Odontesthes; species Odontesthes bonariensis. The sequence continues at coordinate 1,977,879 of NC_134525.1, read as the reverse complement.
GGTTTCGAACACAGACCAACTCTTCCCACTTTGTTTCTGTCTCATGTGAAGATAATCGCTTCAAAGTGCTGAACTGTACCTTTAAAGTTTCCCATCTTTAAATCTGTTGAAAACTAGCAAAAACAGCAGTTACAGCCTGTTTGATGAGGGTGTGCTGGATTGACTGAGCTACATTTACCTTTGTTTTCCGAGCTAAACAGGTAACTTCAACCAATGAGTGAGGTGAATCAGATGTTCTGATTGGTTCTTTCTTGTCGATTCCTTCAGCAGAAGGACGATATCAGCCTATCAGAGGGCAGCACTGTGGACCTGAGGAAGCCTGGAGAGGAAGAAGACGAGTACTCGGAGATGGCGGAGGAAGCGATGGACCCTGACAACTGCTTCCCAGACCGTAAGTAGCTCTGTTGTTAGTGTTGGAGAGGACGCTGTCACAGCAAGGTCAGAAAACCCAAGCTAAGTGGGCATCCAAATGAGACGAACACATTAAAACCTACAAAAACACCTCCTCGTTTCCACACAACTTTGCCATGTGGCTGTAATTCTCTGTGACGTACAGTCTGTGCCCCCCAGTGTTCAACACCAGGAAATGCATTTCTTTGAGGGTGATTGGAAACTTCACCGTAGCCATGAGAGAGTATCTGTTTTTCTCACCTTCATTCTGTTGAATTAAATGAAATATGCACACAGAATGTAAGAGAAAAAAGAATAGGAAGAAGTGAGAGGGGAGTGTCGTCTGTCAGGTAAGGTTAGTTTGGTGAAATATGTTGTTAAAAGACGTTTGAGCAGACAGCTACCTGTTAATTCAGTGGTTTAGGTTTCAAGTTTCAAGTCTTTTATTGTCAGATACACAGAACAACAGTTGGACTGGGCACTGAAATTCTTAGGACAGGACACCGTACAGCAGCTACCGTAACATGCCGTAACATGACATGACATTAATACAAAAAAATAGTAACAATAAATAGGCAATATGGATACTACAATTATACATTTTACGCTAATTACAAGAGCTATACTGAACATATAACACACATAAAAGCATATGCTAATCTAAGACCTATACTTACCTAGAAACATAAGATAAAATAAAAATACAATATTGTGCAAGGTGAATATTAGAGGTGTTTCTCACTGTCAGAAGACAGTCTGAGACGTACATGGATGATATATTTCATCCAGAAAGATTCAGTTGAGTTTTCTGAACAGTTCTTTAATATACATACATATTTGTTTTATTTGGGTGTCTTCATACCGATGTGATTCCATCTTTAATGTTGAAAAACAGTCTAACTTAATAACCGTATAACAGGGATGGAACGTGCATATATTCACATTTTAATGGAAAGCTTCCAGACCGCTCGCTAAGCTAGGCTAATCAGGTCATCGCTCCTGTTCACACGAGGTTGTTTTACCCTCAGAGGGAAAAGGCATAGTTTTAAATACATTTTAGTTCTTCTCTTTTTAGAGAATTTAGAAAGAAGATAAGAGATCCAACGAAATTGTGCTGAAAAGCTGAATGAAAACTTAACCTGTTGATCCACGAAGGTGTATCCCTTTAGATTGTTCGAGCCCATCCCACCCCACACTTGCCCCAATACTGTCATAGCAGATTTATGGTTGTGTACCATCTAAACCAGGTGAAAAGCAAACACCTTGCTTCCTTCCTGACTCAGCCAGTTTCCTCCTGAAGCGCACAGATTGGTCTCGGACAAAGACACACGAGAGAATCAGCCGATGGAAGCAAAGTTCAGGGATCTGTGGCGTTATGTGACGTTTGTTGTTCTGCTGGTAGCCAAATAAATCTCTTCGTTCTGTCTGTATGCAGATGACACACTGCTGTGCATTAACACAGCAAAACTGAAGTTTACAGCTTTACAAAATGGTTTCAATTAATGTAACTTTGTCTCAGATGTACGCTCTGTTTGCGTGTAATAACAGGGTTAGATTTAATATTAGTGTTGCATTACCAGCCAAGTAAGGCAGGACTGAGAGTGGCCGGATCTTCAGGTGATCTAACTGGCGTCATTTAGTTTCAGTGACCAACAAGACACCAAGAACTGTGCAGATTAGTATGAAAATAGGCAGATATGTTCATAATCTAAACTCTTTTCATGTGGACAGAACAGCATATAGTGGTGTTCCTGCTATCATTGAGTGGTTTAAGGTATCAAAGCAATAAAGAATCTTTAGTTTAATCGAATGTCTCAGTAATTCAGGACGATGAACAGCTCAGAGAGTTCTGTGATAATTAAATGTAACGTGCTGAAATAATACGACTAAAGAAATCATGTTGAACTGCTCTCCATCCTTTAGTTTTATTTCAAAGTGCTGCGGTTCTGAAAAAAATCGTCATGAGACTCTGTTGGCTGCTGGAGAGCCTCTTGGTCAGTCATCCACTAATCCTGGGACTCTTTATTAAATGCTGACCGTCGTAAACAAGCCGTGGTTTTAGCTTTCCAACCAAAAATCAAAGGTTTGATTTGATGTATTTAGTTCTAAAGTTTAAAATCAGCATTGATTATTTGGTTTTTAGCTTTAGTTTAGCGTCAGATTCTGAGTCTGTAAGCGTGAGCGTCTGCACTGAGATTACAGAAGCTATGAATACGTCGTGCTCTGTGTCCTACCTTTAAACTCGGTGTGTTGTGTTCGGTTTCTTCTCATATTTGGTGAGTAATTGAGCTGAGCTGTATCAGATGTGTTGTGATGTGCTGGCGTTTGGCTGCTTCTCTTCCTGTGGTGCTTTTAGAGTCTTTACATGACCTGATAAGCAGTTTATTGCCGAGTTTGGTGTCTTCTGTGTAAAATTAAATGGCAGAATTCTGGATTAATCCTCAATTTACATCATCAATTATGGGATTTGTGGGTTTAGATTTCACCAACTGTCCTCGGTCTCGCTGTGTGTGAGTTTGGTTTGTAGACGAGGACGAGCCCCTGCACTCACATAAAGGTTTACACGCCCCACCCCACGCTTGCCCCAATACTTTCATTATAGATTTATGGTCCTGTAGTGACTAACCGAGGTGAAAAGCAAACACCTTGCTTCCTTCCTGACTCAGCCAGTTTCCTCCTGGAGTGTAGATATTTGTCTTCGACACATTTCGGCGCAGCCAGCATGATCCAGAAACACATGTACGGTTTGTATGGGGTGGACTGTGTGAGGACAGAAACAACAGACTGACCACGGTGGGACATTAATTCAAATTATAAAAGTACGAAAAGTATTCCTACTTTCAGAGATAATATGAGGCTTAAAAAAGGAGAAAGAATGAGGTCAGCCAGCTGGAAAACCCTCTCTGAAGAACAATAACAACCAGAAAGCATCCCAACACCTGCAGACTCCGTCAGTGAGTAATTCCTCTCATTCCCGAGCCTTCAAATTGTTCCACTCTGTGAAAGATGCTGGCGCCGGCGTCCTTTGGGGCTGTTGCACATATTTTTATGGGTCCTTCATACAGAGCAATTATACAAGGAAATGAGACTTTGTAAAGAAATTACACCGGTTATTGTTTGGCTCAAAGTGAAATGAAGAGCAATCCAAAGAACTCACAGTGATCACACTTCTCGTTTAGTTTTGGTTTTGGCAAATACCCACAAGAAGGAAAGGAGGGGTAATCAATGTAAGTGATCAGGGTCCGAGCAGACCGAGACCCGTGGGCATTGGTTGACCATAAAGGGTCATTTCTTTGTTGTGTAAAGCAGCATTACCTGCAGGAGACGGAGAATAAATCTGTAAAACAACCTTAATGTGGGGGAGAAATAATGAAAAATGAATCCACACGAAGCCCAAAATCTCAAACTGTGCACGAATATAACAACATTCCCACGTAGGGAACATAGGCTGCAGCTAATTCTAGTTACAGCCTAATTATAATATTGATTATTGACACTTGTAATTCTGTTATTTCTCAGTAGATGTTCCGTCTGTCATAAAACCAGAGCAGAGCCTCTTCCCCACACGAGGCACTTTATATGAAAATGCCTGCCAAACAGCAGATGTTGTATTAACTTTGATTCATTTAGAAGATTGATGCGTCCATCACGACTGTCCCCACGTGGCGCCCCGTTCTTCCTGATTCAGCAGAGTCCTTCACAGCAGGCAGACGTTTGTCACCGGCTGGACTCAGATTAGCCGCTGGAGTGCCGACAGAAGAGAGATGAGTTAAACTCCCCTTTTGTGCCACAGTGTTGTCACCGGATTGAATTAGCAGGAGAGGCACATGACGAGGCAGGGAAAGCAAAGTGGAGCAATCAAAATGACAAAAGAGGAAATTAAAGACAAATAAAGACCTTGAGAGGGAAGCAGAGGAAGACAAGGACAGGAAAGACGTAAGGACAGAAGATTAAAGGAATTTTTAGACCGAAAATAAAAGAAACTGAAGGAAAGCAAAAAGAGCGTTAAACATCTGCAGCTCATCCAGAACGCTGCTGCTGGAGTTTTAACCCGGACTAAGAGATCTGAACACATCACAGCAGCTTTAAAATCTTTACTCTGGCTTCCAGTCAGTCACAGAATAGATTTTAAAAGCCTGCTGATGGTTTACATCTGTGATCTGTTCAGAGAATATAAAGCCAGCAGAGCTCTTAGATCCAAGGACTCAGGTCAGCTGGTCCAGTCCAGAGTCCAGACTAAACATGGAGAAGCAGCATTTAGCTGTTATGCTGCCAACAAGTGGAACAAACTGCCAGTGGAGATTAAACTTTCACCAAATGTAGACATTTTTAAATCCAGGTTAAAAACATTTCTGTTCTCATGTGTCTATGCATGAAATCTGCACGCTATCTTTGAACTTATCTGGACTGTTGCTCGTTTTTAAATTCATTTAAATTATTTTATTTGTTTCTATTTATATTCTTTTATGTATTTTTAATGCTTCTTACACTCTCTGCTGCAATGCTTTTGAATTGTTTTGAACATGAAACGTGCTACGAATAAATTTGATTTGAAATGAGAGAGAGAATCAGAATGGAAAGAAGATGGGCTTTAACCTGTTGACATTTGGACCTCGCTGGCATCGACAGATTTTGAGAAAAGAGACAGATTTCAACCTCCGGCATGCTGCTGCCGCCTGCCCCCCCCCTCCTGACTCAGCTCACGGTCCACTCACACTGGACCAGTGGCACCAGTATGCTGACACAGCGCTGTGCTGCTGTGTGTGTGGGAGCTGTGGGAGCTGTGGGAGCTGTGGTTCCTGCGCGGCGGCCAGCTGCTGCAGAAGTAGGCCAGAAAAATGACGAACATCAGCAGGAGGAGCACCAGCTGCTGGGTACTGTTGAATACCAAGAGGATGCGGTTTGTGTTGCTCTGTGTGTTCGGGGCCATCTGGATGCTGAGGACAAGCGCGGGTCCCAGTGTGGCTTATTAAGGAAACATTTAAACCAGTGGTCACTTCGTTCTTGGTCATTGACTCATTTGGTTTGTTAGCAACCGTTGTGAGCATGAAAACAAACGTTTTACTCAGTAGCGTCATCGTCGGTGGACGCAGAGCTGAGGCAGCCCAAAAAACGCTTTGAGAAGCAGCTGATGTCAGGGCTGGTTGGGTTGGCAGGGCACAGACTCAGAGGAAGTAAAAAGCAAACTTGGTTTTATTATACAAACAAAAGTTAAACAAAAGGCGCGGCTGAGCCGGATGACAAAAAAACTAAACTGTGGAAAAACAAAACAAGCAACAATACTTGGAATAACACGAATAACACTTAACTTTACGTGAAGACGTAGCGTGGCATGAAGGGGTGAAAATGAAGGAAAAGATCTCACAAAAAGACAGGGGAGCCTGGAAACTAAGTAGGGAACTGGGAGGGATTGGTGACAGTGTGCAGCTGGGGACAATGACAAACAGGTGACGTGAGGGACAACTAATGACCTGGGAAATGAAGTGAGGGGAAAAGCAATGGCAAAACATAACCTAAAACATGATAAAACTAAAAACATGGGGAAAATCCCATGGGCGTGACAGCTGAGAGGGACTTTAACTATTCAACAATCAGTATGAGGATTAGCTGTCCATACTGAAGCTCCTCTGGTGCTGAACAACACCTGTGCATCCTCCACACATCCACTGCGACAGCCATGTCGGGTGTAACTCGGCACTCAGTAAATAAGTCTCCGTAATCGATTTGAATTCTCTCCTCCTTGAATTTTATGCTCTGAAAGGTGAATTCCCATAAATACCGTCTGCAGCTGTGTTACAACTTTGGCTCATTAGTAAATTCTGAAAGTTACAAATTAATGCCAGGAACAAACTGACTAATTCAGTCAAAAAGAGGCTCCTTGTGTTTTGGAATAATTTGTTAGAGCCTGAAAGTAAGAATCTGGGCAATTTAAGCTTTAGATTAAATGGGTTAGTCAGCTTAAAGCCCGCCTTGCTTAGTGTAAAAAATGTCAGATAAAGTACTGGGACGAGTGATGTGGCCATAGGCCGCGCTCATCCTATAAAAATAAAAATATACCCCATTTCTGACTGGCAGGAAACATAAAACACACACCACAGGGTGAAGTTAGCATTCGTATCGTGGATTCTGTGGAACATCCATGCCTGTTTCCCAATCTGTTGAGTTAACGTCCAGGTAACACTCCCATGGTGTTTTTTATTGGAGTTGTTGATGGAACGGACCAACAGTTGCATCAAACATAGATGGCATCGGTTGGATTTGGTCTCCAATCTGGTTAAAAACAATGAGAGGCAGTTTGGAGGCGTTTACAGTTCCACAAAGATGAAGAATAAACATGAACTTTTTCAGACTAGTAATACAATTACTGGTTTAAGGATATCATTTTGAAGCAGTGATGTCAGTTTTTTATTTCTAGGGGGGGGGGGGGGGGGGGGTGTCGCCCATTGAAATTTACAGCTGAGGGGATTTGAGATGTACAGGAGCAAATCGTCTGCATATCGTGAGACTTTGTGATTCGTATCGGACCGTGTGATGAAAAGAAAACCGTTAAATCAGCTGTGTGTCACATGACTGCTGTAGTCATGGGTATTAATCAGCTCCGGCTCCGATCAGCATTGATCGGAACACAACACCAATGTGCACTGCAGTCGGAGCTACAGCTCGCCTCGTCTTTGCAGAAATAGATTTTACCGACTTTCATGTCTGACGTGGTTATTTTCTTCTGTCCATTGGAAACTCAAAGGTATTCTCAATAGATGAAGAGAATAAACTTCCAGATGATTACTTTCTTGATATCCATATTGTGCCCAGCTCTGAATGGTGAGTGTTAGCATTGCTAATCTGTTTGGTCCTTCTCTCTGAGCCTCGGGTCACGGCTCATACGGGTCATGTGATGCCCCAGTACGAGTATGATCTCTCAACACATTCAGTCATCTCTAATCATCAGCGGCGTATGATCACGACCGGGTTTCCCTTGGATCTACTCTGGCTTTCCATTGAATGTTAAACAGACCAAGAGAACCGTAATAATCTGATTTAACCTGCGGCCATACAGCCGTACCATCCAACACGCACCCCAGCTAATTCAGGTCCCTGTTTGGGTCGAGAGAAATCAGATCCAAGGGGACCCAAAAGGACCTGATTCTGTCCAGCTTTGTGGTTTTTATTAGAGCATTATTAGATGATGTTTAACCAATTATCCATTTGCATTATGAGGGTATTTAACACAGATTTAACATGTTTTAGGACCAGGGAAGGATGCCTCTTCATGGCAGATGGCAAATTATGTAAGTCTAAACATCAGCTGCATCAAGATTTACATCGTTCCCCCTCTGCTCTGTCAACATATGGCCACAGCTTTATTCCCTACACTTCAAATGGTTACATCAAGCGCTGCCTTCTCGTGCTTCTATCGTTGATTCGGCGACATAAGAACTGTTGGTATTCTTTGTGTTTATGCTTTTTCAGCTGCAAAGGGTTGTTTTACTTTCTATCTTTGTGTCTAATTTGTGTGTGCACGCTGTGATTGCGAAGCACGAGCGGCGGCGTTCCTTCCTGCTGCTCCCTCTGGCTGTCAGTAAGACGGAGTGCGTGTGCGCCAGCCTGAATGGTGACGCTCCCTCGTTGCTAAATATTCATCACGTTTTGAAGAAAGGTCGAATGAACGAGAAAGTCTTAGAGCTAACGAGCTGGAGAAACTGTAGAGATGAATGAAGGTCATGGCTTTCTTTTACCTGATGGAGCCCAACAAAAGCTCCTTTACACAGGTGTAGACAGAAAATAATTAACAGTGTTCAGCGCGAACAGAGGAGGAGATGACAGGTAAAACATATGTACTTGACCCCAGTTTTTAAATAACATTTAAAGATGAGTTAACTGACATCTGGATGAAACGTCGGGTTCTTCTGTTCCTGCGCTGTAGAGACGGATGGAGTTACAAAAAGACTGCTTAAAACAGCAGAATTTCACTCCATGTGCATTCGTATCCTCTAGGTAAAGATTAAATAGATTATTACTTTAAAAAGTGCACTTTTTATGGAAAGCAACACCAAAAGTCCCAACTAATCAGAAAGTGCTGTGGCCTGATTCTGTGTAAGAGTGTTACCCTTTCCAGTTGCTTTCCTACGCTAATCATTGTACCGAGCTGTTTAAACTAACCAGAAAAAGACGCAACGTATACGTCAGCAGCAGCCGGCTCCAACATGGCAAAGAGGAAACCAATCTTTGGTGAAGATTTCTGCAATAAAAGGTGTTTTTAATGTCCTTAGCTGCACGGTTTCATACTTTGGTTCCGGATGTGAAGTCTCCTGGTTCCCTACGACCTCCTCGTGATCCGTCTTATTAGCCGTAGATGAAGGACAGCTGCCAATATGCAGCAGCTTCCTGTATATGTAGAAGTTATGATATCGATGGGATTGATGTGCAATCACACATCAAACTTTATTAACCCATTTAGGCCTAAAACGCCTGGAAAAGAATGCCTGTAAAACCTGTGGGCGATTTCAGAAAGACCCCCTAAAACCTGAAGTTTTTCTGGAAACTCAGCAATTGTGTCAACGCCTACTAAATGATTGATTTCTCAGCCTCTGTAGCAGATAGAAACAAAATTCAAAACGTATTTGAGAGCTTACACCTGTGGCTTTCTTTGGAAATTGAGTTTATTTACATACACCTTCACGAAAATAGAAAATGTAAAAAGTAAAGTGCAGGAACAGCACTATTTTCAATTAGATTAAATGCCTGCAACGGTGTGGCATCTGCAGGTAAATCGACTTTCACCCCTGGTGTGCGGTTGAAATCTCTCCGTCGATTACGGTGCTAATTGTCAGTCTTCCACTCACATTCAAACCCTTCAAAATCATCCTCAAACACATGTGCTCGCCATAAATCTCGATCAATTGGGTCAGCACGTTCATCAGCATCATCAAAGCCAAAAACTCTTAAAATCGCTCCCGTCTGAAATGTCTTCCCACTGAAAGTCCTCCATGCTTGTTCGATGTAACTTAACTTCAAAACAATGACACGAGGAACATGACGACACTCTCACGTGTCTATTATAATGCATTTCATTGGCGCAGAGATCAATAGTTGGTGCAAAACAACCTTATACAGGAAAAAAGACGTGTACGCTTTCCCGGCCTTAAAGGTAGAATAACGCAACAGTGCCCCCGGCTTTAAAGGTAGAAATGCGGCAACGCTTTCCCGGCCTCAATGGGTTAAGTAAATGCCTTTAATCAAACATACCGTAGGAGTTGCCCAGCGGCTGCTCACATATGGGATAAAGTGTGAATAAAGTGTCAGATTTCAGGTTTACTTTTTCTCAGCCTGCAAGCAGCTGTTTGACAGAAACATCCAACGGTTTCACTTTGACAAGCTGAACATGAGAAAGGTCGCTTTGAGTGCACATGTGAGGTAGAGAAATATGAATTTTAATCTGCAGCAAACGTCTCTCTTGCCCTTTTTTCCCTTTTACTGCTGCCGCTGTCACCGGAGGAGAAGTAAAATGTGCCAAAGGAACATTTCTCTTTTTATTTCCTGTGGAGGAGGCCGTATTCTTTCACTTCACCGGCAGCAGGTTGCTGTTGGAGCTGCAGTTTCCTCCTCGTGCACACAGCTGGGCTGTAACAGCCCTGCATTCAAAGGGAATGAACGTTTTCTGGGGTCAGTTATTTCTCTTCTGACTCCGTTAGCAAACACAACTGCCTCTTCCTCGTAGCGGTGCAGCATGTCAGCAGCAGAAAGATGCACTTTGATATTCTCACATGCAAATTTAAAGATACTCAGTCAAACACGCACGTGCGCACGTGCGCGTTTGCCCATTCTGTGAGCGTTAGATTAGCCGCCCCATTAGTCCTCTAAATGCCAACTCATTGGTTAATGTTGTGATGCCGCACAGCGCAATTGAGAAGGAATATGTGAGTGTGTTTCTGCCTGAGTGGGCAGTGAGTGACTCCTGTGATTACTGTGCTGTCAGTGGAAGGTGGAAGGTGGGCCTGCCGATGTGCTCACGAGCAAAAAGAAGGCTGGTCAACATTTGAGTTGGATTGAGTTTGTTTAAAGCTGCACAGAGAGGAAGAGGAGCATCACAGAGTTCATATTTTGTTTCATTTTTGTCGTCCGAATCACATTCGTATTCTTAGTACTCAAGCACTGCTCTCGTAGTCAAGACAACGCATTATTGTGTGTCCACGCGGCTTATCTGCGTTATGTAACCACTTCAATTACTGAGTTCACTTACTTCTCCTAATGGCAGCTGCATTCTGTGCAATTTTAGCCACCTTAAGAGCGAACCGCAGGCTTCACAATGCGTCGGGCAGCTGATGGACGGGTTTCTACACGGGTTTGCACGTCGATCAACACACAGATTCCAAGCGTCACCTGAAAGTTGTTGTGTTTTAGTTTCCACACGACGGTGTTGGTGTAGTAATCCTGTACGGCACATCGCTCCAACCTGTGGTTAGCAGAGGTGGGTAGAGCAGCCAAAAACTGTACTCAAGTAAAAGTACCGTTACTTTAGAATAATACGACTCAAGTAAAAGTAAAAAGTAGTCATCCAAATAATTACTTGAGTAAGAGCAACAAAGTGCTCGGTGAAAAAACTACTCGAGTACTGAGTAACTGTTGAGTAACGTCTGATTTATTTGTTAACACAAGCATTCAATCAGACAGACAAAAATACTAAATAATCATCTTTAGGCAAATAAGTGTTCATCCATTTGATAAAATAAATTAAAATAAAATTAATTAATTACAAAATAGCTTAAATTAAAATAATCCAGGTAAATTCAAGAACTTCAATAAAAAATAAAAGAGACTTAGGAAATGTTTAAAACATATGTAACCCATATGTAACCTAAAAAACAAACATTCACCTATCCATGGGGGAAAAACGAGTTTAGGAAACTTAGCGCTACATGTTTCCTCAAGTTAGATGCTGAGTTTCTGCTGAAATGTGCGTTTGTTTTGGTTGACACAGAAGACACATAATGTAGCTGCTGTTTCTCACTCTTTGTAAGGTAAACATGCTTTCAGTATGAGGCCTCGTCTGCGTCTTCATTTCCCACCGTTGGTTCTGACATTTTTCATCTGTTTCTTTCTTTGTTTGCTACGACTGCTAATGCTAAAGCTAATCCGTCCCGCCGCTGAGATCGAGTACGGTCACGTGACCAGACCGCACGGCTGCGTCTGATTGGTGGAACACAGTCAGGTGGTAGAGCCTTTGGTGGAAGTCTCTCTCTCTGTCAGAATAAAACATTAAAATGAGGCGTACGCGGGGGGATAAAAATAATGAGGCGTAGAATACCAAAGAGGTAAGAAGAAAAGTAACCAGCTCATTGTAGCCTAATGTAGCGGAGTAAGAGGACAGTTTCTGCTGCACACATCTACTCAAGGAAAAGTAAAAAGTATAGAGATTTAAAACTACTCCTGGAAGTATAATGTTTTCAAAAAACTTACTCAAGTAAATGTGACTCGTTACTACCCACCTCTGGTGGTTAGTAGCAGGGATTTTTGACACAATCTGAAATTTGGTTGCAAAACCGTGTCAAAGGAAGTTTTTGAACTTCTGTTGGTCATGTTTAAGATAAAAGAACTGCGCAAGAGTTTCATGATCATTTAACGTCATTCACAAGCTGACACATTTGGTTCTTTATGACTCTGGCTGTAAGTTTGGACTCTTTATCCATCATAGAGCACTTCAACGAGGAAGTGACGGACTCATTCTGCAGCAGAATTAAAAGTGTGAACATCTAAAGCACCTTCTGCACCAAACTGTGCGTAATACGCCTTTATTCGTCAGGTCAAAAGTAGTCACCTGGTGGCCGATCATCCGGCAGCATTTTCTGAGTAGCCTTCAATAACGGATCAATGGCGTGCGCAGCAGAGAGTGCAGCTGAAGTAGGCGTCTACTTGACCAACAGGTGATCTAATGAGGCATTTAGAGCTGGATTCAATAAGAGTTTATTAAGGCTTCCTTCGGTATAAGCTGAGGGAATTCCTATCACACACACACTGATAATAGCTCTACCAAGAGGACTCATTGAGTGTCAGCTTGTTTTCATTGGATTACCCCGGTGACATGTCAGGGAAGAGCCTATTAGTCGCCATGGAAACAGAAAGCCAGGGTAATCAGAGCTCTAATTACAAAGACAGGCGGATGCTGCAATCAGGAGGAGAGAAGAGCAGCTGAATCAGCTCATGATGTTCTCTGTCTGCTGCAGGAAACCAACACTCAACCAGTTACTCACCCAAATATGGATTAGTTGCTCAGTGCCCATTACGTGCCGACACATATTCATGAATACGCTTTGACGGGTGTCGATTCGTGTGAAAATAAGACTCAGAGGAGCCGAGTTTGATCCAAAAGCGATGCGTCATGATACTGCACAGCAGCCCAGAAGGGACAAACCAAACTCTGGCTTTGGAGCAAACCTTCACATAGTTGGTGGGGTAACCTACGTCTAAGCTACCGTGGTTAGGGATGGGAATTGATAAGATTTGTACGATTCCAATTCCATTTTCGATTCTGCTTAACGATTCGGTTCTTTGTCGGTTCCCTTATCGATTCTCATTTGGAGGAAAAGGACAACAAACCGGTCGATTAGCATCAACTTTGTTTAGTTTAGAAGTGACACGAGTCGTGACCTCACAAACCCAACAACGGTGAGGTCCACATTGGTCTATCATGGCCTGGGTAATTTAACTCTTCCTGCTCTGGTGAAAGGAGAAGCTGGAGGTAGAGGTGAACTGGGGGTAGTACCACCAGCCTCTGGCTCTGAGCCAGTCACGCTCTGTCTCTCATGATTTCATCTAAATGTAATGCATGAGAAGGCATTCATTTAACCTTAACCGTTACTAACAGCAGCTTTTGCAATGAGGCAAATGGCGTTAACATGATAGGCAGTGTTTGTTAGTTAGTTAGTTACCTGCAGTGTTAGCCGCGGACATGCTAACGTTGTGTAGTGGATTTTTTCATCAAGGTGGATAAGAAGATTGCTCAGATAATAACAAGACAAAATCCAGATTTTGTCTTTCCTTATATTTATTCAAAGGCAGAATATAGCATTTGAATAGTCCCTTGTCTGCAAAAGTCAAGACAGAGAGACAGAGTGCTCTGTTCTATATGTAAGATAAGAAAGATTTCGAGGTGCCTCTTTATGACCCCCTTGAGTTAATCTCCCCAGAAAGTATCAACCATAAACCTTTCCCCCAATGGAGTAAAAATCTGTTTTCCCTCACTGACCATACAGAAGGGGTCACAGGTTGAATAGGTCAGAGGGAAACCGACAGACTTTGGATCAAATGAGACAACTAATACAAGTAGTACTTACTACTAAAAGACTACAACTAAGAATGTTCCCATCACAGTTGCTAACGTTGCTGGGTTCAGATTCTCTGACGTTAATCATTCATAGTTATTGCATGTTGGTAGTATTTCCTCTCTTTGGTAAAATATTCACTTTACAAGTTGTCCTGTTGTCGTCTTTTTTAGGGATGTGTAACCAAACTTTCGAGCGTTTGTACCGCTTGGGCGCCATGTTTACTGTTGGCTGCTGGCTGCGCTGGACTCGCCACGCAACGTTGCGTGGTGACGTCATTCGCGGCCACTGGAATCATTAAGGGAATCGTTTGCAAAATCGCCAAACGATTCCAAGGAATTGAAACACTGGGCACCGGTTCTCGATTCCCATCCCTAACCGTGTTGGTGCTTTGAATCTGCACTCATTTCGTGCTGATAGATGTGGAATAAAGAAGTGTCCCTGGGATTTTCCTGGGCATCGGCGCCTTTACTCACCGGTCTGCATCGTACGACCCCGTCGGGCCGCCATCATTCTGCTTAAAGGGATAGTTCGCCTCTTTTGACATGAAGCTGTGTAACATCCCATATCAGCAACATCATTTCTGAACATCTTCTTACCCCCTGCTGCGTCCTGTGAGCAGAGTTCCAGCCTCGTTTTGGTGTTGATGAAGGTAGTCCGGCTAGTTGGCTGGGGTTTAAAAAATAAAGCGTTTTGCTTCTCAGAACAATATGCGTTCAACAGAGTAATACATTTGCATCACAAAATGGTTCTCCAGGAAAAAGTCAGACCGAAGAGCAGACCGAGCAGTCCCCTGCTTCCGAGCAGTAAACACCGTGACAGGTGTTATCGCTATCGCTAGGTGGTTGGACGCATTGATATCAATGGAGGCAAAAATAGCGCCAAGCGATGCGAGGTCTGATTTTTCCTGGAGAACCATTTTGTCATGCAAATGTATTACTCTGTTGAACGCATATTGTTTAGAGAAGCAAAACGCTTTATTTTTTAAACCCCAGCCAACTAGCCGGACTACCTTCATCAGCACCAAAAAGAGGCTGGAACTCTGCTCACAGGACGCAGCAGGGGGTAAGAAGATGTTCAGAAATGATGTTGCTGATATGGGATGTCATACAGCTTCATGTCAAAAGAGGCGAACTGTCCCTTTAAAGAAGAACCGGTTCACGTGCTCTTCCCACTACTTGGGATCCATTGAGCTTGGGTCTTTTCCAACCACTTCCTGTTGACTTCCCTGTAGTTTTCCTCTGTCAGCTACTAAGCCATCACCATGCCTTGCCCAAGGGTGTGTCAGCATCACTCACTCGAGCCGTCAGCCTCTTGAAGCTCCCCGCTGTGATTGTGGGTGAATGTCATGTTGGGGTTTATCCTCCCAGACATCCTCGCAGACACATTGATTGAATCTGGACATGTTGAGGATCAGCTTTTAGGGCCACATTCAGCCAATGGGGTTGAAATCCGATCCAGATGTTATCAGATAATGTGCTGCAGTAAATGACTCGCTGAGTGATCCCATCTGTTTCAGGTTGCCTTCAAAATGCATCAACAAATCCTGGGTCATGATGTGTGCTCTGTAAAAAAAAAAAAAAAAAAACACTTTTAAGATCATTTCTGCTGTGAATTTAAGACATTTGGTCAAAACTCTGCTTCTACCACCTTAAAATGACCAGAGGAAACAAATTATTTCTGTCCTTCTGAACTTTAATCTTCTACTAAAGCATAATATAAACAATACTATCTTCATTTTTATAGAAGTACCGAGAGGACTTTTAATTAAATGCAACCTGCAGAGTGGAAGGAGTTAGGATTTAATAGGATAACTAGCTTAGTTTAAATGTCACCCAGAACCATCGAGGTTCTGAGCACATTGAAGCATAATTCCCACAGTTGGAACCTTTGGCCGTTTTTTCCCACATTCGGATAGACAGGAACTCAGGACCACGGCCCTCAGTTCACTTCAAAGAACTCAGAACCGCGTTCTTAGAACTTTGAACCGCGTTCTTAGAACCACATTCTTAGAACAGCATTCTTGGAACTTCGTTCTTTGAACTTAAAACCGCGTTCTTAGAACTTCGTTCTTTGAACTTAAAACCGCGTTCTTAGTACTTAGAACTACGTTCTTAGAACTGAGAACTGCGTTCTTTGAGCTTAGAACCGCATTCTTAGAACCGCATTCTTAGAACCGCATTCTTAGAACCACATTCTTAGGACTGAGAACTGCGTTCTTTGAACTTAGAACCGCGTTTTTAGAACCGCATTCTCAGAACTGAGAACTGCGTTCTTTGAACTTAGAACCGCGCTTTTAGAACTGCATTCTTAGAACCACATTCTTAGAACTGAGAACCGGGTTCTTTGAACTTAGAACCGCGTTCTTAGAACTTAGAACCGCGTTCTTAGAACCGTGTTCTTAGAACCACGTTCTTAGAACCACATTCTTGGAACAGCATTCTTAGAACTGAGAACCGGGTTCTTTGAACTTAGAACCGCGTTCTTAGAACTGCATTCTTAGAACCGCATTCTTAGAACCACATTCTTAGAACAGAGAACCGCGTTCTTTGAACTTAGAACCGCGTTCTTAGAACCGCATTCTTAGAACTGCATTCTTAGAACCACATTCTTAGGACTGAGAACTGCGGTCTTTGAACTTAGAACCTAGAACTGCGTTCTTAGAACCGCGTTCTTAGAACTTAGAACAGCGTTCTCAGAACCGCATTCTTAGAACCGCATTCTTAGAACTTAGAACCGCGTTCTTTGAACTTCGTTCTTTGAACTTAAAACCGCGTTCTTAGAACTGAGAACTGCGTTCTTTGAACTTAGAACCGCATTCTTAGAACCGCTTTCTTTGAACTTAGAACCGCATTCTTAGAACCACATTCTTAGAACTTAGAACCGCGTTCTTTGGACTTAGAACAGCGTTCTTAGAACTGAGAACCGCATTCTTAGAACCGCATTCTTAGAACCGCTTTCTTTGAACTTGGAACCGCATTCTTAGAACCGCATTCTTAGAACCACATTCTTAGAACTGAGAACTGCATTTTTTTTACTTAGAACCGCGTTTTTAGAACCGCATTCTTAGAACCACATTCTTAGAACTGAGAACCGCGTTCTTTGAACTTAGAACCGCGTTCTTAGAACCACATTCTTAGGACTGAGAACCGCTTTTTTTTAACTTAGAACCGCGTTTTTAGAACTGCATTCTTAGAACCACATTCTTAGAACTGAGAACCGCGTTCTTTGAACTTAGAACCGCGTTCTTAGAACCACATTCTTAGGACTGAGAACCGCTTTTTTTTAACTTAGAACCGCGTTCTTAGAACCGCATTCTTAGAACCGCGTTCTTAGAACTTAGAACCGCGTTCTTAGAACTGAGAACTGCGTTCTTTGAACTTAGAACCGCATTCTTAGAACCACATTCTTAGAACCGCGTTTTTTGAACTTAGAACAGCGTTCGTAGACGTCGTTCTTTGAACTTGAAACCGCGTTCTTAGAGCTGAGAACTGCGTTCTTTGAACTTAGAACAGCGTTCGTAGACGTCGTTCTTTGAACTTGAAACCGCGTTCTTAGAGCTGAGAACTGCGTTCTTTGAACTTAGAACCGCATTCTTAGAACCGCATTCTTAGAACCGCTTTCTTTGAACTTAAAACCGCATTCTTAGAACTTAGAACCGCGTTCTTTGAACTTAGAACAGCGTTCTTAGAACTTCGTTCTTTGAACTTGAAACCGCGTTCTTAGAACTGAGAACTGCGTTCTTTGAACTTAGAACCGCGTTCTTAGAACCGCATTCTTAGAACTTAGAACCGTGTTCTTTGAACTTAGAACAGCGTTCTTAGAACTTCGTTCTTTGAACTTAAAACCGCGTTCTTAGAACTGAGAACTGCGTTCTTTGAACTTAGAACCGCATTCTTAGAACCACATTCTTAGAACTGAGAACCGCGTTCTTTGAACTTAGAACCGCATTCTTAGAACCACATTCGTAGGACTGAGAACTGCGTTTTTTGAACTTAGAACCGCATTCTTAGAACCACATTCTTAGAACTGAGAACCGCGTTCTTTGAACGTAGAACCGCATTCTTAGAACCGCGTTCTTAGAACTTAGAACAGCGTTCTCAGAACCACGTTCTTAGAACCGTGTTCTTAGAACCACGTTCTTAGAACCACGTTCTTAGAACCGCATTCTTAGAACCGCGTTCTTTGAACTTAGAACCGCGTTCTTTGAACTTAGAACCGCGTTCTTAGAACCACATTTTTAGAAGTGAGAACTGCGTTCTTTGAACTTAGAACCGCGTTTTTAGAACTGCATTCTTTGAACCAAATTCTTAGAACTGAGAACCGCGTTCTTTGAACTTAGAACCGCTTTCTTAGAACCACATTCTTAGGACTGAGAACTGCGTTCTTTGAACTTAGAACCACATTCTTAGAACCGCAGTCTTTGAACAGCATTCTTAGAACTGAGAACTGCGTTCTTAGAACTTAGAACTGCGTTCTTAGAACCGCAGTCTTTGAACAGCATTCTTAGAACTTAGAACCGCATTCTTAGAACTGAGAACCGCGTTCTTAGAACTTAGAACCGCGTTCTTAGAACGGCTCTGTCCGAAGGCGGCTAATATCACACTGAGGAGTTATGAGGGTAAATGTGAATGCTTTATTCAGGGTCAGAGCGGTTTCTTTCCTCTTCTACAGTAAGTTCTGTTCAGAAAATGAAAGTGAATCTGCTACGTTCATCACTCCATTAAACACACACACACATGAGAGCTGGGTCGTTATGGGAGAGCTGAAGCTTAACATCTGTCAGAGTCAGAAGTTACGCAACACACACACACACACGGACCTTCAGTCACACACAGAACACAGAATACATGTTTGCATGCTCAGATGCATCCGAACACAAACAAACAGCCCGACCGGAGGGAAAGATGGAGCACTTTACGCTCTGGGTCATCTGAGCGTACACTGCAGACCTGACATGGCCCCGTGTGTGTGTGTGTGTGTGTGTGTGTGTGTGTGTGTGTGTGTGTGTGACACCGGCGTGCCCTGCAGCAAGGCACCACGAGTTCATTTAGTTTCACATCATGCGATGAAGTTGATGAGTAAAAGGGGGATATGAGGGTCCGTGTCCTACAGCAGGTTGTAAACTCGGAGGCTTCTGGCAGCGTCTGACAGACAGTTCAGGGGCATGTGTGTTTCCTCTCACCCGCAGTGTGCGTGACCAGGTTTCAGTGCTGCAACATCGACACCACGGCAGGCCTCGGGCAGATCTGGTGGAAGCTGAGGAAGACTTGTTTCCAGATCGTAGAGCACAGCTGGTTCGAGTCCTTCATCATCTTCATGATCCTCCTCAGCTCCGGAGCTCTGGTCAGACTCACTCACAGTTTATTTACTTCTTCTGTCCACCATTCATTTATCAACTCCTCTTTAATTCCTTTTCTAAATGTATTTAACTGTTGTTGAATATCCCTGCTGTGTTGATCTTACTTATAAACCACAAACTGTGTTAAAATCACGACCATAAACCACTGAAATACAACCAGTGCATTCTATCTTCTGACCAACAGGGGGCGAATCCTCAGCCTGTAAAAATGTGTCAATTTTGTGCAAAACTTCATGATAAATTTTAATTAACTTTCCACTTTCTTATCTCAGTAGTTGATTTATGGCCTTAATTAATGGCTTCATGTCTGATGTAACAGAGCATGGTTCAGTTAATCATGATCCAGAAAGTGGGTGATGTCGCAGCGGCCACATCCACTCAGCTTTACTTCGGTGTTTGCTTTAGTTTACTTTTTCCTCCAGTAGCATACAGTTTACTGTGGTAACAGTGTTGGATTTTGTGGTAATATACCTCCTAAGTTAATCCCAAATTCACTTTGAATCAGAAAGGCCACAAAACTGAGCCCATTTTCACTTCTACATCGCTTTATACGAAGCGTCCCATGTTTGCGGCCTCCTCTTCCTTGGTAGGATGTGTCCGTCCAGTCCTGTCAAAGATCCTTGACACACCATTAATGTAATAACACTTTAATTACTATAAATGCAGATGTTTCTGATTAATGTTTGCTTCACTAACTTTCCTCTCCTGTAGAATATGAATGTAGTTATG
Source organism: Odontesthes bonariensis (assembly GCF_027942865.1). Classification (NCBI taxonomy): domain Eukaryota; kingdom Metazoa; phylum Chordata; class Actinopteri; order Atheriniformes; family Atherinopsidae; genus Odontesthes; species Odontesthes bonariensis. The sequence continues at coordinate 1,958,082 of NC_134525.1, read as the reverse complement.
CGACTGTGGAGGTTCGTGATGGTGTTTGTGGCTCACGTTGCTTCACTTTACTGGGATTTACTTAAACTTTACCACATTGTAGTTGACATAATCAGTTGTATTACACTTTATCTACACTTTTTCAAAATATTTTCATCTGTTCTCCCAAACATTGCAGTTAAATTAGCTTATCTGCCCATAACTATATAAAAGAAATTACATAATTAACAGAGTTCCCTGATAAAGACCCAGCAGTGAGCACTTCACATCACTTATTATGGCAGCATGTCCTTACTCCTTTAACCCTCATACTTGATTTAAAACACAACTTAATGTCTGAAAAGGGACATTTTTGTCCCCTTTAAAAACAACTTAAAAACATCATATGTTAATATTTTTTTTTGCCTTTTTTTTCCATAAATCTTTTATTCCACTTCAGTTCTGATCATAACAAAAAAATTTAAAATCCTTAAAAATCAATGTTGTTGCTGATCATTGACATATCCCAGACCATAATTATCCCTACTCAATAATTCCACTTTGCATTCCATATTTTGAAAATACTGGCACCTAAAGGCTTATAATTTGGGCTAAAAAGTTCAAATTGGCATTTAAAGGGTTCATTTTTTGAAAATAATTGAAAACTTGGTAGTTATGATCAGAACTGAAGTGGAATAAAAGATTCATGGAAAAAAAAGTGGAAAAAAATATTAATATATGATGTTTTTAGGTCGTTTTAAAAGGGGACAAAAATGTCCCTTTTCAGAAATTAAGGAGTTTTTTTTTCTACACAATGAAAAATTGCATTGTATATGATGTGTGTTTTGAAATTCGAAAAAATAGTCAAATATGCACAACTGGACCAAATATGATGAGTATCACTATCTACAGTGTGAAATTAGAGGAGAAAGTTCACCCCAAGTGGAGAAAAATGTCCCCCATCAGGGATTAGGGTTAATGTTGAAGGAGGCGTGCGCTACCTCAGCCGTCCCCAACCATCAAAAACCGCCACAAACCGGTTTAATGTCAGACAATATGTTCACGGACCGGCCTTTAAGGTGTGCCAGATAAATACAACAAAGTAAAATGATACGACCAACACAGACACTGTTGTATTTTTTAAATATAACAATAAGGCTTGGCTCTTCTTCTGTCTCCTCACTGGGCCTTTTCCCCTTTTCAAAGACTGTTTTTTACTCATTTAGCTAGCTTGTGGGTTTAATATTAGCGTTAGCGTATCACATGACCGAGACGAGCATCTCGGCACGTGTCAAGAGTGAGTCATAGACGGATGTAACGGAGAGAATTCGGTTATTTTTCAAAATAAAACATTGTTCAGACTCGGATAATAAATAAAGTTATAAGTTATTTATTCTTTCTGTGCGGTCCGTGGCCCGGGGGTTGGGGACTGCTGCTCTAACTAACCGCCCCAACAGACGTCAGGTTGGACATACGACTCGTGAGATTATACACATCGAGCAAACGTAATCCTGTTGAAGTCCTCTTAACTTCTGGATTAACAGCCCATGGGGAGCTCCATTAAGCTCTGCTCCTTCTGCTGTCGTGGATCTGAAATCCGATCCGAACGCCGTCTCTAACCCGGGTCTCTCTGCCGCCCCCATCAGGCCTTTGAGGACATCTACATCGAGCAGAGGAGGGTGGTGAAGGTGGTGCTCGAGTACGCCGACAAGATTTTCACCTACATCTTCATCCTGGAGATGCTGCTGAAGTGGCTCGCCTATGGCTTCAAAAAGTACTTCACCAACTACTGGTGCTGGCTCGACTTCTTCATCGTCGATGTAAGTGTTCGATCGGCTCAGCTGCTTCGTCTGATCGGTTGTTTGAGTCCGTTTACAGCTGATAATGATCGTCATTCTTTCCAGAGACCGACACCACCTCACAAAATTCTGAGTATATTGATTTATTATGCATTTTATATTGATTCCATTCAGAAACTGGGTCTGAAAATCAACCCATTTAAGACTTGGTGTTAACTCACTTAGACGGTTGCTCTGCTCTAATAAAATCCTGATTTTAGAACCACAGAATCACCGTTAAAGCAGCTTAAAGATGGCGTCTGTGCAGCGAATTCAGCTGAACATGCATGGACCAAGCTCCCTAAAGAGGAGGTTAGAGGCAGCAGGATGTCTTTAATGATATTTACTCACATAGTTCTCGGTGTTGTGGCACTGAAAATCCTTTGGCTCATAACTCAGTTCAGCTCCCATGCATGAAGACGTACAGTATACAGTAAAGTACTCATATACAGTAAAGTACATCAGCTGTAACACTACAGTACAGTAAACTATCAGTAACGGGGTTAAAGCTCGATGAATAAAAGAGTTGAAACAGCTGCAGGTCAGAAATTCAGCAGAAAAACACACAGACATGCATGACCAGGCACTTGCACTCCCTTTTCAGAGTCTCTTTTCTTTTCTTCTGCACGATGGACGCCGTTCCTCGTCTTCGTAAATGTGTTGAGTAAGAGGAGGCGGCATTTGAGTCACAGAGATCTAACATGCAAACATGAATCAAGATAACAAAAATTAGAAATAAAGACTTAAAGACTCAATTTAAAGCTGCATAAATTTAGTTTTTGACCACCAGGGGGCAGAAAAAAAATCAAAAAGTCTAGCGTTAAAGAGCATACTCAACAGTTTTCAGTCATGTAGACCTTTTTTAATATTTCTTTTAGATTAAAAATGTCCTATTAAACACGAGGCAAGGCCAGGAGGCCAAGGTGTTGACATTTAAAGGCAAGGAACTTCTATTTCACATAATCAGGACAATACAAATTGGTTCGCATCAAGCTGAGAGAGAAAAACGATGAGAAAGAAAGTGGCAGAAAAGAAATTGCACAATAAAAGTGCAGGCATGTTCGATGATGGCGTATAAAGGTAGAAATCTCAGTTTTAGATGGTTTCCACGGCAGCTCAGGTTTGAACTAACCTTTCCAGGCTTCTGCAAACGTTGCTTTTGAGAAGCTTTGGGCCCACAAAATAAGGACTGGAAGCCAGTGATGCCTTCCATTTCAGCGATAACACTATAAATGAGTTGCAGATGAAACAGCAGCTCGTCTCATCTTAGCTGAATTTGACCTTTAAATGCTCATTTTCAGCTGCATAGAGGGAGGTTAAGTTTCACTGCTGCTTTCCCTCTTTGTTGTAAACAATAATCACGTCTTTAATAAATTTTTAAGGAAGTTTTGTTCCTTAAAGCTGCAGGATTACAGTTATGTGTGGGCTGAAAAGGAGGAGCCCGAGTATTGATCCTTGTGGGACTCCTTTGTGATTCACATTGTTAAATACCGACTCAAAATCTCCTGCCCTCTGGTAAACATGCTTTTTCATCGTGGGACACTTTAGAGATCTCTTCTTGGCGCAGTTTCACAAACACACGCCTCCTCCTGGAGCATTTTAAAGGCTAAACGGACTAAAACTGTTACAGATATTTAGGATCGTGCAATGCAGCTCAGACTTCCCCATGTTATCCCATCGGAGATGGAATGAACTGCGGGTCAGGCTGATACTTCTACAGAAAGTCAAGTATCGGGTTGTGCTCTCAGTCATGGATTTAACTGTTTTTTCTCGACTGTTTCCACTTTGTTTATTGATCTGGAAGTTAAAACTCTTCCATGTAGCTGGGAGGGATAAAGCCTGCGAGGAACTGAGACTTTATGGAACTCTGAAAAGGTGTTTGCAGCCTGTGTGTTTTCAATTCCCAAATCAATTCCAGTTTAATGTTACTATCAAAGAACTTCTGTGTATTTTTAGTCTCCTTCTTAGAGGCACCGCCAGCTTTGTTGATACAGATACAACAGGGTCTGGGTTCAGAGTCTATTTTAGCAGGTGGTCAGGCTTTAGAAGACCTGCAGGAATCTTTCTCCCGTGTCCCAGGACTTGTCTTCATGTGGTTCCATGTGCAGCTGATGTTCACCTGTGTGACCTGTAGGTCTCAGTGTTGGGTCTGCTGGCTCAGTCCCTCTCGGGGAACCAGGTCACCATCATGCGGGTGCTGAGGACGCTCAGGGCTTTCCGTCCCCTCCGGGCCGCGTCCCGCTTCACTGGTATCAGGGTAAGAGCCAGCCTGAGGCCTGAGGCCCGAGGCCTGCCGCTGGTGTGCGGGCTGTAGAGGGTTGTAGAGATGCTGCGGCTCGCGCTTTGATTAGAGGGAATAACTCGTCCTGTTTCTTTCACAGTTTTCTTTCCAAAGAGGAACTGGATTTGAACTCATAAGCAATCATTTCCTCGTCTCCGTGCAGCTTCATCTGAGGAAGGCTGCAGTAATATCAGAACCTTTTTGTTTCACAGGTCGAATGAAAGCCATTTGGTTTCATCTTCCTCTTCAGTCAGCTGATTGTTAAACGGACTCTCCTCCCTTCTGTCCTTGCCTTCATTAGATGGAAGTTAACCGTCCTGCTTCTCTTCTCTTCCTCCTTCTGTCCTTCCATCTTTCCTCTCCCTCCTCCAGGTTTCATTGGTCAGTTTGGCGGCCAACATGTTGGGTTATTCAGACTTTGCAGCCATCAAATCCCTGCGGACGCTGCGGGCCCTTCGGCCCCTCAGAGCCCTCTCCAGATTTGAAGGCATGAGGGTAAGAGTCAGTATTAAAATGAGAAAACACACCTGGGCACCTGTGTTCAATCCTCAACTCCAGATGAATGTCAGAAAGGACCTTCAAATGTTTCCCCCAGACTCCCTGAATCCTTTCACAATACTCTGCTCTGCAGATGCTCAGAGACCAAAGTTCTTTACAGTCTGACTCTGAGAAACATTTGTTTAACTTATTGATGATTTTTCGATGGAGTTTGGCCCAAAGTGGCGAGCAGCGACCATCCTTTGGTGGAAGCTCCTGTTATACCCGATCCTGACACCCTCACCAGGATTCTAGATTTGTTTGTTTTCTAAATATCGTGAATAGAGATGCACCAATCAATCTACCGCCAATAAAAAATAGCCGGTTTTATGTCCGACGTGTCGTAATTTCCGGTTTTGGGCTGATCAAACTGACCCGCATGCGCGGTGCAGCAGCTCAACGCTGCCAGAGCAAAACGGCTAAAAACTAGCAAGACTCAGGAAGAAATCACCGATTTTGACTTATTTCACTTTGTGCCAGGATGACCCAAAACACGCCGTTTGTAATGCTAAAGTCCAAAGTTAGCCGCGGAGGATCAACGCCTAAGACATGTGGAACAACAAACTCAATACGCCACTTGGAAAAGAAGCACCTAGGTTTGTTTAGCAAATATAAGGAGGACACTGCGGCTAAGAGGAGGGATGCAGCAGAGTCGCAGCTACCACAACAACCCTCCACCGTGGCTGCTGTGTTCCACATCAACACTGAAAAGTCCACCGCCACCACCAGGAAAATAATGGAGTTCATGGCACTGGACGACCGGCCATTTAGCGTAGTACAGGATAAAGGCTTCGTACATCTGATGAAACACCTGAGTCCACGGTACAAATGACCAAGTAGGCGGTACTTTTCTGACACAGCGCTGCCAGAGTTGTTTGAGAGCGTTTCAAACCATATACACAAACTGCTGGACACCACTAAATCCCCGGTCAGTTTCACAACGGACATTTGGACTTCCAACGTAAGCTTAATGTCAATGTTGAGCCTGACTGCTCAGTGGCTTATATTTCTTATTTGTGATGTTTTATTCTTGAAAAGGGTGGTTATTCTTTTAGACATTGTTCTAGAATGCGCTGCTGAGGGTGGCAGCACGTTGGAGTAGCTCTGTACCTCACATTGAGATTTTTTCTTTTTTCTAAATTTCATTCCTGTTTTTTCTTGGAAGAAATTGCATTTTTTGGACAACTGTTCCTTCCTGCCTTGGATGCTGTGCAGCTGGATTGATTTTTCCCAATACTTTTGTATATTTTGCTCTTTTGTTATGATGCATCACCATAGCAACAAGGTGGTTTACAACAGGGAGCAGCTGATTAACATTGGAAAAGCAGAAATAATTCGACAACTGAAGCCAGAAATCCTACTGGAATTGAAAAGGAGGCGTCGTGGATGCACAGCAGGAGCAAAGAGGAGAGAAAGAAAGAAGAAGTTCAAACCATCTCTGCCATCCGTCATCATGGGCAATGTAAGATCGTTAGCCAACAAGTTGGATGAACTTCTAGCCTTGACAAGGACTCAGCAAGAATATCGGGAATGTAGCATTATGTGTTTTACTGAGACATGGCTGCAGGATCATATCCCCGACTCCAGCGTCTCTCTGCCGGGCTTCCTGACTGTACGAGCAGATCGAGATTTAAATAGTAGCAGGAAAAGGAAAGGGGGTGGATTGGCAGTGCTTGTCAACAACAGATGGTGTCACCCAGGACATGTTACTGTTAAGAGTCGTCTCTGCTGTCCTGACATTGAACTATTGGCAGTAAGTTTTCGTCCATATTATTTGCCAAGAGAGCTCACCAGTGTTGTTTTGGTGGCTGTTTACATTCCACCCTCAGCTGTTGCCGACACTGCGTGTGATGTCATCAGTTCCGTTGTTGCTCAGATACAGACACAACACCCCAATTCTTTTGTGGCAATATCTGGTGATTTTAATCATGCCTCACTCTCTGCTACACTTCCAACTTTTCAACAGTTTGTCAGCTGCTCTACCAGAGAAAACAAGACATTGGATTTGTTTTACACAAATGTCAAGGATTCATACATTTCCAAATCAAGACCTCCCCTGGGTAAATCAGATCACAACCTTGTTTTTCTCTGTTCAGCATATAAACCCCTTGTCCAGAGACTACCTGTCACAAAAAGGACTGTTAGAAAGTGGTCACAAGAAGCTGAAGAAGCCTTACAGGGTTGTTTTGATGCAACCGATTGGATTTCTCTTTGTAAGCCACATGGAGAGGACATTAATGCCATGACTGAGTGTGTGACTGACTATATAAACTTCTGTGTGGACAACACCATCCCCACCAGAACAGTGAGATGCTTCCCTAATAACAAACCCTGGATCACCAGTGAGCTAAAGGAACTATTGAACAGGAAAAAAAGAGCCTTTAGGGAGCGAGACAGGGAGCTACTGAGGAGTATACAGAAGCAGCTCAAAGTCAAGATCAGAGAGAGCAAGGAGGTGTATAGAAAGAAGCTTGAGAGTAAACTGCAGAGGAACAATATCAGAGATGTGTGGTCAGGAATGAAGAAGATCACAGGCCTCAAGCAGAGGGAGGATCGGATGGATGGAAGTCTGGACAGAGCAAATGAGCTGAACACATTCTTCAACAGGTTCAGTTCAGGAACAAGCTCACCATCCTCCCATCCTGTTCCCAGCCAAAGAGACATCCCACCCTCCTCTGACCCACAGCTTTCCTGTAACATCTCCACCTCCACCTCAGTCATGGATTCTTCTGCTTCCACTAGTTTGTCTTCGACCCAATCAGGAGATGCTGCTGTCCCCTTTGCCTCCCCCTCCCACTTTTCTTTTTCTAGAAGTCAGGTGAAGAGGCAGTTGGAGAGACTGAACCGGAACAAGGCTACAGGTCCAGATGGTGTCAGCCCCCGAGTCCTGAAGGCCTGTGCAGAGCAGCTCTGTGGGATTCTGCAACACCTTTTCAACCTTAGCTTGACCCAAGAGAAGGTACCACTGTTGTGGAAGACATCCTGTCTGGTTCCGGTACCAAAGAAAACTCACCCCTCAGACATCAATGACTACAGACCTGTTTCCCTGACATCCCACATCATGAAGGTCCTGGAGAGACTCCTGTTGACCCACCTGTGTAAGCAAACCAGCACATATCAGGACCCCCTGCAGTTTGCTTATCGCCATGGAGTTGGAGTTGAAGATGCTATCATACACCTGCTTCAACAAACCCACTGTCATCTGGACAAAGCAGGCAGCACTCTTTGATTTCTCCAGTGCATTTAACACAATTCAGCCTGATCTGCTTCGTCTGAAACTCCAGAAGACTCAGGTGGAGGCCTCAACAATCACCTGGATTAATGACTACCTGACAAACAGACCACAGTTTGTCAGACTGAAGAATTGTGTGTCTAACCAGGTGATCAGCAGCACAGGAGCACCACAGGGGACTGTACTCTCACCATTCCTTTTCACTCTGTACACTTCAGACTTCCAGTACAAGTCAGACTCCTGTCATCTACAGAAATATTCAGATGACTCTGCAGTAGTCGGGTGTATCAGAGATGGACAAGAAGCTGAGTACAGAGAGCTGGTGGACCGCTTTGTGGCATGGTGTGGGAACAATCATCTCATCTTGAATGTTAACAAAACAAAGGAGATGATTGTAGATTTCAGGAGAAACAGGGTCAGATCAAACCCTGTTTCCATCATGGGAGAAGAAGTGGAGGTGGTTGAGGAATATAAATACCTTGGTGTTCATGTGGACAACAGACTGGACTGGAGACACAACAGTGAAGCCATCTACAAGAAAGGACAGAGCAGACTGTACTTCTTGAGGAAGCTAAGGTCCTTCAAGGTTTGCAACAAGATGTTGCAGATCTTCTACAAGTCTGTTGTTGAGAGCGTCATTTCCTCTGGCGTCATCTGTTGGGGCAGCAGCATCAGAACCAGGGACCTAAAAAGACTCAACAACCTGATAAAGAAGGCTGGTTCTGTTCTGGGGACGACTGTGGAACCTCTGGAGACAATAATGCAAAGAAGGATTTTGCATAAAATCAAGAGAATTATGGACAACCCTGAACATCCTCTCCATGAGACTGTTATCAGAAAACAGAGTCTCTTCAGTCAAAGGCTTCTTCAGTTTGGATGTAAAACGGACCGCTACAGGAAATCTTTCCTGCCCACAGCCATCAGCATCTATAATAACTCCTTGATTTAATTGAGCTACATCAACATTTAATTTCCCTCTGGGATAAATAAAGTATTTTTGAATTTGAATTGAATTGAATTGTTATGATTGCATATAACCTACCACTAGTTGTGGTTTTAATTGCAGTTATATAAGCAAAATGTTGTCTGGGAGAAGGGTACTCAAGACAAACAAATATAGTGTCTATTTTATGATTATAATTATTTCTTAGATTGAAAGTCGGTATTGGGAAAAACCGGTTTTGGCAGGTCAGACCTCCTTAAAAACCGGAAGTCGGTATCGGCCAAGAATTTTGCAATCGGTGCATCTCTAATCATGAATGTTTGCTGCTAAAGTGTCCGTTAAGTCAGAAATGGCAGCTTTTATCAGACTTTTAGCATCACATTATATTTCTAAATCAGGCCTTTTTGCATGCTGTAAAGGAATCGAGCACGAAGTTGAGTTCCGGCAGTATTTGGGTGCTCAGTGTGTGTTCCTAACACAGGAAAAGTCCTTTAACATGTCTGACATGCCTGCTTAATGACATCCTGTCAATGTTCCTCGTGGCTTTGACTCGACTTGTTCCTCCTCAGAGGTTTCCTGTTTCAGATTAACCTGTGAGAGTTTCTGTATTTCATCTTTGTGTGAATGTTTGCGAGCAGGGAAGAAACATCCAGTGTGTGTGTGTGTATGTGTGTGTGTGTGTGTGTGTGTGTGTGTGTGTGTGTGTGTGTGTGTGTGTGTGTGTTCCTTTCAACAGTATTACAGGGAGCAGAGTCAGCGCACTGCAGTGCAAACAGGAAAATATCCTGAAAAACACAATCTTTAAACTGAAATGACTAACATCTCCACATTAGTAGAGTTTTTGCCTCTCACCTCAGTAAGTTTGCATAGAAATTCAAATGATTCAAATGATTCAAATTCAATTAAACACATATTTAAGCTTTTCTTCCTACGCTCACAATAGATAAAGATGAAGATCACAAACATCTGTCTGATCACAGATAAAATGCTTCGTGAACACAAAGAAAATCACATATTTTGCTGCCATTTGACAAGTAAAAATCTGCATGCTAATAAAGAAAGTTTGAGGACATAAAGTGGTTATTTGTTTATGAATTCTGTCGTGTGTTTCAGAGTTTTTATCTACACTCTGCTCTTTAGTTTCAGCTCAGCTAAAGTTAAAGAAATGAAATGACTTCCTCGTTAGGACTCTGGATCGGGGGAAATTCAGGACCGGCGCTGCATGCTCATCCTTCTCTCCGCTCTTCTTCTTCTGCATAATAAGAGCAGCAGCTGTGTTTGCTTGCCTCTGCTCCGCGCTCTGCCGCTTAAAGCTCGCTCTGCCGCTTAAAGCTCGCTCTGCATGGGATTCTGGGTGGAAGAAGGGCATTGTGGGTGCAAAGGAGGAGGTCAAGCACGTGTTACTGACTGAAACACAAAGAAATAGGTCTCACTTTAAACAGCAGTGTTTACATCTCATTTATTCTGCAGCGGTCAGCTTGTATAGGACTAGTTTTGGCTTTTTGATTAAGAAAATATAACTTCTGAACACGTTGGAGAGACCAAACCTTTGACTCAAAGCTGGTGAATAGCTTGTATTTGCTGGTGCAGGACGAGTTGGAAAGAGGTGTGACTGCTGGTTTCTGTGCAGGTGGTGGTGAACGCTCTGATCGGGGCGATTCCCTCCATCATGAACGTGCTGCTCGTCTGCCTCATCTTCTGGCTCATCTTCAGCATCATGGGCGTCAACCTGTTCGCAGGGAAGTTTGGTCGCTGCCTCAACCGCACCGGGCACATCTACGAAGCCCACTTCATCAACAACAAGTCGGAGTGCGAGGCGCTCAACGACACCTCGCAGTTCTACTGGAGCAAAGTCAAGGTGAACTTCGACAACGTGGGTGCCGGGTACCTGGCTCTGCTGCAAGTGGTGAGATCCCCGCTTCTTACGCATGAGAGTTCCAACGGTTTAGATGGATTTTTATGCTCTGTGGAGCAGTGCCCGGCTCACACCTCATCCTGATAAAAAGTGATCAGAGAGCTACTTTTCAATCAGCCTGTCCTGACATCCCGCACTGTCTCTATCTGGACGACATTTCGCGGCGGCGTCCCGCCCCTAAACACTTCTTATTGGTTGAAATGAACACGCTGCTTCCTGTTGACGAGCTAGTTAGCAACAGGTTAGCATCACTCAGGGAATAACGGACAAGGAGAAGCTGATCTTTACCGTGGAACAGCGCCCAGTGGTTTATGACCCCAAACAGCCGAACCACAAAGATCTGAACCCAAGGGAGCCAGAGAACTCGGTAGTGTTGGTCAAGTTACCTTTAAAAAGTAATTAGTTACAGTTACTAGTTACTGCTCCCAAAAAGTAATTGAGTTAGTAACTCAGTTACCACATTGTAAAAGTAATTAGTTACTCAGCAAAGTAACTGTGGTGTTATTTTTTACGTTCTATAACATCTTTAACATCAAATATGTTTATATTAACTGATTGAAGAATAAAAACACTAAATACAGTCATTTAGAACATTCAGTATTTATTTGAACTCAATAGATTGCAGCCTGCCATATGATGTATAGAAATAAAAACATAAATATTGAATATAAAATGGTGATGGTGGTCACCTGTTTCTGACCCAAAAAATGGAGTGTTGTTTGTTTTCGAGTGGCTCCGTCTCCTTCGCTGGGGCTCACGCTAGCTGCATTTGGGCTTGGGGTTGGGTTAGCTAGCTGCCTTTGGGCTTGGGGTTGGGTTAGCTAGCTGCATTTGGGCTTGGGCTTGGGTTAGCAGCTGCATTTGGGCTTGGTGTTGGGTTAGCTAGCTGCCTTTGGGCTTGGGGTTGGGTTAGCTAGCTGCATTTGGGCTTGGGCTTGGGTTAGCAGCTACATTTGGGCTTGGTGTTGGGTTAGCTAGCTGCCTTTGGGCTTGGACTTGGGTTAGCAGCTGCATTTGGGCTTGGGGTTGGGTTAGCTAGCTGCCTTTGGGCTTGGGCTTGGGCTTGGGTTAGCTAGCTGTATTTGGGCTTGGGCTTGGGTTAGCAGCTGCATTTGGGCTTGGGCTTGGGTTAGCTAGCTGCATTTGGGCTTGGGCTTGGGTTAGCAGCTGCATTTGGGCTTGGTGTTGGGTTAGCTAGCTGCCTACCTTTGAACTTCCCTGGCTCGTCGCATTGTCGCTGTTTGTTTTCGAGTGGCTCCGTCTCCTTCGCTGGGGCTCACGCTAGCTGCATTTGGGCTTGGGGTTGGGTTAGCTAGCTGCCTTTGGGCTTGGGGTTGGGTTAGCTAGCTGCATTTGGGCTTGGGCTTGGGTTAGCAGCTGCATTTGGGCTTGGTGTTGGGTTAGCTAGCTGCCTTTGGGCTTGGGGTTGGGTTAGCTAGCTGCATTTGGGCTTGGGCTTGGGTTAGCAGCTACATTTGGGCTTGGTGTTGGGTTAGCTAGCTGCCTTTGGGCTTAGACTTGGGTTAGCAGCTGCATTTGGGCTTGGGGTTGGGTTAGCTAGCTGCCTTTGGGCTTGGGCTTGGGCTTGGGTTAGCTAGCTGTATTTGGGCTTGGGCTTGGGTTAGCAGCTGCCTTTGGGCTTGGGCTTGGGTTAGCTAGCTGCATTTGGGCTTGGGCTTGGGTTAGCAGCTGCATTTGGGCTTGGTGTTGGGTTAGTTAGCTGCCTACCTTTGAACTTCCCTGGCTCGTCGCATTGTCGCTGTCTTGTGTGTGTTTACGTCAGCGCGTGCAGTGAGACAGCGTGAGCAGGGCATCCGCCCACACAGCCAATCATCATCGCATTTGCAACGGTGTCATCATCCCCACCCCTGCTCTCTCCAGGTAGCATGCAGCTGATGTGTAGCCCAAAGCCTACAACCAAAGTGTAGTAACGCGCCACTTTATATTCTCAGTAACGATAATGGCGTTGTAACGATGGGGAAAGTAATTCATTAGATTACTCCTTTACTGGAAAAATAACGCCGTTATACTTAAACGCCGTTACTCCCAACACTGGAACTCGGTGTTTCAAGTGAGGACTTTCTGAACCAAAATCGTCACGCTGCATATCAGGACACCCTCGTGTCAGTTTCGCTCGCTCGCTTTCGGTCAGGATGAGGTGTTACCCAACATGGCAAATAACCAGGTGTATTCAGAGGCATTTAATCCTGTCATGTTGTAATTAACACAGAATAAAGACATCTATATGCCTGAATGAAACAATAAGAGTTAGAAATATCAGTTTTTAGTAGTTACAAACAACCCAAACATTCCTGATAAAACATGGACACTCAAACCACAGTCATATAATGTCTTATGACCCAACTGTCATAAGCAGTTAGCAGTAGATCCTTCAGGCCATGTGGGGCCCGTATTGGGTCTGGTGGGGGTTAGTGCCACAGTAAGAACCATATGGATGCCAGGATCCGGGTTTTCCCAGGAGACCATTGCATTGTAAGAAGGTGAGCTGTAGTAAAGAGGCCGCATCCCTGCTGAAGCCAGCTACTGATCCAGCCAAGTAAAAGAGGCAACTCGTTGCATTATCTATTGTCTTGGCTACGCATTAGCACGAAGAGGCTAATAACAACGATGCTGGTGACCATCAGCGTGTCCAGGCTGGCTCCCATCATGCCGAGTCCAACAACAAGCCAGGTTACCGGCATGCCAAAGCTAACTGGCTCATCTTCTATGGGACAGGAGGACTTATAGAGATCAAATAGGTCTTTTATGAGAGAGAACTTGTAGCGGTGTTAGCATGCGGCTCAGGCTAAATAGAAACAAAGACCAGCCGTGAGAGGGCTTTGCTCTTTCCATAGTTTTAATTTTGTGGCTGATTGGTGTCACAGTGACAGCTCCTTCTTTCAGAGACGCGCTGTTCTTCATTAATCTATTCACTCCTGGGTCTTTGATCTTACTGGGTCGGGCCGAACAGCATTTCCGCATCACTTTTAACACCGGCCCGACAGGCTCACTGAAACGTCTCGGGTACGACGGTCCTCTCTGCATCACTGCGGAGGGCTTGTTCACAGGATATAAGTTATCGGTGTGTGAATGTCGTCACTTTAACCGATCGTTAACCGTTGCAAAGACATGTTTATTTATTAAAAGTTGACGCTCAAGACCTCTAGAAACTCTTTGAAAAGCCGTTTCCACATCCAACAGAGAGGAGCCTGGACTGATTTATTGTGTGATCTCTTTCTTAGCTCACCTTTAGGTTGCTGTTTGATACAAAACGGCACCCTGAGTGCTTTCTGTTCAGTGTGGGCTGGGGCTTTTCTCACCTTTTTCTTGTTGTCAGAGAATGTATTCAGACCCGGAGTCCTGGGGAGAGAGAGACGGACACGACAGGAAGTACGAGTCCAAAGTCTCCCCGGCACCCAAAGTTCATTTCTCTTTTTATGAGTGCTGCATTCAGGAGCATTACCCCCCCCCCCGTAGATCTCTGTGGTGCTGCGTGAAACAATCACCACCTGAACACGGATTACAAAATAAAGCTGCAGAAGAAAGGGAAGAACATTGTGTAAATCTGTCTGAATGAGGCCTTTCAGGGAAACAAAGGGAGAAGAAATGGAGGCACAAAGTGAAACATCCTCTCCCGCACAGCGACTTCAGAACAAATTAGAAATGAGTGTCTCCTCTCCGTGCCGTAGGAGGATTGACTTTTCTGCGAGTTCCCCCCCCCCGCTCCCTTGATCTGGTCTTTTCTCTTCGTTCCGTCCATTTGCTTTAATTTTCCTCCCACACCTGTTCGTCACAAAGCTCTGTTTTGACTCTTCCACTTGCCTGCTCTCCTGCCTCGTCTCCATTTGCCGTGTTTACTTTCATTCTTTTTCTTCTTCTTTGTCTGAATATTCCTCCCAACTCAAAATGGAACCACGAACCTGCAGAAAGTTGTGAGAGGACCAAACTTTGAGTGAAGAGGTTCTTCAGGGTGATGAAGCACAAAACAGGGAAACTGACTGTGACGTATCGACTCAGCTTGAGATACAGTTAGTTGTTTGTGTCTGCATGTGTATTATTTAACAAATATGCACAAATTACGGTGAGAATGTCCCTCAGAGAGTTAAAGGGTCGGAGGACGGCAGGTTCAACCCACCGCCCTGCAGATGTGAGGGTGGCAGGTGGGTTTTTCTGAGGTGTACCGGGGGGATCAGACACTTTGATGAGCTGTCGTCCCTCTTCCTAACTTCCTAACAACAGCTAAGCTGCACTCTTAAGGCGGATTTACAGTTGACGCGTCGCTCACGGCGCAGCGCGTTGTCGTGCACCAGTCGATTTTTGTAACTTGGCTGCGCCGAAAACGACGAACCAATGTGAGACCAGGCTCAGTGAGGAGGTGCGTTTGTACAGGCAGCTGTAGGAAACTGCAGTGAAACAGCACAGGGAGCACGTAAACTCCCAAAACTGGTGGACAGAGAGTGGCAGAACTTTGGGGAAAGAGGGAGAGTTCTGTAAGAATGTGTGGAAGAAGCTACAGGACAGATACCTGAAGACAAAGAAGAGGGCAGAGACTCTGTTGATGCCGGGGGCTTCAGACCTTCACCTCTATTGGCTGAATCGTCTTGACTCACGAACTTCGTGAAACACAGAAACACACGAAGCATTTCATCTCTCAGATACTGCAGCAGCATCATTGATGACAGTGTTCCTGCTCTTCATTGTTTTCTTCTCCACTTTCGTGGTTGTAGAGCAGCGGTGACCTTCAAGTAGCAGCGACACCTCTGTGACGGAGAAAACTGCAACAACTTGCGCCACCGTATATAGCCAGCAGGAAATCGTGACGTCCTCAACACCGCTCGCGCTAGCAGACGCGGCAACTATGCTAGAGGCTTAACAGTCTCAGGCTGTGTTCGAAACCACATACTAAATACTGCATACTCATCGATCAGACAGTATGCAGAGCGTTTACCCACAATGCATTTCGCTCCTGCCCGAGCAGAAATCAGCCGGCCTGAAGCTGATTTCTCTTAAGCTCTAAACTCTGTAAACTTTAGCAACATTTGAAACATTTTCAGGTGAGAAAGTAGTCGTTTAGATCCCCAACGTGTTGAAAACCTGACAAAATACCGGCTGTTTACAATTTTGTTCCCATGAATTCGGCGCTACTAAAGCTAGCCGCAGTGAGCTAACGCACTTCCGGTTATTTTCACAAAATAAAATACCCGTTGCCTTTTATCATAGGGAAAGCTATGACCATACAATTGGTGCTTTTGTTTTGAAAACAGGAAGTGAACCTACCCTCGTCGTAGCTAGCTTGAAACCGTTTTGACAGGAAATGACGATCGGCGACGTCACGTTACGTTGCATCTTGGGTAGTTTGAGTGTGAGTAGTAACCTCATGATGCATACCCAACATTTAGGAGAATCTAGTATGCATCCGGGAACTTCTCGCTTACTCAAACTTACATACTAACTCAAAAAGGTAGTAGGAGAAGTAGGAGAAGTATGCGGTTTCGAACACAGCCATGGACTCGGTGAAACTGCTGATAATTGGACAGTGTGATGACCAACAAGCGAGAAAGAGTTACTGTAGAAGTTAACCGCAGAATCCTCGCGTCAGTGTGGACGCTTTAACGTGTTAACATGGGAGGTGAAAGGAGGTCCGCATGCACACGCTTCGAGAGCAAAACCAGAGACGGGAACAACTATAAAAACACTTTTTTTGTTTGTTCTTTCATTCTTTTTTCTGGAATCTCTGACTTTGCCCTGAGAGTTTCATCTCTTCCGTTTCTATAATTTCATTCTCCTTCCTGTCCTTATCCGTTTCTTACTTTGTCTCTCCGTCATCTCTCATTAAAACTCAACACGAACTAAACCAGTTGAACTCGCAGCATCTCTTCTTTTCCTCTTTTCCTCGCCGTCTTTCATTCACTCACCCTTTTCTTTCTCGTCCTCCGCCGCCCACCACGGGCATCCTGAGAGCCTCCAATCAATCAGAGTCTGAGAGGCTTTTATTTTTAGAGTGATTCCAGCCAAGTGGGAGGGAAATGGAGAGATGGAGAGGGAAGGAGGGAGGAGGTAAAGCACATGTAGAGTTAGAAAAAAAGGTTTAAGTAGCAAGTGGAAATAAAGAAACAACAGGAGAGAGGAGGAGGAGGAAATAATGAGCAATGGAGGGGATCAGAGAGTGGCTTGAGATGGAGAAAAGATGGTGAAATGAAGGGGAGAGAAGAAGAATAGAGGAGCAAGGGAAGGATGGAGAGAAGGAGGAAGACAGGAGGAGGAACGGAGGACAACGAAGAGTGTAAACGAGGGATGGAGAGCTGGAGAACGTCTGAACGGAGAGAGGGAAACAGGAAAAAGTGTGGATCAGCATGATGCTACTTGACCCTCAGCAAATGAGAACTTAAGAGTTGTCAGAATCCGGTCGCCCTGGCAACGAGTCGCTCGGCACATCTCAGTGTTTTGCCAGTTGGCGCGGCAACAGTTGGTGGGGGCAACCATCCATTAGCATCAGGAAATAGCTGCACGCTGTTAAAGATGTTTCTGAAAGGCCTTTGCTTCTGTTATCCGGCCACGTCTCCTACAGGGACGCATCATCATGAGCTTCTCTAAGTAAAAACTTATAAAAACCTGAACAAGTTTCACACGTACAATTAACCTGATTCAGCACAGAAGTGGGGACAGATTGAGCAGTGCGTGGTTGTTCGTCTCTGTGATGGACTAACCCGCCTCTGACCCACTGACAGCTGGAACTAAACCAAATATGATTAAGCGGGTATAGAAAACGGAAGGAGACGATAGTTTGGACTTTTGGTCCGTTCACAAAATGTTGCTGCAGGAATTTTGGCTAAACCCCAAAAAGAGGACAAATACACGGTGTTAGCGTGTTGATGGAGCCGTCCAGGTTTATTCATCCTCTGAAATAGATTCCTGAGTTTCTAAGGCGCGAGTTTCAGGACGGCTTAAAGGCCAAAGAGCAAGAAATGTGATGACCGTACCAATTCAAACTAGCCTTCAGTTTATCTTCCTCCATTCGTCCAGAAGGAAACGGGGCATCCGCCAGCATGTTGACGCAGACTTAAAGGGACAGTTCGCCTCTTTTGACATGAAGCTGTGTAACATCCCATATCAGCAACATCATTTCTGAACATCTTCTTACCCCCTGCTGCGTCCTGTGAGCAGAGTTCCAGCCTCGTTTTGGCGCTGATGAAAAAGTCAGACCTCACAATCTCTTGGCCCTATTTTCTCTCCCTTCGTATCACTGCCTGCTGTGTAGACCGTGCAGACCGAAGTGCAGGAAACACCGTAACAGGCGCGGCAGGCAGTGATACGAAGGGAGAGAAAATAGCGCCAAGCGATTGTAAGGTCTGACTTTTTCCTGGAGAACCATTTTGTGATGCAAATGTATTACTCTGTTGAACGCATATTGTTTTGAGAAGCAAGACGCTTTATTTTTTAAACCCCAGCCAACTAGCCGGACTACCTTCATCAACGCCAAAACGAGGCTGGAACTCTGCTCACAGGACGCAGCAGGGGGTAAGAAGATGTTCAGAAATGATGTTGCTGATATGGGATGTTACACAGCTTCATGTCAGAAGAGGCGAACTGTCCCTTTAAGCCTGTTTCTAAAGCGATCAACTTTTGAGAGATGCAGATAACGAAGGTCAACAGGTGTTCGTATTCAGTGTGAAAGCAAACCTGACGGGATCAAACGTAGAAAATGTGACTCACACATGAACCAAAGCTCAAACCACAGTCTGGACTTTCAGGTGAAAAACGAGTAAAATGGTCCGCTGTGAGATGTGAAACCGAGGTGAAAATAGGAGGAAACCGGGTTCCTCAGCCTGTTGCAGCATAAATCAAAGTGTGACGGCAATCATTGGTGGGTCCAGAGCCAGAGACTGGCATCTAAGCTTCAACCTCTGCTCAGCAAAGTTTGTGATCTTTTACAGCGTGCCGCCGTCCCTCAAACTCTACAGACCACAATAATAACAGATGGTAACCCGTGGCGACGAGCTGATTTCAGGCCTGAGTGACGGCCGGCAGACGCACACTCAGAACAAAGTGCTGCCTTTCTTT
Source organism: Odontesthes bonariensis (assembly GCF_027942865.1). Classification (NCBI taxonomy): domain Eukaryota; kingdom Metazoa; phylum Chordata; class Actinopteri; order Atheriniformes; family Atherinopsidae; genus Odontesthes; species Odontesthes bonariensis. The sequence goes on along the minus strand of NC_134525.1, from coordinate 1,939,317 downwards.
ATGCATGAATCTTTTACTTCTTCGTCTCTCCCCGCTGAGGGATGGAAGCCCACTGAAGGACTTGAAGATGTTTCATTGCGGAAAAACAGCAGTAGCCATTTCCCTCTAATTTCCATCTAAAACATGGGGGAAAATGTTCAGACAAGTGGAGGAAATGTGCGTCGCCGTGGTGACAGAGAAACTCACAAAGAAACAGGAGCTCTGATTTTTTTTTTTATGCTGATAGAAATGTTGGAGAGGACTCTGGTTCATCTCCTCGTTGAAGTAGAACTTAAGAACGATGCCATGTACTAAAAGTACACTCTTCATTAGCAGCATTGTGTTATATACGCTGTAGCTATGCTCCCATGATGTCATTCTTTCTGTAAAAAGATTGGAGTCCAATTACAACTACCTGAGAAGCCTTCCATTAACTCACCAACTCCTTAAAAACCCAACAGGGAAAACCAAAGCTACACAATCCAAAGTGACTTACAAATGAGGATATAACATCACAGCTAACATCACGGCTGAAATCAAAGCTAACATTAAAGCTAACATCACAGCCAACATCAAAGCTAACATCACAGCTCACAGCTAACATCACAGCTGACATCACAGCTGAAATCAAAGCTAACATTACAGCTAACATCACAGCTAACATCACAGCTAACATCACAGCTAACATCACGGCTGAAATCAAAGCTAACATTAAAGCTAACATCACAGCTCACAGCTAACATCACAGCTGACATCACAGCTGAAATCAAAGCTAACATTACAGCTAACATCACAGCCAACATCACAGCTAACATCACAGCTAACATCACAGCTGACATCACAGCTAACACCAAAGCTAACATCACAGCTAACATCAAAGCTAAAAACAAAGCTAACATCACAGCTAACACCAAAGCGAACATCAAAGCTAACATCACAGCTAACATTAAAGCTAACATCGCAGCTAACATCACAGCTAACATCAAATCTAACATCACAGCTAACATCACAGCTGACATCAAAGCTAACATCACTGCTAACATCACAGCTTACATCAAAGCTAACATCAAAGCTAACATCACAGCTAACATCAAAGCTAACATCAGAGCTAACATCACAGCTGACATCAAAGCTAACATCCCAGCTAACATTAGAGCTAACATCACAGCTAACATCAAAGCTAACATCACAGCTAACATCACAGCTAACATCACAGCTTACATCAAAGCTAACATCACAGCTAACATCACAGCTAACACCAAAGCTAACATCAAAGCAAACATCACAGCTAACATCACAGCTAACATCACAGCTAACATCACAGCTAACATCACAGCTTACATCAAAGCTAACATCAAAGCGAACATCAAAGCTAACATCAAAGCTAACATCACAGCTAACATCACAGCTAACATCACAGCTTACATCAAAGCTAACATCACAGCTAACATCACAGCTAACACCAAAGCTAACATCAAAGCGAACATCAAAGCTAACATCAAAGCTAACATCACAGCTAACATCACAGCTAACATCACAGCTTACATCAAAGCTAACATCACAGCTAACATCACAGCTAACACCAAAGCGAACATCAAAGCTAACATCACAGCTAACATTAAAGCTAACATCGCAGCTAACATCACAGCTAACATCACAGCTAACATCAAAGCTAACATCACAGCTAACTTCACAGCTGACATCAAAGCTAACATCACAGCTAACATCACAGCTTACATCAAAGCTAACATCAAAGCTAAAATCACAGCTAACATCAGAGCTAACATCACAGCTAACATCACAGCTGACATCAAAGCTAACATCCCAGCTAACATTAGAGCTAACATCACAGCTAACATCAAAGCTAACATCACAGCTAACATCACAGCTAACATCACAGCTTACATCAAAGCTAACATCAAAGCTAACATCTTAGCTAACATCACAGCTTACATCAAAGCTAACATCCCAGTGAATATCAAAGCTCACATCACAGCTTACATCACACCATACATCAAAGCTAACATCAAAGCTAAAAACAAAGCTAACATCACTGCTAACATCACAGCCAACATCACAGCCAACATCACTGCTAACATCACAGCTTACATCAAAGCTTACATCAAAGCTAACATCAAAGCTGACATCACAGCTAACATCAAAGCTAACTTCAAAGCTGACATCACAGCTAACATCACAGCTAACATCAAAGCTAATATCACAGCTAACAATAGGACACGTAGAAGGAAACCTTGAGTCAGACTCTGTCAGAGGTGACGGGGTCAGTGCAGGGTAGGAGATGCTCTCTGAAGAGTCTTGCAGATATTCAGGGACGTTCCTGTTCTGGTAGCGCTCGGCAGGTCGTTCCACCATCGTGGAACGACACATGAACAGAGCTGAAATGATGGTTTTTAGATGGTTTTAGAGGCTGAGCCATCAAACCTGCACACCATGCAAACACGCGTCTCTATGATCCCAATTTTATTGTTTGTTTGTGTTTTTGTTCTCAAGGCAACGTTCAAAGGCTGGATGGAGATCATGTACGCAGCAGTGGACTCCAGAGCTGTAAGTTCGAGTTTTAAAGGGTTAAAAAACGATTTCAGGGACATTCATCGGGGAGAATAGTTAGGATGAAGAAGAAAATGTTTGACTTGATTGTATCAGCTGATAGTTCAGGTTTAAAAAGTCATGTTTACGAAGGAGAAATGTGATTAAAGTTGAAGGAAAACCCAAATGACAAAGTTTCCCTTTGCAGGTTGAGGAGCAGCCGATCAAGGAGATCAACCTGTACATGTACCTGTACTTTGTCATCTTCATCATCTTCGGCTCCTTCTTCACCCTCAACCTGTTCATCGGCGTCATCATCGACAACTTCAACCAGCAGAAGCGAAAGATAAGCACCATCAGATGTAGCGACTGTGTGTGGGGCCGCCGGCCTGTTTGTTTCAGTTAGAATAACCGAGTCGTTGCCCGGTGTGTTTACTTAGGGGGGCAGGACATCTTCATGACGGAGGAGCAGAAGAAGTACTACAATGCCATGAAGAAGCTCGGCTCCAAGAAGCCTCAGAAGCCCATCCCAAGGCCTCTGGTACGTCACCCTCCCAGAGTCGGGGGGAGTTTAGCATTTAAACCTACCATGTAGTGAACCACTACCATGTTTAGCTGTAGAAAAAATACCTTAAACTATCTTTTTCCAACTTGAAATGTTTCCTAGACTTTTCTTAAAGGGACCCCATCATTAGAAAAAGTCACACTTTATTTTTGTTTATGTTTCCATGTGGGCTGTACACCACTAGGGTACAAAGATTGTCTTATGGGTCATTTTTGACCCGTGAATCATAAAAACATTTAAACACCAGAAAAAAGTTCAGGTTTTTTTAACTGTCTTTCAATATAATTAATTCAGAAGTAATTACTTCACATTTATATAATAGCAATAATAAACCTTTATTATGTAAAAGAAAACTGAGAAAACAAGAAAACTGTTGGTCCAACTGACAGTTGGTTTGTGGTAAAAAAAACTAAAAAAAAAAAGTGTAATCCTGAAAACTGGTGATTTGTCTTTTTGTATTGTGTAACAAAAAAATACATGATAAAAAATGTATTGAACTGAGTTGAATAGATAAATAACAGGTGGTTTCATCATACAAAATAGAATTTGGATTTAAAATTCAATTAAGTTGCTTTATTTTGGGGCTTTGGTAGGGCGGGTCATTTTTGACCAATAAAATCAAAATCAAATCAAATTTATTTATATAGCACATTTCATGTACAAACAGTTCAAAGTGCTTTACATAAAATAAAAGCATTGCAGCAGGGAGTGCAAGAAGCATTAAAAATACATAAAAGAATATAAAAAGAAACAAATAAAATCATTTAAATGAATTTAAAATCAGGCAACAGTCTAGATAAGTTAAAAGATATTTCCTGCATAGACACATGAGAAAAGAAATGTTTTTAACCTGGATTTAAAAATGTCTACATTTGGTGAAAGTTTAATCTCCACTGGCAGTTTGTTCCACTTGTTTGCAGCATAACAGCTAAATGCTGCTTCTCCATGTTTAGTCTGGACTCTGGACTGGACCAGCTGACCTGAGTCCTTGGATCTAAGAGCTCTGCTGGCTTTATATTCTCTGAACAGATCACAGATTGTAAACCATCAGCAGGCTTTTAAAATCTATTCTGTGACTGACTGGAAGCCAGAGTAAAGATTTTAAAGCTGCTGTGATGTGTTCAGGTCTCTTAGTCCGGGTTAAAACTCCAGCAGCAGCGTTCTGGATGAGCTGCAGATGTTTAATGCTCTTTGTGGGAAGTCCAGTTAAAAGAGCGTTACAGTAATGGAGTCTGCTGGAGATGAATGCATGGATGAGTTTCTCCTGGTCTTTCTGGGAGAGGAAACCTTTAATTCTGTTGATGTTTCTGATGGTAAAAAGCTGCCTTGGTGACAGCTTTGATGTGGCTGCTGAAAGTCAGATCTGAGTCTATCAACACTCCGAGGTTACCAACTTGCTCAGTGATTGTAAGGTCCCGAGTCTCAAGATATGTACCAACGCTGACCCTCTTCTCTTTGCTACCAAACAGAATGATCTCAGTTTTGGTCTTCATTTAATTGTAGAAAATTCTCTCTCATCCAGGTGTTTACTTCCTCCAGACACTGACACAGTACGTCTGCTGGGCTGCAGTCGCCATGGTGACAGAGACACATAAAGTTGTGTATGGTCTGCATAACTGTGATAATTGATGTTAAAGTTCTGCAATATCTGACCCAAAGGGAGCATATACAAGTTAAACAGAAGAGGTCCAAGAATAGGACAAGGGGAGTACACTGGAAGAAATGCCCCTCCAAAAATAAGTTTAAAAAAAACAAAACAAATAAAAGACGTTTTTGCTTGAAATAAGCAAAAAAATCTGCCAATGGAACTAGTGAAAATCGGCTTGACAAGATTTCTTGAAATAAGATGTGATATTTAGGACTTTTGAGATAAAAGTGATCTTGAAATTAGCTAAAAAACTTCTTCAAATGTCAAAAAAAGCTTGTTTCATATGATATGTGTCTCAAAACAATTTGTTTTCAAGACTTTTACATTTAACAAGATATTCCAGATGTATTGTATCAAAACAAGTCCCTATATCTGGCTGAAATAGAACTTGTTAGGCAGTTGTGTCTGATATTAAGTGTAATGAGATATTTTGACGAGAAATGAGACAAATATACTTGGTAAGACTTTGATTTTTTCCAGTGTAAACAGAATGTTAAGACCGCACAAGGGTTAAAAACATGGAGAAGGGGCTCGTGTTGTGAACGTGAAGCCCGAACGTGGCGAGGTGCAGTCGGCTAACCGCTCACTTCCTTCTCCCCAGAACGAGCTGCAGGGCTTCTTCTTCGACCTGGTTGGGAAGCAGGCGTTCGACATCCTCATCATGGTGCTGATCCTCCTCAACATGATCACCATGATGGTGGAGACGGACGAGCAGTCGCCTCAGATGGAGAAGATCCTGCACAACGTCAACCTGGCCTTCATCATCGTCTTCACCACCGAGTGCCTCCTCAAGATTGTGGCGCTGCGATGCTACTTCTTCACCGTCGGCTGGAACATCTTCGACTTCGTGGTCGTCATCCTCTCCATCGTCGGTGAGTTCTTCTGCTTCCTCCTTTCCTTCTTTCCTCCACTTCTAGCCTTTATTCTCCATCCTTACACACGTTCTTTCTCTTATTTTTTCTCCGCCTACACTGGAAAAAATGCCCCTCCAAAAATAAGTAAAAAAACAACAAATAAAAGACGTTTTTGCTTGAAATAAGCAAAAAAATCTGCCAATGGAACTAGTGAAAATCGGCTTGTACAGATTTCTTGAAATAAGATGTGATATTTAGGACTTTTGAGATAAAAGTGATCTTGAAATTAGCTTAAAAACCTCTTCAAATGTAAAAAAAAAAGCTTGTTTCATGTGACACTTTTTCATTTAACAAGATATTCCAGATGTATTGTCTTCAAACAAGTCCCTATATCTGGCTGAAATAGTACTTGTTAGGCAGTTGTGTCTTATATTAAGTGTAATGAGATATTTTGACGAGAAATGGGACAAATATACTTGGTAAGACTTTGATTTTTAGGCTTTTACAGCTTTAAAATAAAAACATCAGCAGATTAAGATTAGAAGTCTCTTCATTTCTTTCCTTTTTGTGGCATAAATGTGCCCGACAATCCCTCCGAATGGGAAGTTTGACCGGTTCTGTCTGCAGGAACGTCGTAGCGTCTGCATGACAGTAATCCGTCACCACGGTGACCATCGATGTGGCCTTCGTTTTTTCGCCCACACACCAAGGTCTGGCGTGGTCGCCGACGGCAGCGCACACAGATACAACATGTCGAGGCGGGCTGAGCAAAGCGAGCAGTTCATTTAGCTGCCGGGGCTCCTCCCATTAGCTCGACAAGATGGCGTGTGTGTAATTAAGTGTGTGTCAGCATGTGTGCGTTCTGAGCGCGCTCAGATGAGGTTGTCTGGAGGAGGTGAAGGTAACGGCAGCAATCAGAGCTGTCAGGAGGCGGCCTCTGGAGACGAATCCAGCGTGATTGACCTGTTACATCAGCTGTGTGTGTGTGTGTGTGTGTCGGCTGACGTGATGTACAACGTGATGGTGATTCCCTCTCAACTCGCCCCTCTGCTCATTCTTTCCATCGCCCATAACTCAGCGCAGGGAGATGAATGAAAGCTAGCAGTGTGTGTCTGTGTGTGGGCGTTTGTGATGACAGGTCAGCTTCTCCTCACGTTTATCACTCCTGGATAACAAGGAAAAGGTGGATAAATTACAGCGTTTGACTGGCTGTTGGGGGGGAAAGACGTCTCAACCCTCCACAACCAATCACTCACGTTGTAATCACAGCCCAGCTGCCACGTAAAGACTGAAACATCCCAAACGAGAGCTTTTAAATGGTGCAACCTGCAGATATGGCATCGAATAAAAAGAAATCCAATAGCCTTCAGCTAAATGATTTTTGGTGGCACGGCTTAAAGAGAAAAAAGAGCAGTGTTTAGTCCTGGAAGATGAATGCTGCTCACAACTAATCCGTCAGATCAGAGCTCGTTTTAAATGGCCGGTTTCTAATTAAAATGTCTAAAACATTAACCCGTCAATAACCAGTAGATCACTGCTGTGTCACCCTTTAGGCAAGGCAAGTTTATCTGTGCGGCACAATTCAACTACAAGGTGATTCAAAGTGCTTTACAGATGCATTACAACAGCAGAAATAAAAAGCACGATTTAAATTTTAAACAAAAGAGAAAGAGATAAGAACAATAGATAGAATCAGGAGTTAAAATGTGGTTAAGTTTTAACTACTGAGGTAGGTAACACTTCCTTTAGAGGTGGTGTTGCACGCCCACAGCTTTCATTTCATCTTGCATGTAGTTCTGACTGGAACAACTGACTAGATTTAAAGCCAAGTTCAACTTAACTTCCATAACTAATCTGAGCAAAACAGCAAACTGCATGATTGGAGTCTCTAATATATGCAGCCAGATAATCGATCCAGAACTAAAGAGCACCAGAGGAACGCAGCATCATGTCTCGTGTCCTTTTAGCAGCGCAGAAGAAACTGTTGTGTAATGATTTGGAGCTCCCGGCTGTCGCCATCTCAGTCATTCTGTGGCCAAACGGAGCGTATACGCACACGTGTTGGGAGTCTCCTGGAACCTGCCGGCTGTGCTAACAGGCTCCCTTACGGCCCTCCAGCTTTCGCTTTGCCTTAAACTGTTACAGCGACTGCAACTTATCCTTTCAGAGGATACAAATCCACAAATCCCTCATAAGTATAGGTTTCATAACTCTGAGAAGGCGGCATGGGCGTCAATTGGGTATGGCAGCTGCCATTATTTAATACATATAAATGAACTACAAATGAAATTCTGAACAACACAATCAATTTATCTAAGTATCATCTCCCCTTTTGAAATGTGGTATCTCCCAGCCCCCCCTCCCTCCCACGAGATGACGGAGCCTGGAGGTCAAAGCTGACCTTATTAGCGGGATTTGTTGTTTGCTAATTAATATAAAATATGAAAAGGAAGCAGAAAACTAGATTTATTTATCACCAAAAAAAGGGCAGGTGATGATGGGTCCAATGTTGCCCCAGCGGCGGAGGAAGGAGGACCAGGAAGTGAAGGCGGGATTCAGGCTGTTAACGAGGCTGTCCACTTCAGGACCTCCGCCGCTAATGCTAATGCTAATGCTAACAGGGAGACGGAGACGAGTCCATTGTTATGTTAGCGGCTATGTGAGTGAGACTGCATTTGCACACAGATAAGCTACATAGCAGACTTTTGTGGTGATTATTTGCTGGGCGTGTATATTTATTGATTGATACTGTAGTCATGTGACTATAGTGACCTCGCCATACCTTAGCTTTGGCTGAATTGACGCTGCTGGAAGGCGGCAGCCGAAACAGTGAATTCAAGGCTTTAAAATGGGTAACCATGGCAATGCCTTGAAAAACAGTTGATGCTTAAAAGTCGAACGTTTTCTCAGGCTCAGCCTGACCCTGGAATCCTAACTCGACTGTATTGAAGTTTAACAAGGAAACTTTCACATTGTTCTTTTTCATCTGTTTTCCAGGGATCGTGCTTGCTGATATCATTGAGAAGTACTTCGTCTCGCCCACCCTGTTCCGAGTGATCCGATTGGCCCGTATTGGACGCATTCTCCGGCTCATCAGGGGTGCAAAGGGCATCCGAACGTTACTGTTTGCCCTCATGATGTCCCTCCCTGCCCTCTTCAACATCGGGCTCCTCCTCTTCCTCGTCATGTTCATCTACGCCATCTTCGGCATGGCCAACTTCGCCTACGTCAAGCGGCAGGCGGGGATCGACGACATGTTCAACTTCGAGACGTTTGGGAACAGCATGATCTGCCTGTTCCAGATCACCACGTCTGCAGGGTGGGACAGCCTGCTCAGCCCCATCCTCAACAACTCCCCCGAGGAGTGCAACGCCAACATCCCCCACACCGGCACCACGGTCAGGGGCAACTGCGGCAACCCGTCGGTGGGCATCACCTTCTTCGTCACCTACATCATCATCTCCTTCCTCATCGTGGTCAACATGTACATCGCCATCATTCTGGAGAACTTCAGCGTGGCCACGGAGGAGAGCACCGAACCCCTCAGCGAGGACGATTTTGAGATGTTCTACGAGGTTTGGGAGAAGTTCGACCCCGAGGCCACGCAGTTCATCGAGTACGTCAAGCTGTCCGACTTCGCCGACGCTCTGTCGGAGCCGCTGCGCATCGGCAAGCCCAACAAGATCAAGCTGATCTCCATGGACCTGCCCATGGTCAGCGGCGACAAGATCCACTGCCTGGACATCCTGTTCGCCTTCACCAAGCGAGTCCTGGGCGAGTCGGGCGAGATGGACGCCCTCAAGCAGCAGATGGAGGAGAAGTTCATGATGGCCAACCCGTCGAAGATCTCCTACGAGCCCATCACCACAACTCTGAGGCGCAAACAGGAAGAAGTCTCTGCCACCATCATCCAGAGGTGCTACCGCAGGCACCTGGTGAGGCGGCAGATGAAGGCCGCCTCCTACCTGTATCGCCAGATCACCACGCCGCGGCACGCCGCCACCGAGGGGGGGGAGGGGGAGGAGGGGACGTTTGGGGAAGACGCACCCGAGAAAGAAGGACTGATCGCCGCAATGATTAAGGAGAACTACGGCTCCGGTTTGTTCGGGGCGGAGCGCTCCGAGACCATCTCCTCCACCTCGTCTCCGCCGTCCTACGACAGCGTCACGCGAGCCACTTCGGAAACCCTCCGTCCGCTCGCCGTCCAAACAGAAACGGCGGCCGGCGCCGCAGACGGCCAAGGGTCGCCATCAGCAGCCGACCCCGACGGCGAGACGGAAACGGTCCCATAGCAGGAACCCACATCCAACCTCGTTTTGGGTGAAGCGTGTTTGTTCCATCGTGTTTACTGAATGTATCATAGCTGAGAACGCTGAGGACGCAGAGGACACTGAGGACGCAGAGGACACTGAGGACACTGAGGACGCAGCTATGACAAAGGAACCGCGATACGAGTCGAGCGAAGGAGCAAACAAGCGGAACCTTTACTACCTTTCATGTTATTTCCTGTTGCCATGGAGATTCCTGGACTCTATCGAACAGCACTTTTCTTGAAGGGAAGGACGGGAACCGCAGAGGGAAACCCCGTCTACCGAGCCAACTCTGCCATGTTTGGAGCGAGAGAAGAAGAATGAAAAAGGAGCCGCTGCTTGGTTGGGGAGTTGGGACTAATCTTTGGCTGCAGCTGGTCAGAGTGACTATATCACAGATGTATCCATCATTTATTGTCGGGGGGGGGGTTGTGCCTTCCCAAAGTTGATCAATATACTCGGTTTGCTTGGCGGTGGCGCCCGAGCGGCTTTCTGACCCCAGAGAGGAGGGCCACGTGATTTCAAGTTTTCGTAGTAAAAGTATAACGTTGTTGATGTTACCTGTCTTTTAATAGCGGTACAATTATTACTATTTTTTATATTTTTTAGAGTAAGTTGAAAAACCTTTTGACTCTGGAGCGGCTGTGAAGATGGAGAGGGGGAAAAAGACGAGAACGCTGGCGGTTTTGCACCCTTGAGTTTACATTTGCTGTCGCTTCACCACACACACACACGGGCGTTTATTTTTCTCCCGGGAGAACGCCCGATACCAGAACAAGTGCAGGGGCGAGCCACCGTCGCCATGGTGACGAACGCGGTCGGCGGGGGATCGGTCTAAACGTCCCGTTAAATGCAGACGTTCTCCCGCCCTGTTGCATGAAGATTAATCTGGAGGCTGCTAGCTGTTAGATTACTCATTATAAATGCATGATTATGTAAGAATATCACTTTAAATGACTTCCATATCATCAGCTTCCTCAGGTGGAGTCGCCCTTTGTTTAGAAACAGAAACTCACATCATAGCTTTAGAGTTGACCAACTTAAAGGATACTCACGCCTATTCTGTACAAACCACATGTTGCAAAGCTTTTTTGGCCAATCCCCCACCGCCGTGAGTCGGGACTTTGGGCGTCAGGATTTTAGCCCGTTCACTTTTACGATGCGTTGAATGCCGAGTGTCCTGGAAAAACCTCCCGTTTAAACCTCCCACTGGAACATGAACGCACATGTTTATCAGTCCTCAGACCAGGAGTTACTTTATAATCTGTGACCTTATAGAGCTTTTAGGGGCACTTTACACGGAAACGAAAGCGGGTTAAAAACCCAAAACTATATTAAAAACTATATCGTTTAGATTCCGAAAGTTTTCTCTTAAAAAACGTGACATGCGTGTTTTGTCTTGAGATGACGCTGGAGGTGCGCTGGCTTTATTCCACTGTGAGCCAACTTATCCCCACAGAAAAAACACAACGCCATGGGAGGATTGGAGCTGGTGGACCTGAATCCCATTTGGGCGTATTCTTCCGAATACTGTCGGAATTTTGGGGGAGTCTGTGTTTTTACCTTCTTTGTCACCTGTCCCTCTGTGTTCTCAGCAGCACCGCTGCCGCGCTTTAACCAGGACTCCATTGTTTGTGTTGTCAAGGCGACAGTGATTTATTTCATCTATCATGTAAAAGGCAAATGCCGCGATTCATGGTTATCAGTCGCGTCACTGTTACGCTCTAGTAGCCAGTAGAACGCCGCCATTTGGGTACCTGAACATACATGAACTTATATTAATTGATATTTATAATGACTTTTGAATTGATGCTATTTTTTAAATATATTTTTCAAAATCTCAAGTACCCCCTGGAGTGCCTCCAAGTACCCCCATTTGAGAACCCCTGGTTTAGATGGTAACGGCGTTTTGGGGGCATGAAAACGCAAAAAAGTGAAACCGCCCTCCAGAGTGGAATTCTTGAAAACGCTCCACTGTCGCGCCGCCGTGTAAAGGATGAAAAACGCAAAATTGCATTTCTCGTCACATAGAAATGACGTGACGAGCATAATAAAGCGCCAGGAAACCGTGGGAAACACATCAGTAGGCCATCAACATGTCCGTCCCTGCGGACTTTCAACTCGCCTTAGGCGCGGTAACTGACGTTCAAGAGTCATTTCATCAGATAACAGCAATGATGAGCGAGAGCAGTAAAGAACAGACCAAACATATGAACTACGCTCTTCATAGAGAGAGCAGGCGACCTAGTGTTTACTGCATCGATAAATATGAAACGTCACACACTTTTGCGTTTCCGTCTAAACGCAGATTTAAAAGTGAAAACGAAACGCCACTTTTGCGTTTTGCTTTCAGATCGTTTCCGTGTAAAGGTAGCCTTAACCCTCAGAGAATCAGACTGCATCGTTCTCTTACTGTAAACAAATGATCCTTTTCCCACCAACTGAAACCTCCAACCAGTCCTTCATTCTGCCGTAAGAGCCTCGACAACTCCATCTAACGGCTGCTTTTTGGGGCCGGAGCCCACCCGGATAACGATGGGGTCCCTTTCACAGATGTAGATTTAAAGACTTGCTCGGATCAGGATTAAAGCAGGGAGCTTGTTCAGGTTCCTGAACGCTTTCTTTGTGGCTCGCATGAACACTTTGGCTCAACTTTGCAGAAACTTTGCAGCAAAGCTTAATGAGCGCGTTTACTGCGGCGCGAAGGATCAGGTTTCCTTTAAACTTAAAACCCAGAATAGGAACTTTTTCCAGGACACCACAAGCTGTTCTGCTTCTTCTTCTTTGCTCGACGTTTCATTTCAGAGATTCTCAAAATGAGTTTTTCTGGTTTAGTTTCTCCATTAAAGGTGATTGTGATATCAGACTTTTTATAAATCCCTGTTCAAATCAAAGCTCTGCTCTATTTATTTATTTATTTATTGATTGTTTATTGGTTTTCTTGGACACGCTTTGGTCGTATCAGCGAGGCTCCTCCTCTTTGCACAGAGAAAAAGAAAAAAGAAAAAAAACTAACCGCGTCAAAGCAATAACGGTTTGCCGACACCTGCTAGGCGAACGCACAGGTGAGGTTCGGACCTGCGGCGCCGCGGCAGCCACATTAACACCCGCAGGAAGGTCAAAGTGTACAGCGACGGTCCGCCTCCAAATCTGGAACCACCTCCGTCTCTCTCTCCGTCTCCGTTGTCGTGGTAACCCAAGGGATCTTTACTAAGTGACGCTTTACTAGACTCGTTTTAGAAATGGAAAAAGAACAAAAAAAAAACAAAAAAACTATTTTACTGGCACCTTCTGGACTCTTATTTCTACTAGACTCTCCGGAGAATAGATCACCATGTAAAGTCGGTAAATACACTGCAGGTATTTCAGGTTGCAGTTGTGCTGAAGGGCTGTTTTCAGTAGCAATAGACCCAGAGTGTGCCTGCTACACATGAACCCAACACCAAGCCATGCTCCCCATCCATGGGCTGAGGACGCGCTCCACTGGTGGCTGTAACGTTTGGCTGGCTGGTTGGTGAGTTGATTCTTATGGTTTTTGATATTAAAAGGTTGGCAGCCCCCCGTCCCCTCGCCGCCTCCTGCGCCTCCATCCTGACTGGGACTCTTCCTTCGTGGGAGCAAACAGCACAGGTAGCAGACAGGTTCAGATTCACTGAAGTCTTTGCTTAGCGTTCGATCTCAAAGTGTTTAGATTAGATCTTTTTTTCTTTTTCTTTATTTCATCACAGCTGCGTCCGCAGAGCATCAAAAACCGGCGAACAGCGCCCGTTCAGGCTGGCTTTAGTCCAAATGTTGGGAATTTCATGTTGGAGAAACCGAGAAAAAAACAGTTTAACGGGTTTGATGAAATATGGACTCAACCACGAGCTGTTAAAGTTAAATCAAATTTATTTATGTAGCACATTTCATGTACAAAACAGTTCAAAGTGCTTTACATAAAATAAAAGCATTGCAGCAGGGAGTGGAAGAAGCATTACAAATACATAAAGGAATAGAAAGAGAAACAAATAAAATAATTCAAATGAATTTAAAAACCAGCAACAGTCCGGATAAGTTAAAAGATATTTCCTGCATAGACACATGAGAACAGAAATGTCTTTAACCTGGATTTAAAAATGTCTCCATTTGGTGAAAGTTTAATCTCCACTGGCAGTTTGTTCCACTTGTTGGCAGCATAACAGCTAAATGCTGCTTCTCCATGTTTAGTGTTTAAAGTGTTGGTCAGTGGTGTGGGAACAAGAGCTAAAATCCAGCTTTTTCACCTGATTTAAACCTGTCCACTCACTCAAAGCCCAGTTCAAAGTAGTTCCAGATTTCCCTGGTTGCCGGGTGGAAACTTTATGTCCTCTCGGTACGAACAGGACACCAGAACACTGGGATAAATGCCCCTCCAAAAATAAGTAAAAAAACAACAAATAAAAGACGTTTTTGCTTGAAATAAGCAAAAAAATCTGCCAATGGAACTAGTGAAAATCGGCTTGTGCAGATTTCTTGAAATAAAATGTGATATTTAGGACTTTTGAGTTAAAAGTGATCTTGAAATTAGCTTAAAAACCTCTTCAAATGTAAAAAAAAAGCTTGTTTCATATGATATGTGACTCAAAACAATTTGTTTTCAAGACTTTTTCATTTAACAAGATATTCCAGATGTATTGTATTAAAACAAGTCCCTATATCTGGCTGAAATGGTGCTTGTTAGGCAGTTGTGTCTTATATTAAGTGTAATGAGATATTTTGACTAGAAATGAGACAAATATACTTGGTAAGACTGATTTTCGGACAGTTAGCAGCTGCTGCCACAGCGCTGCTTCAGTGAATCTGGACCTCCGACGTCGGTTTGCACCCGAACATCCAGAGGAGCCCGACGCAGTCACAGCATTTATTAACTCAGACCTCCAGCGGGCCCAGGAGGAGGAAAGTGTCCCTTTCCAACCTTCTCAAACTGTTATATGTTTGGAGCCCAGCTGTGGGTGAGACCATGTGCTGCTGAAGGGGAGTTTGGAAGAGTCCACGTTAGGATGGAGAATCTGCTCCTTTCCCCCATTTTTAAACCAAAAGCTGCTTTTGAAACTAAACCCCCCCCTACATGGAAGAAATGCACAGGAAACGCGTGGCTGCATTGTTCCTTCCTGCTCTCATTGTTGATATTTACTGTGTGAAAAATGCAATACAACAGTTTTACAGTGTAAACAGGCGATGCTGTGTCTTATTCTTTGGATTATCCTCTCCCTGCTCAGCCCGTTTACACAGCGGCTGTGGAGCTGGTTCCCCCAGACTTCCAGCATCATATCAGTCCTGCTGAAGCCTCATACCCCCCCCCCCCAGAAAGCAGAGTTCACACAGCCGGAGGTGAGAGGTTTCATGTAATTGTGTGTGTGCAGGAAGAAGGTCACGGTCGGAGGGTGAAAGTGTTTTAGGAATGTTGAAGAGGATCCTGCAAAGCCTCCAAAGTTACTCAGTCAGTGAGCCGAGGTTTCCGTGTGAGCACAGCCGGGGGGACCTCGGTGTGAAGGAGTGACCCCACCCTGGTGTTTTAGAGACAAGAATTAGAATATAAATATATATATACACACATATATATATATATACTTTTTAGTACTTTGAGTTGAAATACTTTTTAGTATTTTGCAAATCCATGTCTCTGTATATAAAACAACAGCCTCCTGTAATAAAGCAGAAAAGAATTTACTACTGAACCAGCTGTGATGTTGTTTGTTGGATTCAAACCTGCATTCACCTTTTATTTAGATTTAAGACGTGCTGAGCAGAAGCCTTCGCTTCTTTACATGTGGAGCACGTTTCATCCACAGAACAAGTCAAAGTGCTTTCCATAAAGCATGAGGAAATAAAATGATTAAAAACCGGATAAGTTCAAAGATATCGTGCAGATTTCATGCATAGACACATGAGAACAGAAATGTCTTTAACCTGGATTTAAAAATGTCTCCATTTGGTGAAAGTTTAATCTCCACTGGCAGTTTGTTCCACTTGTTGGCAGCATAACAGCTAAATGCTGCTTCTCCATGTTTAGTCTGGACTCTGGACTGGACCAGCTGACCTGAGTCCTTGGATCTAAGAGCTCTGCTGGCTTTATATTCTCTGAACAGATCACAGATTGTAAACCATCAGCAGGCTTTTAAAATCTAGCCAGAGTAAAGATTTTAAAGCTGCTGTGATGTGTTCAGATCTCTTAGTCCGGGTTAAAACTCCAGCAGGAGCGTTCTGAATGAGCTGCATGTGTGAAAAACAGCAAAGATAACACAGTGTGACAGACAGAAAACAGGATTTCTGCAGCAACAAGGTGATTCCCAAAGAGCTGTTAGCTGAAAACTTGGCATATCTCAGCATGGTGTGCAGCGTGTCCTTAAAACATTTGAGGAAACTGGACAAGTGGAGGACAGAAGAAGAAGTGTCAGGCCTAAAGAACTGTCTCCAGCAGGTGAACAGGAGGAAATCTGCCCCAAAGTCACCAAATAAAACAGAAAAAACACAAAAGAAAACAGAAAAACACAAAAGAAAACAAAAAAAACACAAAGAAAACATAAAAAACACCAAATAAAACACAAAAAACACAAAAAAAAACACAAAAAGTGTCAGTCCTAAAGAACTATCTCCAGCAGATGAACAGGATCTGAAAGTGATGTCCTTAAGAAAGAGGAAAACATCCAGCAAAGACCTGACACAGGAGCTGAGAGATGCATCTGGACCTTCAGCTGATCCATCTGCTGTTGGCCCAAGCCTCATCAGAAATGGGCTCCATGGAAGGGTGGCTGTCAGGAAGCCGTCCTTAAGGAAGGGAAACAGGGAGAAAAGGCTGAGCTGGGCCAAAGGACACAAGAAGTGGGCTGAAAACCTTTAAAATGTTGTGACTCAGACTCAGTTTTTCTGTATTTATCTGACGGCCGACACGAGCAGCAGCTGTCATCCATGAAATATTTAGTTCTTATTCAGAAATTTCAGTGTTTTATCGTCTTTAAAATCGTATCGATGGATAAAATTGACACAAATTTTACTTCAGCCAACAAGAAATTTGATCATTTAAAGGGACAGTTCGCCTCTTCTGACATGAAGCTGTGTAACATCCCATATCAGCAACATCATTTCTGAACATCTTCTTACCCCCTGCTGCGTCCTGTGAGCAGAGTTCCAGCTGAGTTTTGGTGTTGATGAAGGTAGTCCGGCTAGTTGGCTGGGGTTTAAAAAATAAAGCGTTTTGCTTCTCAGAACAATATGCGTTCACCAGAGTAATACATTTGCATCACAAAATGGTTCTCCAGGAAAAAGTCAGACCTCACAATCTCTTGGCCCTATTTTCTCTCCCTTCGTATCACTGCCTGCTGCCGCCAGCCGACAGCCGCGCCTGTTACGGTGTTTGCTGCTCGGTCTGCACAGCAGGCAGTGATACGAAGGGAGAGAAAATAGGGCCAAGAGATTGTGAGGTCTGACTTTTTCCTGGAGAACCATTTTGTGATGCAAATGTATTACTCTGGTGAACGCATATTGTTCTGAGAAGCAAAACTATGTTAAACAGCTAAAACCGGACTTCAGTATATCTGTTCATCTCCTGAATAATACATCCTACCATACTGTGAACTCTGTATTTATATTTACTATCCATCTTTGCACCATGCACCAATTTGCACTTTCTACTTTAGCCTTGTTCCATGTCTATTTTTGTCTATTTTTGTACTTGTTGCACTAAAGAGAGCGAGGTGTAACCGGAGTTAAATTCCTCATGTGTGTCCACATACCTGGCAATAAAAGCGATTCTGATTCTGATTCTGAAAACGCTTTATTTTTTAAGCCCCAGCCAACTAGCCGGACTACCTTCATCAACACCAAAACGAGGCTGGAACTCTGCTCACAGGACGCAGCAGGGGGTAAGAAGATGTTCAGAAATGATGCTGCTGATATGGGATGTCACACAGCTTCATGTCAAAAGAGGCGAACTGTCCCTTTAAAGAGGCGAACTGTCCCTTTAAGGAAGGGAAACAGGGAGAAAAGGCTGAGCTTAAAGACAAAAGAATCAACAAATTTCAAAGTTATTCACAAAGATCAAAATCAGCAACATTTCAGAAGCTGGAAATAATTGTTTTTATAATCAGCTCACACTAAATTATTACTTAATGACCTCTCTTAAGCTCTGCTGATGTCATCTGATTAAACAGACCGTCCTCTCTGAGCTGCCGCATTGCCCTTGAGCAAGGCACTGAACTGAGAGAGAGGCAAAGTGTGCGCGTGAGCGTCGGCTTGTTTACTCGGTTATGTAACCTCCGTGCCAGCCTACAAATTCAGAGAGGTGCCAGACATCCTCAGCAGATGTTAAAAGGAGCTTCCCCATCTGTCCCCGAGTCTTTCTGAGAGGAACCATTCCCCAGTTTTTTATAGCCGGATAGTTTCCCGTGAAGCAAACACCTGATTGTGCCGTTTGTGCTGATATTCTTTAGGTACGGCTGCTCTCCATGGTGCGCGGCAGCGCCCTCTGGCGGCAGCGCGGGGAAACTGCATCTAAACCAGAGGAGCCAGGGTCATTAAGGGGTTCTTTTTTCTGGCCCCTCCAGTAGCAGCTCATAAGACACCATGAAATGTCTTTTAACCCTTCGAGTGGAATGATACGGCAAGGGTTTTACCCAAAGGCAAGGCATCTTTATTTATTTCATACCACAGGCAACTCAATGTGCTTTGCATAAACACAAGGCATTTAAAAGATAAAAAATAAAACGCAGTTAAAAGCAATCGAAGAAGAGGGGGAAAAATAAAAATATAAAAAATAATCATTAATTAATTAATTTAAAAGTAAAGAGTGCAGATAAAATACTTTCAGGTGTCACATGCACAGCTAAATAGAACTGTGTTCAGCCTGGAAGACAGTTGAAGTCATTGAGACAGTCATATTTCATGCAATCCGCTTTAAAGGATGGAGTCCTGTGCACGTTACGACCGTTTTACAGCTCGACTCTGATATCTGGAAACACAGATCTGGGGTCAAAGGTGGAGATGCTCCATCCAAAAAGTTAAAAACGTGAGATCTTTGGTGGTTGGGAAAAAAACTGAATGTCAAAATGGCCCCAAAACAATTACGGTAGCCGAGAACAATGTGTTTAGGTCCTGGTCCTGGTCCTGGTTCTGGTCCTGGTCCTGGTCCTGGTCCTGGTCCTGTAGCAGAATAAAGATGGCCGTGTTCTCTGGCCTTATACTCCAGAGGTATCAAACAATTTTCTTTTTGACTTCGAAGCAGAATCAGAACATCCTACTTTCATTCAACCATAATTCTAGTTTAATTTTTCCAGTTTTCATTGAACATTTTATCAGTTAAAGCAGTGATACTCACTATTTATTTCACCAGAGCCACATTGGCAGCAAAATCAAGGTTAGAGCCACTTTTACCACAACATACTAAAGTCTCCTTTTTGCAAATATGCATTTCTACATATAAAACATCCCACAAAAAATTAAACAACACAGCCAATACATTTTCAGTTAAGACCACATTTACCTTAATACTGGGATGAGCAGAAGCTGGCGTGCATGTCCTCGACTTTCCTGAGCCCCCTTTAGGAAACACCATTAAGCCTTAATTAATACTTAATAAAAATACTTAACACTGTGCAGTATTCGCTGTGTGTTATTTGAAAAGATGTATTGTTATTGTTACCATATCGTTATAAGCTACAATGCGAGCCGCCCAATGAGTATCTCAACAAATGAGTTATAACAACAAAAAACATGTCAGCAACAAAACCTCTCAAGTCAAAAGGCTCTTCAAAAAACTCAACTAATTGAATGTTTTTTTTTCCTATAAAATATGTGGAACAATCACATCCTTGAACACATCTTAAACATAAAACACTCCGGCTGTGAAAGGTGACAAATCAACAGTCTTTCTTCCTGTTTGAGGCCAAAAATCAGACGAGTGCAGCAGAGATATCACAGCTGACGAATCAGCTCAGATCAGACGGCCTACTTCTAAAAAAGAAGAAATGCAAAAGTACAAAAAAAAGGAGGAGGAGGAGGAAACGGCAGGAGGAATGAAAGAGAGAAAGAGATGAATGTCAAGCCGGGACTAATTGTTTCTATTTTAAAGAGCCGAGCTGCTTTTAGACTGATTTAAGGAAGTCGGTGCAAAAGTGACCTAAAATCAAAGCAAAGAGGCGGCTGATGGTGGCTGACAACAAAGAGTCAAATATAACTTGCACACAAACAACTTTAGCTCACAGTTTGAGTCATCGGTTCACACAGGAGGAAAGGAAGATGACCTCTGGGGTCCCTTTCCACAAAGAGAAACACCACGCGCACTGAGCTTTCTGTGGAGCTTCACCGCCTCCTGCAGGATGACATGAGTCTGCTTACACAGGCACAGAAACAATACTGGGATTTCCATTTCTACTTTCACCGTTAAGCCAGAATAAAACCATCGTAATGGACCTGCAGAGTCCACACAGAACAAAACCTATGAAAGCAGCTTTCTAATGCTGTTCCCACAGGACTCTAGCCTAGAAATCTAGACGCCCCTAGCGACCGCAAATGGAATTTGCTCCGGGGTGAGTCTAGTCACTTGTGGTCGTTTTGCGAGGCTAAAAATCGAAACTTAATCGAGCCAATCAAATGGTGAGGAGCGGGGTCGGAGGCCGGGCTACCTAATGACGACAGAGGTGCGACGTTTCAGAGTGTAGTTCCAGAGAGAGGTAAAAAAAAGTCCCAGAGACAGGTAAACAATGGCTTTGCCCGGCGAACAGTCTTTCCATTTTGCTTTTTTAATATAAAATAAAATCAATTGTAGAATAAATCAATTCACAACTTTGTTGCTCAATGATGCCCATTTTTCACTCCAATTTTCAGGCAGTAGGGTATGTTATATTGCATTCCATTAGCTAGCTCTCTTTGGCTTTATAGGGAAACAAAGTAAACTTACATCTGAGAGCAATCCCCAGTCGATTGCGAGCATGATGTACCGAAGACGGCGGGCCGATCTTCGTCTCAGAGCTGACAAAACTCTCCGGTAAGGCATTTGAACGGTCAAATTCCGTTAACGGGACGAGAGCAGTCAAAACGGCAAAACAGGAAGTGCGTTGCTCACTGCGGCTAGCTTTACTAGCGCCGAATTCGTGGGAACAAAATTGTAAACAGCCGGTATTTTGTCAGGTTTTCAACACGTTGGGGATCTAAACGACTACTTTCTCACCTGAAAATGTTTCAGATGTTGCTAAAGTTTACAGAGTTTAGAGCTTAAGCGAAATCAGCTTTTCAGGCCATAGACTAAAAACCACGATGTACATTCCGTCGCGTTGACTACATAAAACTTCTTCATCGCTCTGATTGGTTGTTGTGCCATCCTATTGCGTGGCGTTGAACTTGACAGACAGCCGTTTATCCCGCCCACACTGCTATCCAGCGTCACTAGACCCCTGTACAGCTTTTTGCTGTACGGGTCTAGCTTGCTAGGCTAACAGGACTCCCTTTCAAGTATGAATTTCTAACAACAATTGGAGAACCAACTGTTATAGAGCAAAGAATAGTCAAAGACTCATCTTTTCCAGGGTGACCAGCTACTGTTTAGTAAGCTTCTACGTATTATAAAATGTAATAATAAACAGCAACAAGTAAAACACACAAAATGTTCTTTTTTTAATGCAGAACAAACACATTTTAAATGCTATACTTGCTGTTTTAAACGAGCGGTTGAAGCCAAAAACAGTCACCAGACTCCATTGACAAAATGTCTAATTTTACAAGTACCAGAATTGCTAAATAACTACTAATTTGATCTGCAGGTTTCTTGTGTTTTGGTGTGATTCAGGTGTTTTAACATGAGTTTACATGTTATTTAAAGCACCAAACTCATTCATTTACAAAAACCTAACTGATACAGTCCAAGGTAGATCAGCGACTCCTGTATTCTATGATTTAAGATCCTTGTTTCTCTTTTTGTTTGCTTTTTTAAATAGACCCTGGTGGCTATACAACTATACAGATTTGCTCTCACCGTTGGAAATGCAGAAGTGATCAGACACTGCTAGATCTAACAAAAAGATCAACAACAACACGAAGGCTCTTACAATCAGATCTTTTGTGTTACCTCAAGTGTGAGTTGGGCACTTACTAGTTGTTACTAAAAAAGTCAGAACATATGATTGATAGAATCTCAAATACTAAATCAAATTAGATGTACGCAGTGATGGTTCTATGGGTGAGGTTCTCTGAACTGGGATTTAAAATCTGTTGTGAGTTGTGACTTCAAGGAGGAGAAGGATGTGTGACTTTATCTGGAAAGCTCTTCACTCTGCAGGCGGGAGGTAACCTGGCTCACTGGCTCCCTCGTGTGGCTCAAAGTTGTAACTGCAGGCAAACGGTTCATTGACTCAAACATCTGCACCAACTACCCCCTCTATCAGTCCAGGGAATCCTAGTTTTAGATTTAAAAAAATATTTTTTTCATAAAAAAATGTTTAACAAACAATCTTTTTCCTGGGAGACAAAATAAAATGATAACTTAAGTACATTTGATCAAATTTCAATCACAAAACTAAGAGCTTATTGTTTATTCCCTTTAAATGTAACACTGTCATTTTCAAATGAGACACTAAGTTAGTATATCTTAATTTTTATATTAAGTGGCGGAAACAGGCTTCCATATAAATATGTGCCGTTTCAATAATAATAATAAAAAATAATTTCCTGCGGACACTCTTCTCTTGGCGTATTTTCTGCAGATTTTATTTATTTTTTATTTTTTAGCCCTGTCCCAGTGAAAAAAATTTTTTTTTTTTTTTTTTCAAACTTTGACAATTCTATACATAAAACTGTTTAGCCAGGGGAAGAAAAAATATATATATTTATATATATGTATAAAAGTATAAATGTAAAAAGAGTATAGAAACATCATGCATCACTAAAGAAAAACATATCAATCAAATAAAAGTTTTTCCAAAATAAAGTTTGTTTTTAAAGCCTTGGGCATTTCTGGACCATTGATGTCGGTGTTGTATTGATATAGTTATTTTCTAAAAAAAATGTAAAATTTGCTTTGCTGTCGGTCCATTTCCTTTTTGTGGAAATGAAATTTACCTAAAAATAAAACAAGTTGTACAAAAGAATTAAATCCTTTTCCATTTGGTTACTTTCAAAGTAAAGAAAAAATGTCCTTTTCATGCAAATGTACTGGACTCTCTTCTTCTCTTGTGTATTTTCTGCGGGCTCTCTTATAATGTAAATAAACAATGTAGATAAATAAAAAGCTTGTTGCATATCTGCAACTGTGGGTGCTACAAGGTTGATGAGGCCTCTGAGCGTCCAACCCACCGCTTGAACAATCCTGCCTGGATCGAGGTGAAACCAGCGCTGTCCCTTTAAATGAAGGCAACTTCCTTGTTCCCTCCCCTAACTGATCTGTAAGTGTGAGTATGTGTGAAACCAACGCGTGACAGTAGAGGAGCCATCGAGCCCCACGCAGTGAGGATCAGCTGCAGTAACCGGAGGTGGAGTTTGTTTTGCAGCACAGACGCTGGTTCTGCTCTGAGCGTCACACACTGCTCGGCCAAAAGGAGGAAATGGCCACCGAGTCCTGTTTATCCTGTCCGGCCTCTTACTGTGAGGAACACCTTCAGCCTCATTATGATGGGCCAGAACCAGAACCAGGACCAGGACCAGAACCAGGACCAGAACCAGAACCAGAGAGCAGAGCTGGATTCTTAAGATATTCATGTGAAATCACTCTGGATCCAAACACAGCCCACACACGTCTGTTGCTGTCAGAGGGGAACAGAAGAGTGACGGTGCTGAAAGAAGAACAGTCTTATTCTGCTCATGCAGACAGATTCTCTGGCTGTTGGCAGGTCCTGAGCAGAGAGAGTCTGACTGGACGTTGTTACTGGGAGGTGGAGAGGAGAGGAGGAGGAGTCGATGTAGCAGTCGCATACAAGAACATCAGCAGAGCAGGAGGGGTGAATGAATGTGCGTTTGGGTTTAATGACAGGTCCTGGGCACTGAGATGTTACCAAACCCATAATGAATTTAGGTCCAACAATATGAAAACCTCCATCTCAGGTCCTGGTTCCTCCAGAGTGGGAGTGTACCTGGATCACAGAGCAGGTATTCTGTCCTTCTACAGCGTCTCTGGAACCATGACTCTCCTCCACAGAGTGCAGACCACATTCACTCAGCCGCTCTGCGCTGGGATCAGGATCGGATGGACTGGAGACTCAGCAGAGTTGTGTGAGCTCAAATAAAGTGGAAGTTCTTCTGTTTATTTGCTGCTGTTTCCTGTGTCTGTGCAGCCATGGAGGATATCACTGCTGATGAGGAGTTTGATTCACAGAAATATGAAAATCTAAACTTCTCTGAGCTCTAAACATCAGCCGGATCCTGGTGCTGGTGTGTCTGTATGTTGTTGTTTCTCAGACCTTCCTTTATCACAGACTCTGTTGTTGCTGTTTGTCAATAAATGAGGAAGTCTGTGATGAGATTTCCAGGATCATAATAAATTGGAGCGTTCATCGTGTTTCATGTGAGAACAAATGTAGGTTTTCAGAACAAATACAACTTTTAAGGAAAGTATTTCTCTTTGTTTTTATTTCGAGTTTTTGTTATTAAATTGACAAAACAGAAATATGTAGAAAAATCCCAATCATACGCGCTCACACTGACTCCTCGGGACGATTTAAAGTCTCTAATAAACCCAACCAGGTGGGAAAACCTACGCATGCACGGAGAAACATGCAAACAAGACACAGAAAGGCCCCCGCTGGGATTCAAACCAGCAACCCTCATGCTGTGAGGCAATGGTGCTAACCCCCAATACCAGCAAACTTCTCACTATAAAGTTAGCTCTGGAGCAATGTTGGCACTGGCTCAAAGGAGAGAAGTTTCCCTTTCTTGTGTGCACAGACCACAAGAATCTCTCTTACCTCAGATCAGCTGAAAGACTGAACTTTCATCCGGCACGCTTGGCTTTGTCTTTTGGACAATATGACCTCATAATATCAAACCCGATGCCTTGTCAAGCCGGTTTTCCTCTTCAGAAACCGCCGAGTCAGATACTATCCTGCAGCCTTTCTGTTTGGTAACCACTCTCACCTGGGAAATTAGAAGGAGCCGAGAGCCTGAACCATGTCCCAGAAATAGTCCAACAAACCGACTTTTTGTGAGTGGGGTACCAGCTGCCTCTATTTCCTTTAATTTCCTTTATTTATTTATTTATTTAAAACAGGGACAATGCACAAAAGCATTAATCGTGAGAGAAGAGATGCCTTGTGCCAGGTTGTAGCAACATTTGATCATTTCCACCCGTAGTCTTTGGGCACGTAAGGTAAGAACAGATTAAAATATGACAGATAAAAGTAATATACAGACCATAATATTTTAAAAATAGATCAAATACACTGGCAAAAAAAGAAAAAAATGCACATGACCCAGCTGTTCCAGATGTGCAAAACCACCTCAGTCTCTGCCGTAAGGTCTGGATGTTATGGGTGTTGTGAAAATAGTTTCTAAGACTAGAACTGCTTCCTTCACAGAGAAACTGGGAATGGATTTACCAATAATCAGCTCAATCTGATGTCACTGCGCCGTTATGTAAGTAAATACGGGGAAACTGCCCAAAGATAACACAGTTTGACAGACAGAAAATAGTATTTCTGCAGCAACATTAATTGTTTATAAAGAAAAAAGTACAGTTTGACTTCAGGGATTTTTTGAAGAAGCTCAGGAGATGTAAGTTATCAGATCAGATGCGGCTGTCTGGAGCTACACTCTTCACCAGCTGGTGGCGGTAGTGCACGATGACGTTGTTTGCTAACCCCTATTAAAAACAAATAGCAGAAGAAGAATGCGAAGAGGAAGAGAGATGGCAAAAGTTATGGGAGGAAGAAAGAAAAGGACGTTGGTTGTATAAATACAAAGGAAAATAGGGAAAATGAGAAGAACAGAAAGAAGTAGGAGAGAAGAGACAATTATAAAAAGACTTAGAATTGGACATAATGGATTGAATAAAAACCTATATATGATAGGAAAACATCAGTCAGGGAAATGTGAGTGTGGGGAAGATAATTGAACATGTTATTTTATATTGTTGGAATTATCAGGCTCAGAGAAATAATTTAATTAGAAATCTTAGTAGGGTGAAAATGAAATTGGATATAGTAGATTTATTGCAAAAAGAATCAGGAAACAGAGGATATCAGGTTATTTTTTTATTATTTAAAACAGTGTAGGTTGTATAATAGAATTTAGTATATATAAGAGTATATAAATGAGTGTATATGAGTAGGGAATATGTAACAGTGTAGGAATATATAGATATAAGGGTGGATATGTGTGTATATATATATACAAGTATATATAAATATAGGTATATATAATTGTCATGTGGACTCAGGTCAGCTGGTCCAGTCCAGAGTCCAGACTAAACATGGAGAAGCAGCATTTAGCTGTTATGCTGCAAACAAGTGGAACAAACTGCCAGTGGAGATTAAACTTTCACCAAATGGAGACATTTTTAAATCCAGGTTAAAAACATTTCTGTTCTCATGTGTCTATGCATGAAATCTGCACGATATCTTTGAACTTATCTGGACTGTTGCTTGTTTTTAAATTCATTTAAATTATTTTATTTGTTTCTCTTTATATTCTTTTATGTATTTTTAATGCTTCTTCCACTCCCTGCTGCAATGCTTTTATTTTATGTAAAGCACTTTGAACTGTTTGTACATGACATGTGCTACAAATCATTTTTATTTTATTTTTTTGATGTGATCCACACTCCTTACCAGTTGGTGGCGGTAATGCTTCTTTAAGTTGTTTACCAACCGCCAATAAAAAAAAAACGAAATAGAGAGAGAATGCGAAGATGGAGATTTGTGGTTTAAACGGTTCTTAATGTTACGGAAATTCAAAATAAACGAGTGACATGGAGGATTTTTGGGTGCTGGATTAGAATTTAGACGCTCTCTGCTTTGTCGGAAAAGTGTTCCAGCTTCATAACAGAGTTTGTTTCCTGGAGCCGTTCAAAGGTAACTACCAAGCTAACGTTAGCACAAGTTGGATTCATCTTAAATGCATCATGTTGTTTCCTGAATGTTGTCTTCTGCTTCTCTCCTTGAGTTTTGTTCTGAGGTCAGATGTGTTTAATGTAAAAAATAAGCTGAAGCAAGTGGAGAGTCTTTGGAGGAAATAACGGTTACGACCACAGCAGCTAAACGTTTAGCCGTGGAGCTAATCGCTAGCTCCTCCAGTTAGGGTTGCCAACCGTTCCTTGAAAAGCGGAATCGTCCCGTATTTAGAAACAACAGCACCTGTCCCGTATTGAGCTGAAAAGGGACGCACTTTGTCCCGTATTACTGTGAGAGTCTAAAAATAGTCAGTATCATGCCAATGGAAATGAATAACGGGGCTTTAAATGAAAATGTACGGTAAACTTGTTCCCAGGCCCTGTCCTGCTCTGTGACCAATGAGCTGACAGCATATTCACACACCATAAATACGCTGCCAGCTCATTGGTCACAGAGCAAGCCCTGTCCTGCTCTGTGACCAATGAGCTGGCAGCATATTCACACACTAGAATACGCTGCCAGCTCATTGGTCACAGTGCAGGCCCTGTCCTGGGGCCCGTTGCACAAAAGTAGGATTTAGACATCCAGGATGAATTACTTAGCCAGGTTCAAGGAATCCAAAACATGGCGCCCAGGCTTAGTTGGTTGCACAAAGGCCAAGCCAGGATGAGCAGACACGGATTCATTAAGCCAGGTGAAAGCGATCCTGGATAAGTGCTGCACACGGCTTGCTTAAATAGACCCCACGATCGATCATAGATTCACTGATTCACCATGGCAACAAGGGCGGCGTATTTCTCCCCAGCGGAGCAATAATTATTAATGGAAGCATATGAAGAGGTGACGGAGAAAATAAAACAAAAAGGAAATACTGCCACAGTTAAAAAACAAAGGGAGCAAGCGTGGCAAACCATTGCTGACCGCCTGAATGCGTAAGTAGTGCACAAATCACACTCACCACTCCACTGAAACTATCACAATTAGGCAGTGTTCGAACTACGGGGGACTCGGGGGATCCGAGACCCCCTGAAACTGACACGAGAACATGATTTGGGAAATGTTGGGGGGTCTTTAAAATATTGGCAAAATGTGATTTCCCCTGATGAGTTATGATTGCAGACGCGATGCGTGTGGAGGTGTGGAGCCTGTGTGCGTAATTGGCATAAAGCTGTGCTGTCCGCCGCGTATGATTCTGTATAGCTTCTCAGGTGTTTTCGAGATCCGCGCTCTGAGTCAAGCGCAAGCAAGCAACCAAAATGGACATGGCAGCAACTTTTTATTAAGAATGTGCCTGCCCACACAATGCCTGTACTGTTTTAGCAGTGAAAAAAAAACGCAATTAAAGGACTTGCAAGCATCTTCATCTCCTTCCCTGGGCATAGAAGACTCTGTGACATCAAGGAGGAGTTCTATAGGATTGCAGGTAAGAATTTAAAAAAAAAAAAATTACAGTTACAATTACAATGTTAACATTCAGAGTAAGATACTCATTGCATCGTATTACAGGTTTCCCCAATGTCATTGGTGCAGTGGACTGCACACACATCAAAATAAAACCCCCCTCAGGTGGCCATGAGGGGGATTTTGTGAACAGGAAAAACTTCCACAGCATCAATGTACAGGTGAACATGACTTTTGATAAAGTTAATTAATGAACACTGTACATTGCCTGTGATGTGCATTAATTGGTTTAACATCTTATCATTTCAGATGGTCTGCAATGCTGACTATTTGATCAGTAATGTTGTGGCAAAGTGGCCCGGCTCGGTCCACGACTCCCGAGTGTTTCGGAACTCAGAGATCTATCGGCGCCTATCACAAGGTGAGCCACAGAACCTCTATTGATGACCACTTTTAACATAATGGCTGTGTTAAGACTGTCACTACTTATGAGGTTGTGATGGTAACATTTTGTATTCTCAGGTGAATTCCTGGGTGTATTGCTGGGTGACAGAGGGTATGCCTGCCAGCCTTTTCTGCTCAGTCCATTTGCAGACCCTCTGGAGGCACAACTGGCATACAACCATGCCCATGCCAGAACAAGGGCCCGGATAGAAATGACATTTGGCCTACTGAAGGCACGCTTTCAGTGTCTGACCCACCTGAGAGTCAGCCCAGACAGGGCATGTGATATCATTGTGGCCTGTGCTGTCCTCCACAATGTGGCCTGCCTGAGAAAGGAGAGGGCCCCCAGAGTGCCAGCTCTCATAGACTGGGACATTCCTGCCATCTTCCCGGATGACGACTGTGGTCGGCTGGTCAGAGACCAATATGTGTTAAATTATTTTAATTAATATGCATGTTGATTTAAGTTGGGCCTGCAATGGCAGAGGAGTTTTTGTTAGGTTTTTGTGCTGTATAGGCAAGGCAATTTTATTTGTATAGCCCATTTTTACAAACAGTTTGTCTCAAACTGCATGCTTTGATTCTGTGCTTTTTGTCTTGTAGAGCACTGTGTGACTTCAGTTTTGAAAGGAGCTGATGGTTTACTTGCTTTGATTCATCCTTGTTCAATAAAGGAACATCATGGTACTCTCTAATGTGTATTTATATTTATATGGTGATGTTCTTTATGTGTAGTCTGTGGGAAACTAAATGATCTAGTGGTTCATCTAAAATCATCAGTTATCTAAAATGATTGTAATTAATGATCACAAATGTTTCAATAATGATAGTGGGTATAGTTAAATGTTTTAACAATATGTTCTAGGCAGTGGAATAAATATTGGTTTCCATTTGTGGCGACCGCTGACTGAGATAAGGAATGAGATTAAATAGATCCTGGAACTTAGCCTGGTCTGGAGCAGGCTAGCTTCACAGAATAAATCTCCATGGCAACTTACGTCTGAACATATCCCACTTTTGTGCAACCGGATCACGGATAAGTTGATCCAGGATAGCCAACATATCCCGGCTTAATCCCTTATCCTGCTTTTGTGCAACGGGCCCCTGCTCTGTGACCAATGAGCTGGCAGCATATTCACACACCAGAATACGCTGCCAGCTCATTGGTCGAGGAGGTACTGTTTTTTTTGTTGTTGTTGTTTTTTAATACAACTTTATTTTGCTTTACAAGATACAAAAACAGTGCAAAAACATGACAAGTATCATTAGTAATAAATGAAGAACAAATAAGCATACCAAAATAAATGCATACATAAGTAGTTTAAATAATAAATGAAGAGAGAGAGAGAGAATATACCAGGGGACATGAACAATGAGGATTACACTGAGTTAAAGATTTCAAAGTGGGAGACTAGATTTATAGTTTTGATAGCTTTCTTGTTATTAGAGGAGGAAATTGACTTGAAATACATCTGGAGTTCTATCATGAAAGCACAAAAATTGGGTTTGTCCTGTTAACGTGTTGGTGAAGACAGAATCATCATTAACGACGTTCAGTCTGCTCGCAGAATGCTGCTACAGAAAGAGTTTTCCGGCAAGGGGAAACGTGAAGTGTGTAGGCTGTAAACCAAACAGTTAGGTTAGCACGCTAGGCTACATGGCTACGTGTCCTCAGGGGAAGTGAAGCAGGGCTGTAGCTTCAGAATCAGATTTAGAATAAACATTACTACCTAGATATTGTCAATTTATGTATTTGTATCACATGCTGCTTAAAACAAATATACAGGAAGATGTAAACAAACCTGAAACAATAAAAAAACTAAACTCAACAGGAATGAAACCTCTGCATGCAAAGCTTGTTTATGCATCCTTAGATAATTGGCCCGTTTGCTCCTCTGATGCCATACATGAGAGCCACAGTAGTAAGCTTTCATGTTACTGACAGAGAAGTGACAGGGGCTGTCAGAAAAACACAGAATTCAGTTCAGCAAACTATTTTTTATTTTTCTGGAGGGATTTCCAGAACCTTCAAAGGCTGCAGATGCACCAATATGACATTTCAGGGCTTCTAACAGGCTGTTCTAACAAAGCATGAGGGAAGAAAAATGCGTTAGAGCAAAAGAATACACAGTGTATTCCAGTGAGAAATGTTAAATGTAAGCAGCCTTTTAATATGAACTTAGAGAAATAGCGTAATTTTCTGTTTAGGACTGAATCTTAAATTAATCAAAGTTTGAGTGTAAATCTGTCCTTCTCTTTGTAAAATACAGTTTGAGGCTAAAAACGAGATCTGATGTCACAGGTGGATGTCGGAGAGCGAGTGTGACCAAGGAGGATCAGTTCTTTCAGGGCAGCCGCTACCGAGGCAAAATGTCTTCTTCAGAAAAGGTGAGAAAAATGTCAAATAATCTGTTACACAAAGCGAGATGTTCTGAGTTTTCAAAGGTGATGCCAGCTATTTAGAGAAAATAGCAACTGATAGCTGATGGGTATGCAATTTCTTTTTGGATGAAGTACAAAGTAAGACACACATTTACTGAACTTAAAGGATCATCTATTCATACTTTTAGCACTTCCAAGTCTTGAGGCCATGACGCCTTCATTGGAAATGTGATTGCCCACTTCAGGTTGAGAATGAGTTTAATTTTCCCTAGGTTTTGTTCAGGAGTGGCAGACTGATGGGTGGATTTGGGCAGCATCTGCAGTGATGCAGTCATTGTACTGATGTGTCGTGGTGAATAGAGCCGAGTTGTCAAATTATCATAGATCTACTGTAAAATGAGCTTCCACAATACTTTCGTTGCTCCTCCTCCGTCAGGATGCCTTTCAGACACCTCCTGGGGGAAGAAGCCTCGGGGCAGAGCCAGGACTCTCTGGAGAAACCAGGGGCCTCATGTACAAAGACTTGCGTGGATTTCCTACTGAAACATGGCGTACGCTCAAACCAAAATGACCTCCAACGTCGGATGTACGAATCTGTGCGCACGCATTAATCCAAGCACATTTCCTTTGTACATCCCAATCAACGTGGAATTGAGCGCACATGTCGGAGCACCCGACTCCTCCCTGTCCACGCCCCTACTTAAATACGCAAATCATATTTAAATGAGCCCTGCACCTGCGATTCCCCTCTGTGTACGGTCAGAAAATAAAGAAAAAAAGCATGAGTAAGACGGGAAAAAAGAAAAATTACACTGAAAGTGAATTGGAAGTGCTACTGTCCGAAGTGGAGGCCCGCAAAAATGTACTCTTTGGCACGCTGTCATCCGGCATAAGCAGCAAATGCAAGAGGAGTGGGTGGGAGAGCCTGAGGCTGTCAATGCTGTGGGGTCAGAGGTCATTAAGGTGGAGGTGAAGCGGAGACTGGCTGCCCACCGCTGCAGTGTGGCCAAAACAGGCGGGTGGGGGGGGGGGGGGGGGGTGACCGACTCTGTTTGAACAGATAGTCGGGGCAACAATGGGTGACACTGCTCTCTCATGGGGTGGTGGGAGCTCATGTGATTACCCCCAAGCTAAATACCAATGTTTTTGTGTAACTCCCAACAAATGTGTTCATACAGTAACGTGCAGAAGTGTGCCGGGGAAAAGGTGAAGCTGATGAAGACATTTCACACTTTACGCACAGGGTTATTAACATTTGCCCACAGTGACGATCAGGGGCTTGTTAGAAAGATCTTAAACTGAAGTTTAACCAGCAAAAAACAGCAAGAAACTAACTTTATATATAATATAATAATGATGCTGTGAAGATGGGATAGAAACTGGGGGCGCACATACTCAATGCGCGTCACTGGGAATAATATTAGGACCATTACAAGAATGAAGTTACTCACCAAGAAGCCAGCCATCACGCACAGTGCCAGCTTGTAAGTCTGTTCCCAACGATGCTGTTACTCAGAATGTATGAATCGTGCGTTGAACCAGGCCACCTCGTCACAATGTTGGTTAATTGCATTTACGCATCACATATGATCTGATGAAAATATGTATGAAAATACATAATGATGAATGAAAATATTTCCTGTTAACATACAAATTCATCATGTGATAGCGCTTTTATAGCAATGTGTGCGCAGTCGATAGCTCCGATTACAAAATCGGCTCTCGCTTCAAATTGAGCTTTAATGTTGGCCTGTTGGGAATTTGATATACGTGGCTGAGATGCAGATAATTCTGTCCCACATGGCTGGCATGGCTCGGCTCAGGGTAGACTGGCACAGTCCCAATCGGTTGGCCAGCTCCCTCTGGAATGCCCCGGTTGCTATAGGAACCCCAGTGTGCACATCACCTGTGGGCACAGGCAGCGCATGCCTCCTCGCTGTGTTGCGCTCCAACGCCGGCCGCAGCTCTGCGCACAGTTCCAGGAGGATTTCCCTCAAAACGGCTAATGAGTCGCCATCATATGCCAGCTAATCCTCTCTGTCTCTGAACACACGCTCTCTTCGAATTGCACCATTTGCAAAGTCTTCTAATACTTTTAAAGCAGCCATTGTTTTTAATGGTATGCATTGCACCACTTTGCGCTGCTTTTATATCCGCTCGTGTAAATGCAGACACATGGGTGTATTAATTGTTTATCAGTATTAATTGTTCATGTGTCTCAAATGTGCACATCACTGTCTGAGGACAAATTGTTTTCACATTTATTTATTATAACAGTTTCCCAACATCACCTTAGGTGTCGCCAAAGAATCAACAGCTGCAGAAACGTGCGTACGCCAGCCCCGAAGTTGCCGTGAGGCACCGCACATTTCCACGGTCTTTTCGTTCTTTATACATCTGATCGTTGACGTGAAAAGGTGCGTACGCCACTATTTTGTGCGTACGCACGCTTTGTACATGAGGCCCCTGGTCTCTCTGCTGGCTTGGGGACCGGTATTTTTAGCCGATATTCGATATCGTTCAGTGTTTTATCAAATTGGACTTCATGTTCAGTTTTAATTCGGTGCCACATGTGTGATGTCACACACCCTTTATATCGAATGCATGAATTTAAAAGCCGTTGTAAGATTAAAACCCTTCCAGGTTCTTCTCTTCATCACTTTGAGATTTTCAGTGCAGATTTGAAGAAGAAAAACGTTTTGACTGAAAGTGGAAAGTCTTGTCATTTCCGTCACCATCATCAGCTGTTGTGGTGTTGTAAACAGTAAGGTTTTCCCTCTTACTTAACTTACTGCCTCTGTTTCTTTCTCCGTCTCCACAGAAACATAAAAGCAAAAACAGAGCGAGACCTCAGAGAGCCACAAACAAAGAGAAATCACATGACTGCGATCAGTGTGGGAAGAGTTTTTGCACTGCTAATTATCTCAGGAGCCACAAACTTATGCACAGTGGAATGAAGCCATTCATATGTGATCAGTGTGGGAAGGCTTTTAATGTGAAGGGATCCCTTATCACTCATCAGCTCACTCACAATGAAATTAAACCATTCTCCTGTAACGAATGTGGGAAGGCTTTCAAGATGAAGAGTCACCTGAAAAAACACAAAGTCATCCACACTGGAGAAAAAGGTTACAGGTGTGAAGAATGTGGGAAAGCTTTTTCTCAGATGGAAAACTTGAAAAGACATCGGCTCATCCACACCGGAGTCAAACCTTACAGCTGTGGTCTGTGTGAGAAGACTTTCAATCAGATGGGAAACTTAATAACTCATCAAATTATCCACTCTGGAATGAAGCCATACCACTGTGAACTTTGTGGAAAAACTTTCAGTCAACAAGGAAACCTAAAAACACACCAACGCCTGCACTCAGGAGAGGATGTGTACTGCTGTGACCACTGTGGCAAACCGTTTGCAGTGTACTCGCACTTAAAAGCCCACCAAATCACCCACACTGGAGATAAACCATACCGCTGTGGCCAGTGTGGGAAAGCCTACAGACAGATCAGCAGCCTGAAAGTTCACCAACGAAGCCACACGGGGGAGAGACCGTACAAATGCGATCAGTGTGAAAAGACTTTTAAATCTTCAAGTGATCGCAAACGACACGTAGAGACGCACAGCAGAGAGACTTTGTTCAAGGCAGCCACCAATAGGTGTGTAAAAATAAGTCCAATGGAAGTTTGTATATGTTTCTGATTAGTTTTAATTGACTACATTGTTTTATCTAAACCCATCAGTCAGAAATGTGCTGCTCGGTGAACTCTTTTCTATCAAATTAAAAATATTCCAGTTTTTTTTTTTAAATCAGCTGTAAGTAAAGATGATCATTTCAGACATGCTGGAGACCCTGACTTCCACTGTTTTATTTGTTTTTGTTTTATTTTAGAAGCAGAGCGGCAGAGATGGAGCCAGTTCACAGCCCCATTCTCTTTGTGCCTATAGTAAGCCACACCATTGTGACCAGTGTTGAAGAACCTTCAGCCAGCAAAGAACCCTACAAAGACATCAAAGTATGCAAACTGGAAAAGACTGATCCCCTGCCACGAATGTGGGACATGTTTCCCCACACAGACTTCATTTAAAGTCAACGAAGTCTTCAGCAAACTTAAGAACCTTGAGATCAGACTTCACATTAATTGACTAACGTGTTGTCTTGGACTTCCCTCTCCTTCCTACACGTAAATGCCATAAATATTCAGCAGGATATGCGGACTGTTTGATCAGCTCTTTTTCTGCAGTTGCTGTTCAGTTAAGCGCATCGCAGCCAGACGCTTTATGCTGAAAGTGTGAGGGACGGGGTATCGAGGGCGCACAGAATAAAAATACACTCTGGAAATCGCTGCGTTTTCTTTACAACATGTTGAGAATAGCGGATGAGGCACACTAATCTGTACATCCAGTTGTTGTTTCCACACCGCGCCACAAAGCAGTCGACCAGTTCCTCGTTTCCTCCCTCTTGTCCATCACTGATGCACCCAACAACTGCAGAGTCATCCGAGTGCTTCTGGAGATGGCAGGACTCTGAGGTAAGCCAGAAGTCTGAGGTGTACGGAGTGAGGAGCTGCTGAACACCTTCTCTGACATACAACCCGTCAGTCTCACGATCTGTGTTCTGTTTGTACATGAAATGTGCTATATAAATAAATTTGATTTGTTAGGTTATCAATAAACCATTTGGAGGCATTCACTTGTATTTTCTGCAGCATCTTACATATCAGCGCAAGCTGAATTGTATTTTAAGCACTGGGGAAATCGAAGAACATTATCCTCACAGTGCTGCCGTTGTCCAGTTGAGTGGTCTTCCTGAAGCCAACCCCAGGACCATAAGCAAACCGTAGTGGGCCCTGAAAGGTGTTCACTTGCATATTGAGGTGAGTTGATAAGTCTCAAGGACTTTCACGATATGGGATGTAAGCAGGGTTCTAAACTCTGTAAACTTTAGCAACATTGGAAACATTTTCAGGTGAGAAAGTAGTCGTTTAGATCCCCAACATGTTGAAAACCTGACAAAATACCGGCTGTTTACAATTTTGTTCCAACGAATTCGGCGCTACTAAAGCTAGCCGCAATGAGCAACGCACTTCCGGTTATTTTCACAAAATAAAATACCCGTTGCCTTTTATCATAGGGAAAGCCATTACCATACAATTGGTGCTTTTGTTTTGTAAAACAGGAAGTGAACCTACCCTCGTTGTAGCTAGCTTGAAACTGCCGTTTTGACAGGAAATGACGATCGGCGATGTCACGTTACGTTGCATCTTGGGTAGTTTGAGTATGAGTAGTAACCTCATGATGCATACCCAACATTTAGGAGAATCTAGTATGCATCCGGGAACTTCTCGCTTACTCAAACTCGAATACTAACTCAAAAAGTTAGGAGTAGTAGGAGAAGTATGCGGTTTAAAACACAGCCACTATCAGTTAATTGAATTCCAATTGGCTTGAATTGGACTTACTATCTAAGTGCCTTGAGATGACATTTGTTGTATTTGGCGCTATATAAATAAAAAATAAAAAAAAATGAATCAGAGCTCTGAGTCAGAGCAGCTGTTGGACAGGAGGAGAGTCTGATTTCTTCTTCTTGTGTCTCAGAGATCCAGAGAGCAGCAGCACCTGTAATAATGATCCCAACAGGGATAACAACAATAATAATTGTGTGAAACAGAAAATAAGTACTTTATTAATCCCATAGGGAAGAACACAGAATGAATAACATATGTATTAAATATTATAAATAAAATGATTTTAATTATTATTATAATGGTGGACGGCACCAGCTGCTTTACATTTATTGCCCACTTGATGGCGCGGTTGAGCAACTGAAGCGCCATGAAGCTCATTTGTGAACAACTCAGAGGCTTCATCTGGTCTTCACTGCTGCTGACCACCACACCACCGAGGCCATGTCGTCTGGTGAAAAGCTGAGTGCGTCGTCTTCAGCGTCCAACGGGAAGTGAAAGGAAGCACAGCAAAATGTTTCCATCTTTAAATCCACAGCATTCCGCTTTTTCTGTATTTTCTCTGACATTTTCTCAGATTTTTGTTGCAAAGACAGAAAATTCTCCTTCTGCTGTTAAAAGTTGTCTTTAGTGACACTAAACTGCTGCTAACACCAGTATTTACATCACCGCAGCATCTGCATCCAAACTGAATCTCTTGCTCCATCAAAGGTAGCTAGAAACCTTTTTTTAATATATTTTTTTGCAGGTGTTAAGCATCTTTGAGTGTCCAAAATATTTATTATTATTATTATTAATAAACATCTATTCTGTATTAAAACAGATGGAGTTAAAACACAAACTTCATGGAACATTTCTGGTTTATACGGCTCCTGATTTACATGAGAAAATATTTCATTTCTTGATATTTCAACTAAAACAAATCTATGGAATTAAAACTTCTCCAGGTTCAGATCTCAGTTGATCTCGAGGGAATCGTGAACATAAATAACAGGAAAGACACTGAAGACATTCATTTGTCTTTAATTCTGTCAGACAGAAATACATTCATGAGGCCAGATTGGCACATTTGTTGTTTATGAAAATATCAAAGAATGTTTAAATGTTTAAAACGTGAATGTAAACTGGTTCAGTGAGAGGCTGCTGGCCTCAAACTGGTCCCAGCAGCTGGACATCAGTGGTTGGACTGGTGGACTACCTCAGTGAAGAGTAGAGGACATCTGGCTCTGCTGGAGACTCTGAAAACAAACACACACAGTTCCAGCTGCAGGAAGCACAACTCCTTCACTGCCTTCTTCAGTGTGAGTGAAGGCAGTCAGCTGCTCCAGTTTAAGAAGCAGAAGGAAGAGCAGCACAGCAGCTCCCAGAGTCTGCTGAGACTGTGTGTTTCTGCCTCCTGAAGAAAAGAAGTGCCACAGCAAAGCAGCTGTTTGTAACAGTGAACTGAAGCAGCTGCAGCTTTACTCTGTGCTGCTGCAGAGGCAGAGGTGGACCTGCACCTGCAGCGCGTTAAAGGCCTAAAAGCACTTTGGAAGCTTATAGAACGGCCTCAGTTCCCCAGTGAAAAGGGCTTCAGCCGGATGAAAGAGTACAAAAGCATAGAGATAACCCATTCAGAGTTTTAGCAGCTGATACACACGGAGATCATGGAGACACATATACTTAGATATGAGATCAATAAGTGCTGCCAGCACACTGCACAGGACCCAAACTCTGAATGCTGAGCTGGAGTCAGGTTGGGTTATCTGAGCATAGAGGCTGGAAGCAGGGGGAACAGCTGCCCTGCTTCTGTCCAGAGTTGGGAATAAAGAGCAGCTGTACCTCTGGTCCTGTTGGATCTGATGACTGTTTGTCCAGAAGTGAGCTGGTCTGTCCTGACTGCAGAGCAGACTGCAGCTGGATGGCTTTCTGCAACATGAAATACATGCAGATTATATCCCTGCAGGTAAAACTTTAACATCACTGCTGCTGGGGGAAACATTAGACTTTCCTCCTGCAGCAGGACGAAGAAGACGTGATAAGACGTGCTGGTCCCACTCTGTATTACAGCAGAACCAGAGAACAATAACTGACAACAGCTGATGTTCTCTGTTTGATTTTTATTTGGGTAAAAAGAATAATGTGTTCACCTAAATGATTCATTCATTCATCTTCTTTGCCTCCTTTCTCCATTGAAGGTGGCCTGGAGTCTATCCCAGCTGCCTCTGGGCAGGAGGTGAGGTGCACCCTGGACATGGGACCAGTTGACCTAATCTGCAGGTTAAGGATGCTGGGAGGACCCGGAGAGAACACAAGGGGGAACATGCTATAACTGAGGGAAACAATCCTTTAGAAGTCTTTGTTTTGTGATGTTTATTTCTGCCACCAGGGGGCGAAGTGAGCCCACACATTTCCCTGACACCTGAGACAGCGGAGAGGACAAAGGTCTGTGTCCAGCTGCTGTTTCCCTCTTTGTCAGGTCCTTGTTCTTCCATCCATGGAACCGAGCAGAATTAAACTTTCTCAGCAGAACAAACCAGCAGCAGCACATGAATAAAAGCCTAAAAAATAAAATAAAAACTGCTCAGATCTCCTCGTGTTTTAATGATCCATCACTGATATCCATCCTCTTATTGATTTACACATGAACACAGTCTGACATCTGAACATCTGAGCACTGACATCTCCAGTGTTCGGGTTAGTTAAGCCCGATAACCTGCAGATAACCAACAGATAACCAGCAGATAACCTGCATATAACCAACAGATAACCAGCAGATAACCTGCAGATAACCAGCAGCAGATAACCTGCAGATAACCAACAGATAACCAGCAGATAACCAGCAGATAACCTGCAGATTACCTGCAGATAACCAGCAGCAGATAACCAGCAGATAACCAGCAGCAGATAACCAGCAGCAGATAACCAGCAGCAGATAACCTGCAGCAGATAACCTGCAGCAGATAACCTGCAGCAGATAACCAGCAGATAACCAGCAGATAACCTGCAGATTACCTGCAGATAACCAGCAGCAGATAACCAGCAGATAACCAGCAGCAGATAACCTGCAGCAGATAACCTGCAGCAGATAACCTGCAGCAGATAACCAGTAGCAGATAACCAGTAGCAGATAACCAGCAGCAGATAACCAGCAGCAGATAACCTGCAGCAGATAACCTGCAGCAGATAACCTGCAGCAGATAACCTGCAGCAGATAACCTGCAGATAACCAGCAGCAGATAACCTGCAGCAGATAACCAGCAGCAGATAACCAGCAGCAGATAACCAGCAGCAGATAACCAGCAGCAGATAACCTGCAGCAGATAACCTGCAGCAGATAACCAGCAGCAGATAACCAGCAGCAGATAACCTGCAGCAGATAACCAGCAGATAACCAGCAGATAACCAGCAACAGATAACCTGCAGATACCAGTCCAGTACCGTAGTCAAGCCTCTTTTGAGGAAATGTGGAGTGAAACACTTGATTTATATCAACAAAGTAACATTGACACGACTCAGCGAAAACCAACGAGGCCGAGAAAGAAAACAAAGGTGCTTCAGAATACTGTCGTCCACCACACCTTGGGACAGCATGTAGTTCCAGATAGCAAACACACGTTTTGTGTCTCTGTGTACTATCCAGTTCTGGATAACATGGTTGGAGACCAAACTGATTAAATTCAGTATATATACATCTGCCATTTGTTGCCACCCCTCAAAAATTCATGGCCCCCCTCGCCACCCCATAACTATTTTCCTAGATCCGCTGATGTGCTGCTTTCTTGGCACTTTTTACCTGAGACTGATGACCACAGACACTATCTTTTAGTCTTCCAACATGTTTCCTGTGAAGCAGCTTTGCTCATCAACTGTCTCTGGTTTGTTCAGCTGCTTGGTGTTCTGTCTCATGCTCTGTATCCCAATAAAGTCGAGTTACTACGACAAGGCAAGAAACTGAGAGGATCT
This sequence comes from Odontesthes bonariensis, assembly GCF_027942865.1. Taxonomy (NCBI): domain Eukaryota; kingdom Metazoa; phylum Chordata; class Actinopteri; order Atheriniformes; family Atherinopsidae; genus Odontesthes; species Odontesthes bonariensis. The sequence continues at coordinate 1,898,737 of NC_134525.1, read as the reverse complement.
GAAGTTTACTTGAATGAGCACTTAACTAAGAAAACGTCTGAAATTGCACGAGAAGCCCGAATCTTGAAGAAAAATAACAAGATCAAATCAACATGGACACGAAACTGCAAGGTGTTCATACAGCTGATCGGGTCCACCCCGGAGCAGTCCAAAGTCATACTGGTAAGGGAACGACAAGACCTTGAACAGTACAGATGATGAAGATGTTAAACTTAGTAGTAATAGTGGGGACGTGGAGGACTTTGAAATGGATGGTTATGAACTTGTATATGTAAACAGGAAAAACAAGGCTGGTGGAGGAGTAGCAATCTATGTGGACAATGGCCTGAAATTTAAAGTCTTAGATGATATGACAACTGTGGTTGACAATTTACTTGAATGTTTGACGATTGAAGTTTGTATGGGAAGAGGTAGAAATATTATCATAAGTTGTATATATAGAGAACCAGGAATTAGTATTGATGTGTTTACAGAATATGTTGAAAGCATGCTTGTAAACAAGAGTAATAAGACTATTTTCATTTGCGGGGACTTTAATATTGATTTGTTAAATCCTAACAAAGTTAAAGCTATAGATGATTTCATTGATACAATGTACAGCATGAGCCTATTCCCAAAAATTACTAGGCCCAGCCGAGTTACAACACACTCAGCTACTCTAATTGATAATATTTTTACTAATGATATGGAAAATCAAACTGTGAGTGGGCTATTGATAAGTGACATTACAGACCATCTGCCAGTTTTTCTGTTAATAAAAGGAAGATACAAGAAGAACATTTCAAATAGACCAAAACAATATAGAAGAATGCGATCTGAGAAATCCATTAATTTATTTAAAGAGGATTTGTTAAAACAGAGATGGGAAGTAATATATGAAAATGATGATGTTAACAGTGCTTATGAAACCTTCATTAAGATATTTGGTAATCTATATGATAAACATTGTCCAGTTAAAGAATGGAAAAGTGTAAGAAAGCATGAAAACAATGATCCTTGGATTACAAAGGGAATTGCAAATGCGTGTAAAAAGAAAAATAGTCTTTACAAAAAGAATTTCTTAGAGTAAGAACAAAAGAAGCAGAAAATAAATATAAGAAATATAAGAATAAATTAACTCATATTATAAGGGCAAATAAAAAGGGCTACTACAAGAAAGTACTCAATGAGAATAAAAATAATGTGAAAGGAATATGGAATACGCTAAATAATATCTTAAGAAAAGGAAGCACATCAAGAAATTATCCCCAGCACTTTATTTATGATGGCAAGGAGAATTACAATACACAAGATTTTGTCAATGGTTTTAATGATTTTTTGTTAATGTGGGCCCTGATCTTGCTAGAGAAATCCCAGATCCAGGGGAAAGGGGGAAAAATATGGAAGGACTACTGAAGAGTAATCCTAATTCAATGTTTATAAGTGATGTACAAGAAAGTGAAATATTGGATATAGTTAACAACTGCAAGAGGAAGTTATCTACTGACTTCAATGATATTGATATGACATTGGTGAAAAATGTTATTTCAGCCATATCTAAACCACTAACCTACATCTGTAACTTATCATTTCAGACAGGTGTTTTTCCAGATGAAATGAAAATCGCTAAAGTTATACCTTTGTTTAAGACTGGGAGCAAACATTACTTCACAAATTACAGGCCTGTTTCTTTATTGCCACAATTCTCAAAAATACTAGAAAAGGTTTTTAATAAAAGACTGGATGCATTCCTCGACAAATATCAGTTACTTTCTGAAAGTCAATATGGGTTTCGATCAAACAGATCAACAACAATGGCACTGACAGAAACAATTGAAGAAATCACTAAATCTATCGACAATAAGCAATTTGCAATAAGAATATTTATTGATTTTAAAAAAGCATTTGATACAATAAATCACCAATTACTAACCTGTAAATTGGAAAAGTATGGTATCAGGGGAGTGGTTCTAGATTGGGTTAAAAGCTACTTAGATAGGAGGCGTCAATTTGTCAAACTGGGGGACTGTTGTTCATCGTACTTAGATATTGTGTGTGGGGTTCCACAAGGTTCGGTGTTGGGGCCGAGTTTTGTACATCAATGATATATGCAAAGTGTCTAAGTTATTGAAATTGGTTCTTTTTGCTGATGATACAAACATTTTTAGTTCAGGAGATAATTTAAAGAAGTTACAGGATGATGTTATGACTGAATTGAGTAAATTGAAAGTTTGGTTTGATTATAATAAATTATCCTTAAACTTAGCAAAGACAAAATTCATGTTGTTTGGAAACTGTAAACGGGACACAGAGGCATGTATTTCAATTGAAGGGGTGAACATTGAGAGAGTTTTTTAAATAAAATTTCTTGGAGTCATAATTGATGATAAAATAAGTTGGAAACCACATATCAAATACCTACAAAGCAAGATATCAAGGAGTATTTCAGTAATGAATAAAGCCAAAATGTTTTTAGATTTTGATTCACTCTATATTCTGTACTGTTCTTTAGTTCTGCCTTATTTAATGTACTGTGTGGAAGTATGGGGCAATAATTACAAAAGTTCATTGAATTCTATAGTTGTTCTTCAAAAAAGAGCAATTCGTGTTATTCATAAGGTAAGATATGTGGAACATACTCATTCACTTTTTTTGCAGTCAAAGATCTTAAAATTTGTTGATATGGTAAAATATCAAACAATGCAATTTATGTATAAGGCAAAAAATAATAAGCTACCTGGTAACATTCAACAATTGTTTAGTCAGGAAGATGTACATTATAATTTAAGAAGGACATTCCATTTCAAAAGAACCAGGAATAGAACGACAATGAGAGGTTTCAGTTTATCAATATGTGGAGTAAGGATGTGGAATGCTCTGAAGGTGGAGTTAAAAAAATGTCAAAGTATGTATCAATTCAAGAAAATGTATAAACAGACCGTTTTTCAGAGATACATGAGTGAAAACATGCTGTGATTTTTTTTCTCTTGTTTTTTTTTCTTTATCTCTCTTTCTTTTTGTATTATTTGGATATGTATGTATAACATGTATGGTATAGTTTTGATTTTACATGGAGGTGCGTACAAGTAATATGTACAATATTTTGAATGTGTAGGGGTGGGATTCAATAAGCTATGCTTCTTCCCACTCCTTTTCAGGTGTGTTAAGGGGGATTTTGCTTATATGATTTTGTTTTGTTGACTTGGAGGCTGTTGATCTCCCTTGAACATCTGAAATAAAAATCAAATCAAATCAAAGTCTCAGACTTGTTGGTTTCAAACTTTGAAGACCGAGAAAAATTGAGTGGAACCTGGAAAAGGCTTGAACTCAGTCCCTATGAAGTTTAGGATTCAACCCTTCAGTGTGTAGTTGATCCATGCAGTTGTCTTATCCACCAGTGACCTCACATTTCCCCTGATGATCGAGGGAAATCATGTTTCAGAAGTCTCTGTTTTCACAGAGAAAATCTGAAGAAGATGCAAAGAATTCTGGAATAATGGTGCTGACCTGGTTCGGTTCCACCTGAACCCAAAACATTTCATCTGGAGCCAAAAGCTTCCATCCAATATGTATCATCAGTCTACATTTATAAATAACTAAAGCTGACACATAAGTTTATCATTTTATTTTTTTAACTAGAATTAAATTACGGTGGAATTCTGCAGTTAAAGAAAGAGGAAAACCTCCATTTCACCAGGAGTTACAGCAGATTAAATCTATAAGTTAGTGTAAATATAAATATATATGGCGAAAAACACTAACTTCATGGTCACACTGGAGGAAACTCAGGTATTCTGCAGAAGCACAGGAGTTCATCCCCTTCAGATCATGAATATCTGACGGTGATTCCTGCTTTTGATTAGTTTCAGGTGTAGTCTGAGTAAGAAGATTAATAATGCAAAACAAGAAACTGCAGCACTGATCAGACACGGCTCGATTTCAACAGGAAACACTCCCTGAGAACCAGATCTAACGTGTGACTTCCACTGTGAGTCAGCTCAGTTACAAACTGGGTTTAACTTCTGAGGCTCGTCTCTGACTGAGGGACTGTCTCTGTCACGCTAACAGCCCCCCCGGCTGGCTCGCCATGTTTTGCCACATAAACACAACATGACGGGGTTCATTCGGGGGAGGTGACTTCACTGATGACCATCTGCATACAGGAAGACAGTCCTGCGTAACATTCAATCGCTACAGCGACTGTCTTGCATTTCTGGTGGCTACTTCCTGTTCAGCCAGGACCGTAGCGCCAGTCGCTAACACACAAACGTCACTGCTGATCACATCTTTAGGCCAAAGTGGGATTTGTCAGTGAGATTCTCCCACTGTGAGCGACAGAAAGCGCTTTCTAAGAAACTCTTAAGGACATAATAGCTGTGGGGACGTAGTTACCACAAGAACACAATACAACTCCAAGTCTGTGCTGAACATTTTCCACTGAAATGCTCAGGGTACGCCAAACACAGTCAGCTTAAAACTAAAGGGAACAGAAACAGCCTGAAGCAGGTTTAAATGATCAGCGTTTGAGTTTGTACATACAATCCAATAAAGTATAAGGGTGTCGTGTGCACACTCTGCCACCAGGTGTTCTGGGTAAGTTGTGTAGCCGTCGGGGCAGAAGAAGAAGAAGAAGAAGAAGAGTTGTGGACTAAAACAACGTGAGCAGCGCGACACAGCATCTGAGATTACAGCAGAATGTCTGTTTGGTAAATCTGCTCAGTACCTGATTGTGTGAGTAACTGAGCAGTTCTAGAAGCAACAAACAGATCAGTTCAGTTTTCTCATGTTAAACGGTTCAATTCAAAGTAGCGTTAGCCTGCTTAGCTGCCTTTTCCCTCAGTGCAGCCGTGACGTTTGGACTAAAATCCGTTCACACATCTGATTCCAACACAACAGACATTTGAAAGAGTTTCACAGCTTGAAGTTGAGCCTCGTGCCCTTTTAGTGTTGGAACAGCCTTAACATTCAGCTTCAGTCATGAGCATCATACAGCTGTCTGGGAAGTAAAGGGAACAACTCCAAACCTTTTTCAGACTGCGTTAAAGATTTCTGGGTCTTTGGGGAAGATGATAAGGGTCAACTTTCCCTCATAACCAAACACACATTTTCTTCAAAAATATCTGTGTAGCAAGAACATGAAAAGCATGAGAAAAGTTAACATCTGACCTTTAATGAAATGCAGAACAATGAAATACAAACGAGTGTAAACCTCGACTTCACATCAAACTGAAATGATATATTGCTTCTTCAGATGTTTACATAAATACCCACAGCTGGTGCAAAGCTACTTTGTGGATCTTAACTTTAAACCAAACAAATATTTTCAGTATAACAGAATAAACATGTTTCTACTTTCAAATAGACTAAATTTTGTTCTGTCCATCAACTCACAATTGATGCCATGTTTGTCTTGAACGTCGGGAGATCCGTCCCCAGTTAAAGCAATCCCAACATATTATAAAGCACTTTCAATGGTTCTTCAAACATGTGCTCCCCACAGAACATTCAGAACTAAAGTACTGACAAGAGAAGGTGGTAATCCACAAACAAGATTTTTAATCTGAACAAAGGCAAGGCTTCTGATTGGAAGTTCCATTTTGCTGCTCCCAGGTGAATGTTTGCTTATTTGCCATAAAAAATTATGTTGATTTAAACCAATCATTTCTCTGCAGTGTGACTACGTTGGTGTTTCTTTAGAGCAGATATTTGAGTGAAAGCTGCCCCACACTGACCACAGCTGTATGGCTTCTCTCCTGTGTGAATACGTTGGTGTTTCTTTAGACTACTTAATTCAGTGAAAGCTGCCCCACATTGATCACAGCTGTATGGCTTGTCTCCTGAGTGAATACGTTGGTGTCTCTTTAGATTAGATAATTCATTGAAAGCTGCCCCACACTGACCACAGATCCAAGGTTTTTCTCCTGAGTGAATACGTTGGTGTGCATTTAGACTAGATAATGTAGTGAAAGCTGCCCCACACTGACCACAGCTGTATGGCTTCTCTCCTGAGTGAATATGTTGGTGTGTCTTTAGACTATCTAATCTAGTGAAAGCTGCCCCACACTGACCACAGATGAAAGGTTTCTCTCCTGTGTGGATACGTTGATGTTTCTTTAGACTAGAAAATTGAGTGAAAGCTGTCCCACACTGAGTACAGCTGAAAGGTTTCTCTCCTGTGTGAATACGTTGGTGCGTCTTTAGAGTAGATGATTGAGTGAAAGCTGCCCCACACTGACCACAGATGAAAGGTTTCTCTCCTGTGTGAATACGTTGGTGTGTCTTTAGATGATATAATTGACTGAAAGCTGCCCCACACTGACCACAGCTGTATGGCTTCTCTCCAGTATGAAGCCTCTGATGATTCCTCAGATTTGATCGTTTGATAACTTTCCCACAGTCCTTACAGCAGTGCCATCTGGATCCCTCTTGGGCTCTATGTTTCTGCAATGACAGAGAGGAAGAAGACTTAGATCCTTTTGAAGTTCACACAAAAGATTTCTCTAAGCTAACCTACGCTAACCAACATATTCTAACTGGAGCTGGACAGACCGAGCCACACAGGTCTCATTATCAAATGTGAACGCTGAGGGTGCGTTTATAAGTGCCCTCAGCTATCAGCACTGTGCTCTGATGTGTTCTGCACACGTTCAGCTTTTTAAGCAGTAAACTCTTGCTTTTTGCTTTTTTACTTATTCTTTTTGTCATGATGAAACTCTGAAAAGGAACTTGAGCTACAATATTTCTAAATGATGGAAGGAACCAGAGTCTTGTCCAAGTTGTTCACTTAAACACCATGTAGCTACCGCCCAATATCACTAATAAATGTAGACCTCAAAATAATCTGCAAAGCTCTCGCCAAAAGAATAGAAAAAATAACTCCCCTTATAATACATTCTGACCAGACAGGTTTTATAAAAGGGAAGGCACTCATCCACTAACACACGCAGACTAATTAATCTCATAGATTATTCTACCATCAACAACTTGGAAACCACAATTGTCTCTCGAGATGCTGAAAAAGCATTTGAAAAAGTTAACTGGAAATTTTTATTTGCAGCATTAAACAAATTCGGGTTTGGGTCGTACTTCATTAACTGGATAAGGATACTATATAGCTCCCCAAATGCATGTGTCAGGACAAATGATCAAATTTCTCCAAACTTTAGTCTCCAGAGAGGTACCAAACAGGGTTGCCCACTTTCACCCTCACTTTTTGCCATCTTCATCGAACCTTTAGCAGCTGCTATCAGACAAGATGGAAACATTAAAGGCATCCATCCCAAAAATATTGAACATAAAATAAGTCTTTATGCTGATGATGTATTACTTTTCCTTCAGAACTCAGAGACATCTCTCACTCACACGATCACACTCATAAATAAATTCTCAGCACTTTCTGACTACTCTATCAACTGGTCTAAGACCACAGTCCTGCCCATCAACTGTAGTTTCAAGAATATACCTGCTATCACTTTACAGTCAGGAAATATTAGATACTTAGGCATAAACATTTCCTCCAGGCTGTCAGAGCTAACAAAGCTAAAATATGTTCAACTCTTAAAGACAGTAGAGGATGATCTCACTCGTTGGAAGTCATTACCCATATCACTTATGGGGAGAGTCGCTACCATTAAAATGATGGTATTACCAAAAGTTAACTATTTGTTTTCAATGATCCCCATAAAACCATCCGCTACTTGGTTTAAGTCACTAGATTCATGCATCTCCAAATTTCTGTGGAAAAACAAACCACCACGTATTAGTTTAAAAACTCTACAGAAGACCAAGGACAGTTGTGGATTAGATTTACCTCATTTTCAGCACCATTTCTTAGCCAATAGGTTACAATATATATCAAAATGGTTTAAATCTAGCCCACTAGATGAACCATGGATAAATTTATAACAAGCTTTATGTGATAATATGGAAATCTCAGACCTGCCACTTATTAGTCCAAATGTAAGACATCACAAATGCTTCAAAAGCATTAACATCAGCACCTCTCTGACAGCCTGGTGGGAATTTCTTAAAATTACAAAGTCCTCACTTCTCCCGTGTAAACTTACACCCATCTGGAACAATCCTGACATCCAGCAAAACAAAAAAATGCTAAACTTTACTCTATGGAACAACAAAGGAATAAAACATCTGGAACATGTTGTCCAAAATGGAAATTTTATTTCATTCGATGCGCTCATATCAAAACATGGGTTAGGAAGCCAGTGTTTCCCACACATAGACTAATTTGTGGCGGTGCGCCACAGATTAAACATCGGCCGCCACATATTGCGTTTCGTTATTATTATTATTTTTAACGCTATTTAAAAAATACTCGTATTCGTATTTCCTTCCCCTGCTCTCCCTCTGTCTCTGTCAGTCACGCGTCTCTCTCACATAGCCTACTCACACACGCACACACAGCCCCTCCGTGCTTCCCTGGAAGCTTGCTAGCTTCAGCGTCGCTTAGATTAGCTCTATAGCTCTGGCTCAACCGAAAGAAGACTGCTGGCGAATTTCACGAAAGGTTGGTATCACGTGCACCTTTATAAAATCACACATTAAAAAGTCCTATAAAAATATTTTATATTTTGAATACAATGTTGTCCCGTCCCGTCCCATAGCAAACAAGCGATTACGCCTTCTATATAAAGTTAACTAGTCGCAAGTTTGCCGTAAAAAAAAAATGTAGTTGGGTTGTCGAGGTCTAAACACTATCAGCTGTGAATCAAATAAAGTAGTTTTTTAAAACTCTTACACTGAATGTTTGCTGCTTCAATCCAGATGAGTATTGAAAAATATTTTCCGCGATTGAAAGAGAGACGTGCGTTTCGAAGATGAGGACCAGCCTGAACCGGAGGTATCAGTCTGAAACAGAGCTGAACAGTCCCACCAGTGTAATTAGCTATGTTATTCATTTGTTTACAATGAAGATGTGAAAATCTGCAGATAAGCCGCACCTGTGTTACCCACCGTGACACAGGTGTCACACATCCTTACGTCCCCCATAATTTTCCTTGATGGAGAAATTATCCAGGTTCTTAACTCCCAATGTGACATATATGTCACATTACAGATCTCTGACAGTGGGGGGTGGTATTCTGGAAAAAAATTCTGAAATGGGTTCTATGTGGTCTATTTAGTCTGTTATAACCCCCTTAATTTTCATTTAAGTAGAAATGGGTCTGGGTTCTTATGGGTTAATATAATAAAGTTCTGTGTGACCAATTATTAACGAAGGAATTATTTTGAAGAATTTTTATTATTTGGTGGCTGGGGGGCTGCTGGCCCCCGGATGTGCCCGCTACGCCACACCCCAGCGGAGGTGGGGGATGGATGCATGTGCTGTGCGAGTGTTTGTGGATGTGTTTTTTTTTTATGTATGTATGTATGTATGTATGTATTTATTTATTTTTTTCTCTTATATGATTTATGGGGTGACTGGGTCTGGGTCTTGCTGTCCTCTGGCCTGCTTGTGCTGTTCCTGATGGGGGGGGGGCATTGCTTCTCCCCGCGGCCTCACTCACCTGTGGGCACGTCTTGACTCCCGGGGCGCTTGCCCAGGGGCACTGGGGCAGGCGCTGGCCCACTGCGGTTGGCTGTCTGGGGCGCCTGGCCTTCTCGGGTGTTGGGCGGGGCCCCTGCCGGCCTGCTTCTGATTGCTGGGGGGGGGGGGGGATTGTGGCCCTATACACTGATATTTAAGCATGGTTATTATGTGGGACCATCTATGTGTATTGCATGTTCACACACACTAGCCCAGTAGCATGCTCACTAAGCAGTTGTTGTGCTGTCCTGTGGTTTAAGGTCACCTGTGTATCATATGAGATTGCTGCTGCTTGTGTTTTTTTTGTTTGTTTGTTTGTGTGTTTGTTCTCTGCTTGTCTGCTTACAGGTGCTCCTGGTGCCTCTAAGGCTGGATTCCCCACAAAAGCCGTGAATCGTCTTCAGTTTTGTTTTTACAGGTGTAGCAGCTGGTTGTCTGATTTTTCATTGTTTGTCTCTTCATGTTTCTGTTCCTTTTTTCTCTTCTTCGCTCTCCCTCTCTCTCTGTCCCCCGGTCAGGTTAAAAAAAAAAAAAAAGAAAAGTTTGGGCTGAAAAAGGTTGATGACCACTGGTTTAAAGGAATAAAAGTAACAGTGGTGGTAATACATGACATTCTTTACGCTAACCCTCTGTTCCAGTTTACAACTCAGAGGTCTGCAGCCATTCAGCTCAACAGCCATCAGGGAAACACAGTCCGTTTTAACTCAACCTTTGTTTCTCTTTGTTAAAACAACTCTACAAACCTGTCATCTAACCATTAAAGACCCAGAATATTACCACCACCAGGTTCAATTCATGTAACCCAGAGACTTTAAACACAAATAATGAAGATTAGCTCCTGAACCTCTCAAATCTGCAGACTGAGAGCCAGAAAACGTCCCACCACAACAATCTGCCCGCTGATTTTCTTCCAGCAGATCATTCAGCCTGCAGCACATGTGGAGTCTGAGCACATCTGGATCTGCAGCTCATGTATTTAGAAAGGCTAGAGAAGCAGGGTGAGGTGGGGGAGTATTTATCTATGTCAGAGAGAAGTTTCAACAGGAACTAATAAGGTGGCCTAAAGACGTTAACGCTGAGTGTATTGGTCTAAATGCATCACTCTGCTCTGCAATGTCTTTTACTGCGATTTGTGTGGATCCACCTCAGCAAAGGATGTGTTTTATGATCATCTTCAGACAATCTTAAATCACTGCAACTCGAAGAAGGAAATCATCCTACTCGCCTATTTTAATATCAACTGGGACATCATGTCAGGAAAAAAATTAAGAGGAAGCATTTAATGGCATCCACCAGAGGTCACCAGTTCTACTTCATACCCAAAAGCCAGCAACAATTCCTGAATGAGGAAATCCAAAATCTAGAAGGTCTAATATTCTGGAAAATAACAACATTAAGGCTTGCTCAGATAACTTTATTAAAAAAAGTCAATGATATTATAACGATTCACAAAAAAAAGGTAAATCCAAGCAACATAGAAATAATCTGTCCTGGTTGAACAATGAAATTATAAAATGAATGAAAAATAGAGATAAAGTCTTAAGGATGACCCGTAAGGTGAAAGCAGATTCTATATTGAGGCCATAAATGAGGCAAATGGTAATTAAAAGCTAATATGGAACCATCTAAATGAGTTATCTCCCCATCTTAGTGATCTACAGCTCCAGGTAAATGATGAGCTAACTGACAATCTGGAGATTACTGTGAGTTATCAATAGATTTTTCATTGGCTCAGTTGAGGAACTTGGAATAAAGCTACTTTGATAGCTATCAGCTGTTTTTGGATGTCTGTCTCATCTTTAAGGTTTCCAAAGGAATAGCCCCTCCACTATTACAGGATTTCATAAAGACAGAATCCTCTAGAGTAAACCCCAGAGCACTAGAGGAGACTGATGTGCAATGATGCAGGACTAAGTTTGGCCAAATGGTGGAGTCCATCAGAGGAACAGTGCTGGAACACACTGCCAACTCGTGTTAGAAACTGGGACAATTCCACCACCTTTAAAAAGAGCCTTAAACAGTGGTTGAAAACAGCCAGAGCTGCTCTCATGGGTCACCTCTCCGTCTTTTCCCTTTTGTGTACGGACTCTTAACTTTGACGTGAATCTTTCTAAATATTTTCTGTTTGTTTGTTCTTTAGTTTTTTGTCATGGTGTATTGTCTGTATGTTTTTATGATACCTGCCTGAGGACAACGGACGAAATTTAGCAACTGTACTAACTTCGGCATATTTACATGGATGCTTTGCTGATATGATGATTAATGTGCAGAGTCCTAACCAAATAAATAAGAAATAAAATAAAAACCTCCTCCACACTGACCTGTGGCCCGGTGGACCCAGAGGATGAGCCGGCTCTGTTCCTGGTGGAGGGGTTCTGCTCCTGGTTCTGTTCCTGGTTCAGCTCCTGGTTCAGCTCCTGGTTCAGCTCCTGGTTCAGCTCCTGGTTCAGCTCCTGGTTCAGCTCCTGGTTCTGCTCCTGGTTCTGCTCCTGGTTCTGCTCCTGGTTCTGCTCCTGGTTCTGCTCAAAGTTCTGCTCAAGGTTCTGCTCCTGCTTCAGCTCCTGGTTCTGCTCAAGGTTCTGCTCAAGGTTCTGCTCAAGGTTCTGCTCCTGGTACTGCTCCTGGTACTGCTCCTGCTCCTGCTTCAGCTCCTGGTTCTGCTCAAGGTTCTGCTCAAGGTTCTGCTCAAGGTTCTGCTCAAGGTTCTGCTCCTGGTTCAGTTCCTGCTTCAGCTCCTGCTTCTGCTCAAGGTTCTGCTCAAGGTTCTGCTCAAGGTTCTGCTCCTGCTTCAGCTCCTGCTTCTGCTCAAGGTTCTGCTCAAGGTTCAGCTCCTGCTTCAGCTCCTGGTTCTGCTCCTGCTTCTGCTCAAGGTTCTGCTCAAGGTTCAGCTCCTGCTTCTGCTCCTGGTTCTGCTCAAGGTTCTGCTCCTGCTTCAGCTCCTGCTTCTGCTCAAGGTTCTGCTCAAGGTTCAGCTCCTGCTTCAGCTCCTGGTTCTGCTCCTGGTTCTGCTCAAGGTTCTGCTCCTGCTTCAGCTCCTGGTTCTGCTCAAGGTTCTGCTCCTGCTTCAGCTCCTGCTTCAGCTCCTGCTCAAGGTTCTGCTCAAAGTTCTGCTCCTGCTTCAGCTCCTGCTTCAGCTCCTGCTTCAGCTCCTGCTTCAGCTCCTGCTCAAGGTTCTGCTCAAAGTTCTGCTCCTGGTTCAGTTCCTGGTACTGCTCCTGCTTCAGCTCCTGTTTCAGCTCCTGGTTCTGCTCCATTCTGGTCCGACTGATGGACTCTGCAACTGTCAGCACATACAATAAGATCCAGCTTTGGCGTGCAGCGTGTTAAACCACACCCACTTTTCTTCTTCTCTTGATAACCTTTCTGCACAGTTTTTAACCATCCAGTCACATTCCATTAAACTCATTACTGTGCTTTTTATTTAAATCCCTGTGAACTTTAAAATGCTTCTTTAAAGACCCACTAAGGTCTCAGTTCAAAATATTTGCTCCTGTGATACGTTCCTGGATCACCCACAAGTCTTTATAATAATGCTATGACTCCTCTTCACACAACTTAAACTCTTCATGTAATTAAAGTATTTATATTGAGCATAATTAAGTCCCATTTTAAGATCTAATCATGAAATATGGCATATTGTGTACGTTAAACACATCAAATCACATGTTTTGGCTGCACACTTCTATCAAAAAGCCAAATGATACTCAGATAAGTCTGGAAAGTGTGGAGGAATAAATCTTTCTTTCTTAAGTCAAATAAATGAACTAAGTTGGTAGTGGATTTATTAAAATACATGCTCATTCAGAACACAGAGAGATCTCTGCCGTTACGGCGCGTCACACAAGCTTTTATACAGTGGTACAAACAAGTTACACAGAAAGGAGTTATTTCCTGTCTGGCGCGCGAGGCGCGATCTCGTGAGGTGCATGACGTGGCTTAACCTAAATCAACAGGATGTTCACACAGTTGGGCTGGCGCATCCCACGCTTACAGATAAAGAATAGATGGTAGCAAGTTGCAGGGCAGATTATACCATTAATATCATGCTGTTGCTAAGCAGAGGCAAAGTTCAAAAGTTCAGTGTCTGGTACAACACACATCACTCGAATATATGATTGCCTGTAACATGAGTACATCAATTCTTTCACAAAAGAACCATTCTACATTTGACATTGATCATCAAACTTTTTAAATCACAAAAGATTTCAGCAAAACTACAGAAAGAAGTTAAGAAAACTGCAGCTTTAGTGGAAAATGTGACAGGATGGTCAAAAAGTGCCCCAAAAGGTTAGAAAAGAGGAAGAAAAGGGCCCAGAAGTATGTTTCACACACAGCTAAAAGGATAAAGCTCCGGCTTATTGAAATCTATAGCTGAGGTTGTGTTTCTGGGATGGTTTAACGCTTTAATGCATGTGTCTATGCATGAAATATCTTTTAACTTATCTAGACTGTTGCCTGTTTTTAAATTCATTTAAATTATTTTATTTGTTTCTTTTTATATTCTTTTATGTATTTTTAATGCTTCTTGCACTCCCTGCTGCAATGCTTTTATTTTATGTAAAGCACTTTGAACTGTTTGTACATGAAATGTGCTATATAAATAAATTTGATTTGATTTTGATTTAACGGTTAGCATTAGCATGCCGGGCTAACTGTGAATAGCAGCCAGGTTATCTGAACTTTTTACTCTCTGCTGCATGTTCTGACTGCCCGTGTCCAGCAGCAGGAATTAAACCAATGACACAGAGGACTTTGAAGACATTTCTGCTAACGTCTGACCGCTAAATTCATTCTTTTCTGGACTCACCTGCATGCAGCTTCCTGTTGCTATGCTACCAGATGTTCCGAGATGAGCCGAGGCTTCGCAGTGTGTGTCGGGTAATGGGCCGTTTCTCAATGTGCGTATTTGTCTGTGGTGATGTTTCCAACAGGGTCTTGACTCTGAAGCGCGTGTCCAGTAACTTCGAAAGTATTTTGTGAAGCTCGTACTGAGGCGCGTGTCGGTGACTATATGGTGACGTCAGAGGCGTTTCGAACCGGCCGTACCATGTGACCGATTTAGGAGGGGGTTTCTTTTTTTTCAATAAAATGTATTGTTCTTGTCGAGGAATTTATCGTGGAGGCATTAACAAATCTTTCTCGAGTCAAATAAATGAACAAAGTCCGTTATGTGCCCTGGTAGTTGTTTTTTTGGTACGTGCTCATTCAGAACACGGAGAGATCTCTGATGCTGCAGCGCGTCACACAAGCCTTTACACAGTGGTACAAACAGGTTACAAAGAGGGAGACATTTCCTGTCTGGCCACGAGGGTCTCCTTTACAATTAAGGCTCGCGCATCCTATACATGAAACTGACAGCTGAGGATGCAGATGTTCGCAGATTTTGCAAGTTTGCAGAGCAGATTGATACGATTGATGACATGTCTTTGACATGTTTTTGCAAAGTATGATATCATGTTGTTGCAAGGCAGGGACAAAGTGCATTTAAAGGTTCAGTGTCCGGTAGTTCTAAGGGTTTGGTTTCTGATAGGGCAAAAGTTCAGTTTCTGTTAGTTCAAAGGTTCAGTGTGTGTTCAGACACAGAGCATGAATATAAGATTGCCTGCAGCATGAGTATATAATATTCTCTGCATTAGTGAGTATATAGGTACATATCATTACCTGTAATTATGAGTATGTAGAGTACATGAGATAAGTATATAAATTCTTTCATATTCTATGTAAATGTACAAAAAGCATGGCATACAAAACATTGTACAGATATCTGTAGTGTTGAGCTGACTGTAGAAATATCAACATAATCA
Source organism: Odontesthes bonariensis (assembly GCF_027942865.1). Lineage (NCBI taxonomy): Eukaryota > Metazoa > Chordata > Actinopteri > Atheriniformes > Atherinopsidae > Odontesthes > Odontesthes bonariensis. The sequence goes on along the minus strand of NC_134525.1, from coordinate 1,883,410 downwards.
ACATGTTATTCTGTGTATGATTAAGTTGAAAAATGAAGAAATAATACATTATACATATAAGATAAAAACACAATAGACAGAAGCTATATATCAGAAAATAATTATATCTATATCTACATATATCTCAAAAGAAATTAAAATGTATATATTTATCTATATATATATATATATATATATACTAATGGATTTTAAATTTAATTACTTTGAAGATATGATAAATAAATATATCCATGATACCCCATAGTGATGCTGACATGATTCTGTTGGACTTAAATGATGCACTAACTGAAGGTTAATCTGACTGATGAAAGTATCTTGGGAACAAAGACGGAACAGGATGAGACCAAGAGGCTTCAGCTGAAGATGGTGTCATAAGTCTCCCACTAAGAATCTCTGGGGAAAACAGTGAAAACAATAAATATGTAGTTCCAGCATCCTGTCCTCGCACCACACTGCTAAGATTCCAATAAATGTCAGTCTGCTGTAGTTCCCCTACAGTCCAGCAGAGGGTGCTGTGACTAAGAGGAGCTGAATAAGTGGAATCTGTGAGATGCAGTTTTATCTAAGAAGCAGATGATGTTCTGGTAGAAGAGACATTTCCATCTTACTAACATGGCTGCGGGTGATAAAGTCAGAGGGTGGGACATGGTGGAAGATGGTTGTTCTGGGAACTACCAAGAAGCTGAAGATGTAAAAATCTACTTTTATGGAGGAGACTAAGAATGACAAAGAGTTGTGTTCCTGAAACTGAGTTTTCAGTGATTCAGACCTGATCCCACTCACTGGTGATTGATGGAAATGATCAGCATGACCATCGAACCCAACTCCAGCAGAGTTGGTTCATGGTTCACATGAGATATACAGAATAATTAGGTCTTCTACAGAAAAGAAGAACTGATCCCGGCTCATCAGTCAAAGCATCTACAGCCACATATTTCCCTCCAAGTCATTTAAAGCTTCTTTAAAATCATTTATTCAGCTCAGCTTTGCCATTCAGCTCATTGTCCATCTGACACCAGAGAGAACAGACAGACTGAAGGACATCTTCTACAGATGGAGTGTTTGGGACAACAGGAGGAACAGACAGTGATATCATGCTCTGTTGGAGGATGTAGATCTGAAGGTAAGCTGGACCGCTGGCATGATTCAGTATGAAGGAGGACGAGGTAGGGGCACCCTCTACCATTTAAAACGCTGATAAATGTGTCTCTGCCGCTCCAAAGAAGAATGTATATATATATATATATATATATATATATATATATATGTAGTGTATATATAGTGTATGTATATACACACATTTCCAACAGAATTTTTTTTACAAGTTTTATGTACATTTATGTGCAGGAGTCCACACGCATATAGTCAAAGAGGTTATTGCTGCTCAGCATACAAAGCTGAAAATGAAGCTTCTCTTCAGAGTGAACCAAGGCCAAAATGATTCAACAAAACAAACTAGATCTTAAAGCTTTGGGGCTGGTGGTGGTCAAGGTGTGGTACACACTATTTTGTAGGAAATATTTAATTTCTTCCTAAAAGCTCTCCATAGCTGCTGCCGATCACCGAAAGACCGAGAAAAAAACTCTCCGACGCACAGCGCCTAGTTACGGTTACTATGGCTACTACAGCCAATCACAATGTACTCCCATTCAAGCCGACAGCCATATAGTGTGACGTAATCAGTAGGCGACGGAAGCCGAGCCGATTCGACCAAACAATGTGTTCTGCGCTTCGGAAGCGTTGTGCCGTTGTGGTACTGCACTCTAGGGGGCGCCAACGAAGCAGTGCAGAGCAGGCAGAACTCTCTGGTGGTACTATGAGATCCACCTTAGATGCAGCCATTGCTTTGTATAGAATTTTTTATATTTTTTCATTTTAATTTTCCTAAAGGCAGGATAAATTATCCTTTAAAACGGCACTTGGTTTGATTTTTTTAGACTCACTAGATTTGTTTAAAATACACATTTATTGTCAGTATTGCATCCCGAGTGACGTCACGCATGTGGCATCACTTTACGGCATGGTCAGTCCTAGCGCTGAGCTAGCAGAGAGGTGTTAGCTCAAATGGTTACAGATTTCAGCACATTCCTTTTACATACTCTCTGACTAGCCTCTGGTTTAGCTTTGGTTGTTGTTAGCAGCACCAGGTTAGCACTCTGGCACAGTGGACGAGTGCCGTAAAGCAGCCGGTCGTAATCAGCCGTGCGTTCTTCAGATTCCGTTAGCTAGATGCTAGCGGATACTGACTCGCAACTGCCAGACCTGTAAGAAAACAGAAAGCTATAACTCCCAGGTTATTGTACTTGCGATATAAATCCACATCCCTCTGTCAGAAATCACAGTAATATTTTCAGGTTTCAGCCGCTAGCGGGGCCATTTTTTGAGTTATTAGCGCCAGCCCTATGGAAAATGGTCATTCTGCACTCGCTCGCCAGCGCCCCCAGACAAAATCAACTGAACTGCAGCCAAATTTTTTATAATGGGGCGAATAGGAAGTGGAACGGCTGTCTGTAAAAGGGCAGTGCTCCCGACTCTGAACATCTGGTAGCATAGCAACAGGAAGCTGCATACAGGTGAGTCCAGAAAAGAATGAATTTAGCGGTCAGACGTTAGCAGAAATGTCTTCAAAGTGCTCTGTGTCATTGGTTTGATTCCTGCTCCTGGACACGGGCAGTCAGAACATGCAGCAGAGAGTAAAAAGTTCAGATAACCTGGCTGCTATTCACAGTTAGCCCGGCATGCTAATGCTAAGGCTTGATAGAAGTGTGCAGCCAAAACATGTGATTTGATGTGTTTAACGTACACAATATGCCATATTTCATGATTAGATCTTAAAATGGGACTTAATTATGCTCAATATAAATACTTTAATTACATGAAGAGTTTAAGTTGTGTGAAGAGGTGTCATAGCATTATTATAAAGACTTGTGGGTAGGGTTGCCAACTCCATGAAAAATTAATAAGGGACACCTAAGGGAACCTAAATAAAGCCAATCTGGCTGCGTGTGGACTACAACATAATGATAATTGTAACACTGTAACGGCAAAAGACACAAGACTAACTTAGCCTACTTGTTGTGATATATTCATATGTACTTAAATAGCATGACGACAGGAACTTATTGCAAAGGATTTTGTGCAGCATTGGCTACGCCACAGAGGCTGTTGGCATTCGGTAAGTTTTTTTTTTTAACGAAGTCATTGGTTAACCTACTTTCCTGTAACACCGCCAAATGCACCGTACTCTGTTTGTGACTTTGTAACGGGGGCTTTTAACAGCCCGAGTTCGGTGCCGTGTTTGATTCGTGTTTAAAAAGTACCGTGACTGGAAGGGCGCCGAGGCGCGTAATGTGTGGCTGTGCATGTCTGCGCAGGCACAGCAATTATTTTTCTACCCAAAACCCTTATTCCTCCACAAGTACGCCTAGAACTAGTGTTCAATGATTGGGGAAAATGTATAATACCAAGGGCACGAACTAACATTGATTGTGTGGCGGGAGCCTAACCAGTCTAAAATGGGGGCATAACTTGCTGACACTGCTGAAAATGACAGATTTTCCTTTTTGGATCTCTGAAAGCAGAACTTCAATCTCAGAGCCCGTAAAGTTGTTCTTTTTGCGCCTTGATGCCATTCTCATGACTCAACAAGTCCTGGCACAGGAGAGAGGAAGCACAGCCTTATATGGTATAATTTTGGGCGTGGAGTATGCAAATCTACTATCCTCGTGCACGTGTACTTAGATACGCACGGGTGGGATTCATCATTTACGCAGGTCGTTTACACACTTTTTCCAAAGTTAAGAGCGTTTGTTGAATCTGACGTGGCGAGACCTTCGTACGAAAAAAGTAAGAGAAATTTAGAATAAAAATAGGAAAATGTTCTTGCATGAGGCCCAATGTGTAGAAGAGCAGAGTGATTAGACTGAAATCAGGACTAAAGGAGCCTAATGGGCCTTTTCCACCAGCTCGCTTTGGCTCGGCGTGCTATTGCGTGATTCCACTAGCACGCCGTACCTGCAACCGGCACGATTTTTCGTACCACCTCAGCCCTGGTTCTAAGCTGGCCGAAGCGTTACTAAAACGTGACGTCAGCTGACTGCCTTCCACCGGAGGTGGGAGAAAGTCCCCATGTTGCAAGTCCAAGTAGAGTCTAAAGTCTTTGCTCTCAAGTCCAAGTCAAGTCCAAGTCCTATGATTTTTGTTTTCGAGTCCCAACCAAGTCCTATGATTTTTGTTTCGAGTCCCAACCAAGTCCTAAGATTTTTTTTTTGAGTCCCAACCAAGTCCTAACAAATCGATTATAAATAATACGGATCATGACCACGCCTCAATTAAGTTGTTTATATTTTATTGTTAATGTTCTGCCACTTATTCATTTGTTTATTTTTATTAATATTGTGTTTAGATGCTTCGTCAATATAAGCACTACCTTCTTGTGCCAATAAAGCTATTTGAAATTTGAAAAAATTGGGCGATATCTTTAGTATCTTTTTTTTATGTGTATTGGCATTAATTATCCAGCCAAGACTGATAACAGGAGTGCATTTGTAAATCAATAGACAATAGACTTTGGGAGGTATTTCTCCTTTTATTTCTACACACACTTGCACATAAAAAAAATCATTAAAAAAAAAACACCATTCAAAACCAGCTGCACCCAAATGTGACCAGGTAAAGTTTTTGAATTTGCGACATACGGTAATTCACCAAATTCAGAGGGAATTTTAAACGTCTGTAGGGGGCGCTATTTCGCCATTTTGCGTCGAACGTGTGCTAGCAACCAAAAATATCGAATTTTGGATCCGGCCGCACGACTTGCTAAAGTTTGTGGAGTTTTTGAGCATGGGAAAGGGCCGAAATTGGGGCACGAAAAGGGTAAAGAATAATAATAATAAAAAACATTACAATTTCAATAGGGTCCTTGTCGGACGAGCCTTAATAAAAACGTGTGCTTACTGTTAGACGTTGGACCCCCCCGCTCCCTCCCGCCTATGGTTCAGGGTGTTTGGTTTGGAAATTATTTATTAAAAGGTGCGTTTTCACCATAAACCATAATAACCATAATAAAATATTTCACCATGTTACTTACATTTCTTTGTGTCCCCTCTCCAAATGCCGATTAAAGTTTGACGTAGTTTTGGTGCCATCCGTGATTTTCACGCCACATACGTTGCATTTGGCTTTCCGCCCTTTGCTGTCCTGTTCGTATTGCTTGAACCCAAACGCAATCGCTGGAACAGACATGGTCCATGCTTTGTAGCCTCTGGTCCGTTAGCTGTGCGTAAGGTAACGTGACGTAGTGACGTGGCGGGAGGCGTGAAGTTCAGGCGGCGTTCAGGTGTCACTGACGGATGGGATTTATGGTTGGTTGCTACAGTATTGATGCAACACTTTTAAAAAATATTTTAATATTTGTGCTTGCTGCATGTGACTTGACTCGAGTCCAGAGGGTTAAGTCCAAGTAGAGTCTCAAGTCTTTGCTCTCAAGTCCAAGTAGAGTCCAAGTCTTTTTTTGATTTGGTCAAGCAAGTCTCAAGTCATCAAAATCGGGACTCGAGTCCAAGTCAAGTCTCGAGTCCAAGTCCCCACCTCTGCCTTCCACTGATTGGGCGATGAGTGTCGTCACTGGAAGCGTCATAACAAAAGCTAGCGTTAGCAACCGTTAGCTTACCTCCAAACGTCGTCTTTTTAAGCTTTTAACAAAACTCTCCGGTACTTTTCAATATCGTTTGTCTGGCGGCCAGGAGTCTTCTCTGGCTCTCTTCTCTTGCTTTCTGTGCGACAAAAAACCACAAAACCAAACCGAGCCGTGGCGAGTCGTGTAGAGCAAGTGGAAAAGCGCCAAAAGTAACACAGAAGGAGCCACAGGTGTCCTAAATCACAGAAATCACCTCCCAGCAGGACAGACAGACACTCGTTAATACCACAACCAACCACAAGAGGACCCACGGGGTCATCACAAAGGTCATCACGAACATCATTTAACATCAGCCTTGTTTTCCTGTTTACTCATCATTTTACGGAGAGGTGGAAGGAAAAGAAAAGTTTTCTGTGTGAAGCCAAAAACATGTTCAACTGACAAACAAGTTGAATCATACACTTCTAGAATGAATGTCGTTCCCATAAACGATGCACATCAGTCTGTGTCAGTCAGTCCAGCAGCTGACATTTATTTCAACTGAGACAAAAAAGAGGCATTTTTTAAAGTTTACAGCTACAAAATGAATTGAAATGTCCACACAGCACAAATGTGGGCTAGTTTTAACATAACTTAATGTGATAAATTGATGAAGTTTATCTGGACACGGATATGATGTAATATAATCGATAAAGCTTCCCTTGGCATAGCAAATGTGTTTAGCATAAACGGTATTCAGATTACAATTCAGCTGCCATAATGCTGGACAGGTTAAGGGTAAAAAAAAAAAAAAAATTTAAAAAAAAAAAATCGATTCAGGGGAGAAAAATCGATTTTTAAAATCATCCCATAAAAAATCGCGATATGTACATGATTCGATTTTTTTCACCCACCCCTACTACTTTACATTTAATTCAAGGGATTGTTTCCAACTCCACTCACATCACTCCTAATGTTCCACTTCTTCTAGTTGGAAATTGTCATTTTAAGGCTATTAAGATTCCTAATAAAAACAATTTGAAAGATGTTTGATGACATCACACACCCTTTATTGTAATTTCGTAATTCCATTCTCACTCACTCCACTGGCTACCTGTCCATTTTAGAATTTATTTAAAAATTATTTTCTTTTCTTTTAAATCCCTAAATGGTCTTGCCCCAGTGTACCTCTCTGAACTCCTGCACCCCTACACACCCAGCCGATCCCTCAGGTCAGCTGACCAACTGCTCCTGAGGGTTCCCAAAACCAGGCTGAAGCTCAGAGGGGACCGAGCATTCTCGGTTGCAGCTCCCAAATTGTGGAATGACCTGCCACTGCACATTAGACAGGCCTCCTCACTGTCTAATTTTAAAACTCTTCTTAAAACGCACCTCTTTTCCTTGGCTTTTAATACTACGTAGGCTGTTGATTTTATGTTCACAGATGTTTTATTTGGGGTGGGGTTGTCAGTCTATTTATTTTATTGTGTTTTATGTATTTATTTTATTGTACAGCACTTTGGAAACCTTTGTGTTTATTTAAACTGTGCTTTATAAATAAAGTGGATTGAATTGGATAAACAAATTTTCTCCAAAGAAGACATACATTCGTTGCGTTTGAAATGATTTAAATTCCCCATTAATCCCAAAGTAAAAGAAATTCACTTTAAAATCCTAAATGGTGCATATCCATCCGAAGAGCTGCTGAGACGGAGGTTTGGCTGTGAGTCGGATGGATGTGTGTTTTGTGGAGAGGATGAAACTTCTGATCACTTGTTTTTTCATTGTATGTTTTCAACTTTCTGGATTGATGTACATGACTGGCTGCACACGGGGATCCGTCTCCAACCCTTCTCCCTAAAGTACATTATTTATGCTGTTATTATGGTTAACAGTGAATGGGACTTTCTGGTCAATAACATATTATTATTCAGAAAATATTTCATACATAAATGTAAATATATGAATGTAAAACCCAGATTTTTTGTATTTCATAAAGATTTTCTTTCCTTTACCAAAGCCCTTAATATTATAAAAAGTAAAAATGCTCCTTTAAAATGTATATGAGATGATGTAAGCCGTGTATTTTGTACATGATTTAATAAAAAAGTTCAAAATGTAACCGAGGGTCGTCTCGACTTTATTTACTGAAGAAAACAAAAGAACCACACGTGGCGTTCAACATTCACTGGCTCCTTTAACCTTTAATCCTCACCTTCACTTCCAGGTCAACCACAGAACCACTTCCTGTCTGGCTTATAAAATAAAGGTCTTAACATTAATACAGGATGTTACGTTTCCCTGTTCAAAAATGCTTCTATCCAGGGCTGATAAAAATACTTTATGAAGAGTCTGATACTTACCAACTGTGCAAAGGAGTTTTAGGAAACGATAAGAAATATGTAGTGACTGATAACCACCAGCTGTGTCGGGGGTCTCGGGCTAAATGAGGACATTTTGAGAACAACACACTCCCCAGTTAGTGTGTCCAGAGGAGGCTCAATAGATACGCACACTCCGTATCCGGGCTTTGGGCCTGTTGATGGGAAACATGCAACATCTTCAAGGTCACCAACATAGGCAGATTCTACTTAATGAAAAGCACAGCCACAGTAAGTCAGAGATTCTGGGAGATTTGGGGATGAAGGATCCTCTCCAGATTGATGACAATAAAAGTTTCTGAGTTCCACCAAGTCTGAAACATCATTATTTAGAAATAACAGATTCCAAATCTTCTGCTGTTTAACTTTGGGTCCCTTCAGATTCCTCTGAGAGTTCCCCACGCCTCGGTGTCAGCGCCCCCAGCTGGCCAGCCAGCTAAATGACAGGTTTCCAGCTCACTGACAGCTGCTAAATGTTGGTATCGGTTGCTGTGTTCAAACTGTTTGATAGTTACCTTGATGTGATACAACTCAATGACCAAGAGCTGCGCGGTGATAAATGTCCTTAAATATCCGTTAAAGACTCCGTGTCTGCAGCTCGATGATGTTGTTTTCATGAATCAGGCGTTTCTGAAGGAGGTGATGAAGAGGTCTCACTCTGACTTATTTTCACGATCCGAGGAACGGAAACTTGTCGGAACCAGGCGGAACCGTCAATATAAAGACATCCTTCTACAAATACACCATCTTTGCTGCAAAACGGTGCCTTACGAGGGTCAAAAGTCACGCGGGTCCTCATTGAAAGAGATATGGCGCAGAGGAGGAAAGAATGAAATGAAATAATGTAAAATTTTAAGTATTTATGAATATAAAAAGACAGTTATGCAAAAATTATGAAATAAAAAGAAAATTGAAAAGAATAAAATGTAATACAATGAAATCAAATTTCTGAAAATAAAAGACATCCTGATGCAGGGATAGAACAAAGAAATAAAAATCATGACCAGAAAAAGGAATGAAATGAAAACAAATCAAAGGGAAATAAACTGAAATGTATTAAAATGAAGACGATCTGACAACAAAATATTAAAATGCATCAACTTAAAAATCATCAAATAGTCAGACTAAATAAAGATAAATACAAATAAAAAGGGACAAAAATGGTGTCATCCAGTAAAAAACTTCTACTATCATTGTATGGATGTATTTACAGTAGATGGTATCATTAATACTGTTTCTAAATGTCATGGTGAGAATGTTTATACTTAAGACAAAAAGGTTTTTTCCAAAAACTATTTCATTAGTATACTATGACAAATTGAACAAGAAATAAAAACAGAAAACAAACTCTTTGCCACTATCCTGGTGAACTTACTTCATGTTAAATCCTGTCAACTTCAACGAAAATAAAAGACAACCTGATGCTGAGAAACCTTCAGGTAACATTGTTGAACTACTGACACCTAGTGGTCAGAGCTGGAGATAGCAGTCATCTCACTGGAACTCCAAACTGCATCTGTATACATTGTGTAATACGACCGTTCTGCTGGGAAGAAGTCAGAAATGCTTCTTCCTACAGTAATAAAACCATTTCTGTTCATCCAGCAAAGCTTCCAGATACTAATAGAAACAGTTTTTAATCTTTTTTTCCTCACAGATTCTTGTTATTGTGGCACATTACAACTTTCAGAGGAAATGAGTTGTGAACTGTGGCTTTTAAAGATTGAAGTTTGGCCCAGAAGAGGCTCTCTCTGTCCGTTCAGACGCAGCGAGTGCGTTGCAGCCATTTCATGTTGGGAATTATTCCTGCTCTTGGTGATCCTGCTGATGTGTAGACAGAGCAGATACTGAGACGAGCACTGCAGCACACCGGTAACAGTGGAACAGTTCATATTCAGGGTGGGAGGGCTTATGAGCAGCGGACCGACTGGTGTCGTGGCCGAGCTGCTCCTCAGTGTGAACACGCTCATGAAGCGTGCGCTGACCTGCTGATGGGAAGCTTTTCTCACAGTGTCCACAGCTGAAGGATTTCTGTCTGCGCTGGATTGTTTGCTGTCTTCTGAGGTCCGCTGCAGTGGTGAATGATGAGCCACCCTGCTGACAGCAGTCCTGTTCACCACTATCACGGTGCCCACAGGGCTCAGAACTGGCTCCATCTGAGCCGCTCTGCTTCTGAAACAACAAAGACACAAAGACAGGGAAGGTCAGGGTTTCCTGCTGCTTTTTACAATGAACACACTGGCTCTGAACTCAACCAATACCACCAAAGAAGAAGAAAGACATCTGCCAATGTTGTAGGAAACTGAAAGCTAAGAGTTTGATTTCAGTCTAATATCTGGAGGTTAAAACTAGAAGTTGGGAGCATTCAGTTAGAAAACAGATCACAGTTTGATGCCTGATGAAGTCAAATTCCTTCTTAGCACAAAGAACAAATACTTTCCACAATTTTTCTGAGGAAATGTCCTGATTTCTGCACTTTGTGCTGTGTTTACTTTACTGATTTAGCTAAATGAAAACAAACTGTGGTGCTTCTGCTCTGTTAGTGCCAATAATCTGACATCGAAATCCTAAACCAAACCAAACAAGCAAACTGAGACCGCTTGAAGAGGCGTTTTAGTCGAGATCGAGATATGAAAGCAGCACGGTCCAAAGACGTCCAGGAGTTTAGAAACATCTCTAGGATGCGCTGGGATGCATCATCAGTGATCTTCCTGGGGTCATAGTTAGCTCCGACATGATCACCCGCTTGGTGGCGTCTGAGTGAATAAGCAAGCCTGTCTGTCTCGTCTTGTCTGGGTGATGTGTTCAGGGACCTTTAACTGTTTTCCAAGGTCCACTTTCAGCTGCCAATCTGAGGCTGTGGACAGCCAACATGCATTTGTTTGCGGGCAGGATGGGGGCTTCTCTCCAGCCCTAAGAAAAGGGATGGGATTCTTCCTGGGGCGGTGTCTGCTAGAGAGAATAGCTGAGGTGACTGCTTCTGCAGCTGCCTTCAACACCTGGGCCATTAGTTTGTGGGCGGGAATGGGGCAAACATACAGAACAGATTCTTGATTTTAGACGTCAGTCAGTTCTAAACCTAGGAGCTGTGTTGCTCATTAGAGGTCAGCATAGGCATCAGAACCACATATTATCTTGATTTGTGTCTATCCTGTTGCTGGATGTGGTCACTGAGTCCATTTGTAGTGCCATCATCAACAGGAAACTCTTCAAACCATCATCCCACCAGATAACATTCATTAGAACAGGAGAACATCCCAGCTCCTGGCAGAATACTCAAGCAGATGCAAGTGAAACCTGGGGAAGCAGCTCAGTTTTACTAAAGACATCAGAGAAAAGGCTTAGACTGGACGTTACGCTTTTTGCAAAAACATCGAAACAGGTGGTCCTGGAGGATGGGGTTTAACTTGAAAGACCCAAAACCCTGTATGACCCAAGGTACTATCACTGATGATGTATACAAGAGTATCAAGAGATGCACGTTACAACCATGATAACCTTTCTTCGCCAGGGAATTCCAGCATTAGGATGGTGGATGACCATGAATAAACCAGGATCAACTGGAGGGAAAGCTGACAGATGCATCCGGGTCGGAAGGGGCAGCAACTCAACCTGCAGCTTTTGTGTGGGAGGACGCAAACCTGCATTAAAAACTCCCAAAGAAACATAACCCAAAGAGAGGCCAAGAGGAGATGAAACTGAGCACCCCGAAAGACAGATAAGCAGGCAACAACCCATGTGTTCACACAAATTACATCAAAACAACTTAATGTATGTGGCAAGACCTCCAAACACTCCCAAGGCCTGAAATCCACCAGGGTGAGATGAAATTGCAGGGAAAGGTGACATGAGGAGCCGTGTCGGGAATCTGGCTAGAAAAGCAAGAACCCCCAAGCCCTGAAAGCTCAAGCAACAGGTGCTTTAAAACACCAGCCATGGTTAAAGGGGCTTCCAGGAGGCAAAGGGAACTAAGGGCACAAATTTGATGATGTGGATGGTATTCTGGAAGTTACCAAGAAGGACAGGGCAGACAGAAAACTCCAGGGAACGACAAACACGACTGTCAGCATTGCCACAAAAAGGTTTGGTTTGGAAGAGGAGGGATCAAAAGACAGAATTCCAAGAACAAATCCTCCAGTTGAAACAAGAACTGCTTTTGAGGAAATAGCTCAAGTGGAAGGTGGAAAGATGAGAAATCTAAACTACAAGGCATCCTGAGGAATAAACTCTTGACCCTCCAACGAGCAGGCTGTAATAAGAACCGGACAATGGAAAAAATAAAAACATCGGGCTGCTTTTGGATTTACCAAACAAGTGCTATGTCAGTGACGTGGGGGGCACATCGCCTCACCAGAATAGGGGATGGACAACGATCTCAACACCACCTACAGAAACTAAACTAGGGAGAAAGACCTCAGAGAATACAAAGTCCTGATCAGTCCACCTGCACCAACCACAGACTTTAATATCAAAGGAGTTAACTGAAAGCAAATCCAATCAGTGGTCAAGACTGTTAGAACAAGATCAATGCCAGGACCCTATGGACTGCTATACCAGATGTATAAGAACTGTTCTAAACTATAAGTGCATCTGTGGAAGATCCTGAGGATGATTTGGAGGAGGGGAAAGGTGGTCCTTCAGTGGGTAGTCAAGCAGAGACCATGTCAACCAAGACCTGGAGGCAGGGCTGTACAGTGCGAGCGTTTGCTCGCATATTGCGCCTAAAATTTGATTGTGCGAGGGGGGAAAAAAAAAAACGGTCGCAAATGTGCGAGTATGTATTTCAACCCTTTCATTCGCATTTTGCTCCTAAAATAAATATACCATATAGAGAAAACCATTCCCACATCTGTACAAATCGACAAGAGTCTACAACTTAATATTTCCTTTTTTTATCATTAAATGTTACCGAGCGGGGAAATGTAGACCCTCTGATCTCTGTCTCTGGTCTGTTTCAAATTCGCTTTTCTTCGAGTTCAGCGGAGCTCTTTGTTTTAGCTAGCGACACGTTAGCCGCTTCCGGAAGACAACCTTCACACAGGTAAGACGAGTTTCGGTGTCGACTCGGGGTTGGGTGGGGAGGGGGATTCTGCTCGTTTCTATTAACTAACACAGCTGTAAGACTTTAATGTTGGAAGGATCTGTGCGGTTGTTAGTCCGACGCGTTTGTGTGGGGAGAAACGTCCGCCAACTGAGAGAAAAGTGAGTTTTTTGTGCTGAAGGTGTGTAGCAGTTAGCGCTCTGTCACCAGGCAGAGCTGAAGGTGAAGCCATGTCGTGCTGCTCTCTACCTGCTGTACTAACCAGGATACCTATGAAGCCCAACTTTTATTGCCTTTTGGATCTGTCACACTGGTGTAGAGATTAGGAGCACTGGGTTGTCAAAGGGGGACAGTTGAGTTATTTATGGTAGCAGACAACACAACACTGGCAGGGATGGAAAGTGATTGCAAATGTCCTCTTTACTCAGTTTCCTTTTCATGTGCGTAATATTAATGTTACCATGGGCAAAACTTCATTTTCATGTGCATTTTCTTTTTTAATGACGTGGAAAACTAAAGTATTTCCATTACACTCTATTCTACACTGACATTTTCTACATTTCAAAGAGAAAACGTTGCACTTCTCTGCCCTTACAGTCATTTGAATGCTGCTTCTAATTACTTTGCTGTTTTTATTATTATTATTATTATTTAAAAACCAAATATGGGATCAAAATATTATTTGGAGGAGTCTTTTCTATATTGTGGCTCTGCACACCAACGCAGCAACATTTCAGAGACCACAACCCCAGTTGGAAGTAAATGCAACCACATTCCACAAAGGGCAATAACATTTAGTTTTTTTAGGCAAAAGGGAGAGAGGGCAACTCTTTAATAAAAGTGGGACCGAGATGTTGTGTGTGTGTGAGGTGTAACTAATGATAGAAAAATAAGTAAAAACAATGAACTAAATACATAGAATCATATAAAATGTGTGTTTGTGTGTGGAAAAGGTACTCCTTGTACAGTATGTGTCTTTGTTAATAATAAAATTGCATCAAGAAATTTTTGCTCCTAAATTTTTATCTATGCTCCTAAATTTTTTCATTTAGGAGCACCTGTGCTCCTAGTGAAAAAGCTAAGCGTACAGCCCTGCCTGGAGGGATAACCAGAAGCAGCCAAAAGTTCTGGCCTTCCAAGAAAATTTAAAGCCTGGATATACCAACATGACATCCTACTCAGGAAATTGTGCCCACTGCTGGTATGACTTTCCACTGTGGATTAACTAAAGAGTGGTACGAGTATGGCCTTATACGGCAACAAAAGCAAGCTGATGCTCCCCCTCAGCAGTCAGGTGGGAGCTGGTCCTTCAAAGAAGAGTTCAATATCAGCAGCAAAAAGGAGGCGCTCCAGTACAAGAAGTCCAGCGATCACAAAGTTTAACAACCTTCCATGTAAGTGACGCCCAGGAGAAAGGGGAGGGCACAGAAGGCAGTGGGCCATTCAGACTATAGCCGCACTCGGACAGAGCAGTTCTAAGAATGGTCCACCTCGAATTTCGTTCTAATAACTATCCATCCCCACATTCGCACATGAGTCGGGACCCTGATAGGGACTGATGCGACGCAGCCGTCTGCGACAGTGACGTGTTATCTTAGCGCCACATTCAACAAGAAAAACAAAACCAACGAAAAGTAAGGAGAGAAGAAAAAACACCACCAAGAAGCTAACATGGAGAGCGGGGAGGCCACCGTGTTCATGGTCTGCATGACGGTGATATTAATCATCAGAAACAGGTTGCATTTTTGAGCCAAGTCCTCAGCATGAGTTTGTTCAGTGGGATTAAGGAGATCGTTTATTGTAGAGAAAAGCTGTTTAGAATTTCCCGGGCAGCTGTTGATGATGTTGGAATAATACTTAGACCGCGCTTCTTTTAGAGAAAAGGCGTAAGCTTTCTGATGTTCCTTATATGCCTGCTTGTGTACAGAAAGACCAGATGATTTTACACGTCTCTCAATAGGACGGCCTGCTGCTTTCATGTTCCGCAGTTCATCAGTGTACCAAGGGGCTGAGCGGGGGAATGACACCAGCTTCGATTTAAGAGGAGCATGGAGCTCCAGAAGCTCCTGAAGAGATTGATTATAGTAATCCACAGAGTCCTTTACAGATGAATGATTGACAGCAGTCAGGGAGTGGAGATCAGAGGACAAAGCCTCAAGGGAGATGTTTTTCAAGTCACAGAACTGAAGAAGACGTTTAGGATTTGGAGCAGACAAAGTTGAAGGCACTTCTAGAGAGATGACACCGAGGTCATATACAGATAAATCGTTGATAGTTACAGTGTCTGTAATCACCAAATCCAGCGTATGCCCCCTGTTGTGTGTAGGGGCGTCAACATGCTGAGTAAGATTAAGAGAGTCCAGAAGAGATTTAAAATCTGCTGCCAGAGGGGAAGAAGGATGATCAATATGGATATTTAGGTCTCCAAGAATGATATTTTTCACAGAACGGGCACAGAGAGAAGTAAAGAGGTCATGCATCTCTGAGTTAAATGAAGCATGTGGTTTTGGAGGCCGATAAAGCAATATAATATTCATCTGGAGGGGGGCTTTAAGATTGAAGGCCAAACATTCAACAGAAGAAAAGTCCTGAAGAGCCAGATGAGACAATTTTAAATTACTGCGGTAAATTGTGGCCAGACCACCACCGCGGCCAGTGCGGCGAGCTCTCTGCAGATAACTGTATCCAGGGGGACAGGCTTCATTCAGCGAACTGTACACATCTGGTTGGTGCCATGTTTCAGTAAGGCACATGAGGTCCAAATTCTTCTCCAGAATATGGTCATGAATAAGACAGGATTTGTTGGACAATGATTGTACATTGAAAAGTTCCATTTTAACACTGGCTGGAGTAGAAGCCTTTTGGAGAGGCCTCAGCAGACTGAAATCCACTCCACGTTCCACTTGCCCCCTCGTTCGCTGTGCTGCTCCCGCGGGAACTACAGACGCAGCGTTCTGATGACGTAATCGATGTGCGGCACGTTCGGTAGACCAGATGGTAACCATGGGACCAGACCCAGCCTGCCGATAATAAACAGTTCTCCTCCGAGAGCCTCTATGGACATAACGGGGTCTACGCAGAAGGCCCAGACGTTTAAAGATGGAGACACAAGGTGGAATGGAGCAGTTGTTAAGTCCAATAAGCTGGGAAGCGGAATAGGTCAACATCGACGAGCCAGCCAAGCCGGGAGAAGCTAGCACAGAGCTAACCGCTAGCAGCAGTCCCACGGCTCCAAAACAGATATTCAGAAAGCAGTGCGATGTAATCCACAGCTTTCTGCCAGATCACCGATCACGAAGAGTTCAGATAAGTGTCCATCAACCTGGCAACAGTAGAGTGGCTTGTTTTTCGCTTGTTTATCGCGGAGAAGCGGCGAACATTCAACGCCAGCATCCTCTCCCGATCAATAATCATCTCAACAACAGTCTCCTGGGGGATGTGTTCCTATAGAACCCAGAACAGACCCAGCTGAGGAGAAGGAGCTAAAATGGTTACAGGAACTGAGGGCCGTGGTCCCTAGTTCCTGTATGTCTGAATGCGGGAAAAAACGGCCCCGTTCCTGAAAAGGTTATAGGAACTGTAAAAGGTTCCTACAGTGGGAATGCACCCAATGTCCCTGAGTGCAGGTAGGATCTGTAGCAATTGGTTGCAAAGGGTTGGATAGAATTCAGAAAAAAGTTCAATAAAAAGACAGAGAGAGGTGGGATGTGGTCCAGAATATACAAGAGCTGGGGTTAACTCCTGGACCCGTTTGTTCTGTGACCCGACCTCGGATAAGCGGATGAAAATGTATGGATGGTTTGGATTGGCTATTGATGCTCCCTAACTGATTAATTAGTGGTTTTATTTAGACTACACGGCTGTTTGGTCCCAACATGTTGAATTCTCTCCACCCAGTATCTGATAATGCTCTTCCTTTCACAATTAAACATGACCTTACTTATACTGTTGACTCCCTTTGGTTCTGATTTCACCGAACATTTAAATGACATTGAACACTTCTGACATGGCTGTTTAAGGAGAAACAACTCACTGAATATGTTAGGATTAAAAAACTCCAACATCGCTATCCTTTTCCAGTGGGAGCCTCTTGCCTACTTGCTCAGTTAAATCCTAAACTCATCAGGAGATGGGAAAATAAGTGTTTGATGTACATACCTCACAGTGACTCTTCTTGGATCGTCTCTTTCTGCCGTGGCTTTGTTGGTGACTCTGAAAGCCACGTGGAGTCGTTAAACTTTCATCACACTGGGAATCACTGCATGCTTGTGCTCCATTGCAGACAAGCTGATGTTTTTTTAAGGCAGAGGAGTAACCAAAGGACTTCCCACACTGTCCACAACCGAAAGGTTTGACTCCACTGTGGATACGTTGATGTCTTGATAAGGTACTTTTCTGATTAAAAGCCTTCCCACACTGGTCACAATTGAAAGGTTTAAATCCACTGTGGATACGTTGATGTGTTACTAAGTCACTTTTATGAGTAAAAGCCTTTCCACACTGTCCACAAATGAAAGGTTTAACTCCACTGTGGATACGTTGATGTGTCATTAAGGTACTTTTCCGAGTAAAAGCATTCCCACACTGGTCACAACTGAAAGGTTTAACTCCACTGTGGATACGTTGATGTCTTATTAAGACACTTTTATGAGTAAAAGCCTTCCCACACTGTCCACAAATGAAAGGTTTAACTCCACTGTGGATATGTTGATGTCTTATTAAGTGACTTTTATGAGTAAAAGCCTTCCCACACTGTCCACAAATGAAAGGTTTAACTCCACTGTGGATACGTTGATGTCTTATTAAGACACTTTTACGAGTAAAAGCCTTCCCACACTGGTCACAACTGAAAGGTTTAACTCCACTGTGGATACGTTGATGTCTTATTAAGACACTTTTATGAGTAAAAGCCTTCCCACACTGTCCACAAATGAAAGGTTTAACTCCACTGTGGATTCGTTGATGTCGTATTAAGACACTTTTATGAGTAAAAGCCTTCCCACACTGTCCACAAATGAAAGGTTTAACTCCACTGTGGATACGTTGATGTCTTATTAAGTTACATTTCTGAGTAAAAGCCTTCCCACACTGTCCACAAATGAAAGGTTTAACCCCACTGTGGATACGTTGATGTGTTATTAAGGCACTTTTATCAGTAAAAGCCATCCCACACTGTCCACAACTGAAAGGTTTAACTCCACTGTGGATACGTTGATGTGTTATTAAGGTACTTTTATGAGTAAAAGCCTTCCCACACTGTCCACAACTGAAAGGTTTAACTCCACTGTGGATACGTTGATGTGATATTAAGGTACTTTTATGAGAAAAACCTTTCCCACACTGGTCACAATTAAACGGTTTGACTTGACTATGTATATGTTGATGTCTTACTAATTCATTTTTCTGATTAAAAGACTTCCCACACTGGTCACAGCTGTATGGTTCCTCTAGGTTTGCTGTTGTTGAAAGAGCTTCATCTTTATCCTGAAGGGAATTAGGTTCCACTGTGTTTGGGCTTTTAAACTCCTAAAAAGACAAAAAAAAGGAGATCATGAAGAACAAAGTTTATATGTATTTAGCATCTCAATAACATGAGCCAACTCCTTCTCACTGCTATTAGAAATAAACACCTCTGTAATAACAGATCTATGACACAAAATGACTGAAATTGACTAGACAAAAATGGAAATATCCTGAGTTCATATATCTTTGGTAATATCTTTATATAGATTATTAACTGATCCTGTAACAGAGTCAAACTGAATACTGAATTAATTTGTAGTTACACAGTGGGATACTGCACATATCTCCATTCAGATCTGCCATCAGGAGGACTCTGATGGAACATACAACACTGAGGCAGATAAACAACCTTACTTATACTGTTGATTCCCTTTGGTTCTGATTTCACCGAACATTTTAATGACATTGAACACTTGTGACATGGCTGTTTAAGGAGAAACAACTCAGTGAATATGTTAGGGTTAAAAAACTCCAACATCGCTGTCCTTCTCCAATGGGAGCCTCTTGCCTACTTGCTCAGTTAAATCCTAAACTCATCAGGAGATGGGAAAATAAGTGTTTGATCTATATACCTCACAGTGATTCTTCTTGGATCGTCTCTTTCTGCCGTGGCTTTGTTGGTGACTCTGAAAGCCACGTGGAGTCGTTAAATTTTCATCACACTGGGAATCACTGCATGCTTGTGCTCCATTGCAGACAAGCTGATGTGTTTTTAAGGTAGAGAAGTAACCAAAGGACTTCCCACACTGTCCACAACCAAAAGGTTTAATTCCACTATGGATACGTTGATGTGTAATTAAGGCACTTTTCTCATTGAAAGCCTTCCCACACTGTCCACAACTGAAAGGTTTAACTCCACTGTGGATACGTTCATGTGATATTAAGGCACTTTTCAGAGTAAAAGCCTTCCCACACTGTCCACAAATGAAAGGTTTAACTCCACTGTGGATACGTTGATGTGTGATTAAGGTACTTTTCCGAGTAAAAGCCTTCCCACATTGTCCACAAATGAAAGGTTTAACTCCACTGTGGATATGTTGATGTGTTATTAAGTGACTTTTACGAGTAAAAGCCTTCCCACACTGTCCACAACTGAAAGGTTTAACTCCACTGTGGCTACGTTGATGTGCTATTAAGACACTTTTATGAGTAAAAGCCTTCCCACACTGTCCACAAATGAAAGGTTTAACTCCACTGTGGATATGTTGATGAGTGATTAAGTTACTTTTCTGATTAAAAGCCTTCCCACACTGTCCACAACTGAAAGGTTTAACTCCATTGTGGATACGTTGATGTTTTATTAAGTCACTTTTATTAGTAAAAGCCTTCCCACACTGTCCACAAATGAAAGGTTTAACTCCACTGTGGATATGTTGATGTGTTATTAAGGCACTCTTACGAGTAAAAGCCTTCCCACACTGTCCACAACTGAAAGATTTAACTCCACTGTGGATACGTTGATGTGTGATTAAGGTACTTTTCTGAGTAAAATTCTTCCCACACAGTCCACAACTGAAAGGTTTAAATCCACTGTGGATATGTTGATGTGTTATTAAGGCTTTTTTATAAGTAAAAGCCTTCTCACACTGTCCACAACTGAAAGGTTTAACTCCACTGTGGATACGTTGATGTGTTATTAAGGTACTTTTCTGATTAAAAGCCTTCCCACACTGTCCACAACTGAAAGGTTTAACTCCACTGTGGATACGCTGATGTTTGTTTAAGTTACTATTACGAGTGAAAGACTTCCCACACTGCACACAACTGAAAGGTTTGACTCCACCGTGGATACGTTGATGTTTTTTTAAGGCACTTTTATCAATAAAAGCCTTCCCACACTGGTCACAGCTGTGTCGTTTCTCTCTATTTTTCCTTGTTGACAGAGCTTCATCATTATCCTGAAGGGAATTAGATTCCACTGTGTTTGGGCTTTTGAACTTCTAAAGAGACAAAAAAAAAAAAAAAAGAGATCATGAAGAACAAAGTTTATATGTATTTAGCATCTTAATAACACTGCTATTAGAAATAAAAACTTCTGTAATAACAGATCTATGACACAAAATTACTGAAACTGACCAGACAAAAATGGAAATATTCTGAGTTTATATATTTTTGGTAATATCTTTATATAGATTATTAACTGTTCCTGTAACAGAATCAAACTGAATACTGAATTAATTTGTGGTTACACAGTGGTATACTGCACATATCTCCATTCAGATCTGCCATCAGGATGACTCTGATGGATCCAACAACACTGAGGCAGGTAAACAACCTGTTAAATATTGATAACTGAAGATCATCCGATCAGAAACAGGGATATCAGAGCATCATGGGTTCATCCTCAACTCCGAAACCTAAACATTCTCCCTCTTCAGAGGTCTGTAGCACTAACACAGGTGACCGATATGTAATCCACCAGAATACACTTTTTGGGAACTATATCATAATGAAACCGTCTCACCTCTTCTGAAGAAGCCATTTTCCATCTGTAGTGGTTGAGTTGAGAAAACAAAATGTCTGCCAACGTTCCTCCTTCGTCATCTGTTAATCTCACCGAGCACCTGTAGCATCAGATATTCATTAGCCCCCATCATTGTTTCATGTTCATCAGCCAAAACAATATGTTTGACAAAGACAGTCTGGGAGAAAACCTTTAAGTTCAAGATCCTTTGGGACAGATAAGATAAAGTGAAAAAGCACACTCTCCTTATTTTAAGGATAAAGTACATAAATTCATTACATTCCACTCAGTGGAGGTCAGGTTGTGGAGGGAACATGTCCAGTTGGGACCTCATATATTATCAAATGACCAGTTCACTCCCTTTATTGAGCTGTTAGCGTTCCCCTGATGGACACGCAGTTCTCCATAGAACACTGGTGTTAAGATCTACTGGTGAAACTAGAGTATCTGAGAAAGATGTTTCATAGGCGTCGTTTTTGGGGATCAAAGGTCAAAAATGTTCATGTGAGTAAGCAGACTGCAAGAAAGCTGGAGAGACAGTGGCGTTCCTCTAATTTATAAGAGTCTCAATTAGTCTGGAAAATAGTTTAATAACGTATAAGAAAACCCTTTATAAAGCTAGAACTGCTTATTATTCATCATTTATAGAAGAGAATAAGAACAATCCCAGGTTTCTCTTCAGCGCTGTAGCCATTCTGACTAAGAGTCCGAGCTCTGCTGAGCCAGGTATTCCTTTAACTCTCAGCAGTGATGATTTCATGAGCTTCTTTATTAATAAAATTGTTTCTATCAGAGAGAAGATTGATGGAGTCCTTCCCACTATTATCAGTGATGTATCATCAGGTACAGCAGCTTTAGAAGTATCTTTAGAACCTGATTTGTATTTAGACGGCTTCTGCCCAGTTGATCTCTCTGATCTAACGACAGCAATAGTCTCTTCTAAACCATCGACTTGTGTTTTAGACCCAATCCCAACCAGACTGTTCAAGGAGGTTTTCCCCATTAATTGACACTTCCATATTGGATTTGATCAATCTGTCTTTGTTGACAGGATATGTACCTCAGCCTTTTAAGGTTGCTGTAATTAAACCTTTACTTAAAAAACCTACTCTTGATTCAGAAGTGTTGGCTCATTATAGACCTATATCCAATCTCCCTTTTATGTCTAAAGTTCTTGAAAAAATAGTTGCAGCTCAGCTTTGTGATCATTTACACAGAAATTATGTGCTTGAAGAGTTTCAGTCAGGATTCAGAGTGCATCATAGCACAGAAACTGCACTGCTGAAAGTTACCAATGATCTCCTCTTAGCCTCTGATAGCGGACTTGTGTCTGTGCTTGTCCTGTTGGATCTCAGAGCTGCATTTGATACGGTCGATCACAGTATCTTATTACAGAGACTTGAACATGTTATTGGGATTAAAGGAACTGCATTAGGCTGGTTTAAGTCATATTTATCTGATTGTTACGGCCCCTGGCCTCTAGAGGCTGTGCATGTGCATGTCTATTTGTTTATGTCTATGCAGATTCTAGTGTGGGAGCACTGTCTGGTGATTGGCTGCCTGGGAACTGCAGAGCAACGCTATTGGACCAGCGAAGATGACGAACCAATTAGTGAAGGATGAGGTCCACCTGCATGCTATAAAAGGCTCCTGAACTCATTTCCCCACGGGGACAGCCTTAGGAACTCATTGTGTACAGCTGATCCCCACTTTGCTTGCTGCAGACGTTTCTTTGATGGTTTATGGAAACTTTGATTGAATTTGTACTTCCACTTGTTTGCTTGGTTTAGCATTTTGAGTTAGCCGACTCTAGTGTTTCCAATCAGTGGTTTGTGTGGTTAGAGTCAGGACCATATCAAACACTGTCACTGCAGTTTCATTCTTTTGATTCTCCTAAAATAATTTTGTTCTATTTCTGAAGAATGCAAAATTCAAAGTCATGACAGAAACTTTGATTGAATTTATTGTACAAACAATGTTTCGGCCAGTGTGGCCTTTCTCAAGTTTTTACAAAAGTTTTTACACAAGCAAAGTGAAAACACCTCTTATAAATTGTCCTCTAGTATGTGATTGGTAGACAACAATCAGTTAATTATGACACCTGCCAATCAAGGTGGAGTCTCGTCACATATTAATTAGTCACATATGTTTATATTGGCAAATAGTGTCAAAAGGACAGGTAATAGGTTTAGACAATTTATAAGTATTGAAAGAAAAAAGAAAAACATAAACATAATAATACACCAGCCACTGTGAGTGCAAAAGATCCAAATACCAAGTGGTCTATATACAATATAGTCCCATGGTGGGAAGACAAAATAATATAAAGACAATACTTGCAATGTTTAAATCAGGCCACTAGGGGCCGTCATAAAAAGCATTGTATCACCCTGTCAACCCATCAAAAGAGTCCAGACCTGCAGAGTAACAATGAGTCTAGTTAGAGAAAACATTTCAGTTCAAATTCCACATTTAAACCAAAAGGAATTAATGTCCTATGGGAATGAATATATTCATTTTCTCTCTGAGATAGTAGACGTTCAAGGTTACCACCCCGTCTAGGTAGAGATACCTTTTCAATGCCTATATATTTTAGCGCAGAAACCGAATGACCAGCTTCCACAAAATGCGCTGCAACTGGATAGTTAAGGTTTTTACAGCGAATAGTGCTGCGATGCTCCGCAATGCGTACTTTTAACTCCCTACTGGTTTTACCAACATATGACTTTCCACATGGGCATGTAATCAAATAAATAACAGACTTAGTGTTGCATGTGATAATGCCCTTAATTGGAATAATTTTACCTGTATGTGGATGTTTAAATGAAGTACATTTATAAGTATAACTGCATTGCACACAGGAGCCACATTTACGGTTGCCATCCGGAATAGGAGTTAAAACAGACTTAGGGGGCGCAGTCAATGGTGGAAGATCAGAATTTACCAACTTGTCCCTTAGGTTTTTACCACGTTTGTACACTATCCGTGGTTGGTTCTGAAATGCATCACCAAGATTAGTATCTGATTTGAGTATGTGCCAGTGACGGTTAATAATACTCTTTAGTTGCTCGGAACATTTGGAATAACATGTAGAGAGCATAATGGTGGGTTCTTCTTTTTTCTTTGGCCTGTAACGCAATAAATCCGACCTGGGTCTGTTTTTGATTTTGTCATTTGCAAAGGTAATTTGAGGTGACTTGTATCCGTGCGCTCGAAACCTGGAGTCCATCGTGCGCATGCTGCGTTCGTAATCTGCCTCTCTGCTGCAAATGCGTTTAACCCTACAGAACTGACTATAGGGGAGGCTGTTCTTCAGTGGAAGAGGATGACAAGAATCGGCTCTTAAAAGACTATTGCGTGCTGTAGGTTTAATAAATAAATCTGTATACAGTGTGTCATTCTCACGTATGACCCACACATCTAAAAAGCTGATGCGGGTCAAATCAAAGTCCATTGAAAAAGCTAAACATTCCGTACAATTATTCAGATGAGTAAAGAAATCTTGTAAATCATTAATGCTCCCACGCCACAGGGCCAGTACATCATCTATATACACGAATACACCTGAGTGGTGGCAAAAAACTCACGCAGCCTAATGTTACGAAAAAACTTAAATAGATCAACCTTTACATCAAAATCATTTGGTTGTGTAGTAGGAACAAAAGATAAACCCTTTAACCAGCAGACCGCACGTCACAGCGCAACAGCAGCGCGGACGAGGGCAAGGACGAGGGCGGCCCCCAAAGACCCCCAAAGATTTAAGTTTTTTCGTAACATTAGGCTGCGTGAGTTTTTTGCCACCGCTCAGGTGTATTCGTGTCCAACTGGGATGTTGACTGAGTCACATTACCAACACACACAGACTGCCTTTCGGCCAAAAAGTGACTTTACACCTCCAGCCAACCGAAGTGCCTCGATTGAGACTTTCTGTAGGTTAGTTGACCAAGATGCGACTGAACTGTTGAAAACAAAACACAAATTCAACACACATAGTAACATATCAGCTGATGAGAAAAAAGCACTAAATGATTTACAATCTGATGTATCCATCATAATTAAACCGGCTGATAAAGGTGGAGCCATTGTGGTGCTAAATCGATCTGACTATGTGAATGAATGTGAAAGACAACTGACTATGGACATGTTTTATGAAAAATTACCTGGGGACCCAACTCGATCGTTCCAAAATTTGATTTTTGGGACACTTGATGAATTTGCTCACACGGGTGATATAACTAAAAAAGAAATGCAATTTTTAAGAGTGGACAACCCAGTCATTCCGACTTTTTATACACTTCCAAAAATCCATAAGAACCTTCAACAGCCCCCTGGTCGTCCGATTGTGGCTGGTATAGGCTCTCTGACAGCCTCAAGAGCCGCTTTCGGACTGTAGGAACCTTTGGCAGTTCTAATAACCTTTTAATCCGCGGGGCCGTTTTCTCCCGTGTTCGGACATACAGCAACTCGGGGCTTTCTCCCTTAGTTCCTATAACTATTTAGCTCCTTCTCCGAGGTCGGGTCTTTTCATGGTTCTATAGAACTAATCTAACGGAGGTGTGTGGTGGTCGGTAGCTACGCCCCATGTAATTCTATCACGGCTGAAATGTCTCCTCATTTAATAAGTTAACTTACACTGGTCTCATTTGTCTGCAGCGCTCTGCTCTCCTTTCTTCCTTCATGAAATAAAAAAGTATCGTCTCCTGACTCTCTCTGTGAGCTCTTCCAGCCTCGATATTAGACGCCTGATGTGATTGTCCATGATTAATATCACCATCATGCAGACCATGAACACAGTGGCCTCCCCACTCTCCATATTAGCTTCTTGGTGGTGTTTTTCTTCTCTCCTTACTTTTACCGTTTTGTTTTGTGTTTGAATGTGGCGCTAAACGGCTAACGGCTAACACGTCACTGAAGCAGACGGCTGCGCGCGGCACATCAGTCCCCATCAGGTCCCGACTCATGTGCGAATGCAGACTGAAACAGTTCCGCTGGGGAAGGACAGTTATCAGAACGAAATTCGAGGAGGGTAGTTCTGATAACTACTTTCTTAGAACTGTCTGTCCGAAAGCGGCTAATGTCTACTTTTGTTGATCATTTTATTCGCCCCCTAGCGGAGGCTGCGCCATCATTTATCAAAGACACTGGGCATTTATTGTCAGTTATTGACACTGTTAACCCTCTTCCAGAAGATGAAATGATTCTTGTGTCATTTGATGTGAACGCTCTTTACACCTCTATACCCCATGACGAAGGTTTGGAGGCATTAGAATATTTTCTTTCCGAACGAGAAACCTCCCCAAACCCATCTACTAACTGCATACTTGAATTTGCTAAACTAATCTTGACATGTAATTATTTTCTGTTTCAAGATGCATGGTTCTTACAGAAGCGAGGTGTAGCGATGGGCAGTCCTTTTGCTCCGTCCTTTGCTAACATTTATATGAGGTTTTTTGAAGAAAAATATATTTATGTGAACAACAGGTTTAGACCACATCTGATACTCTGGAAACGTTATATAGATGATGTACTGGCCCTGTGGCGTGGGAGCATTAATGATTTACAAGATTTCTTTACTTATCTGAATACTTGTACGGAATGTTTAGCTTTTTCAATGGACTTTGATTTGACCCGCATCAGCTTTTTAGATGTGTGGGTCATACGTGAGAATGACACACTGTATACAGATTTATTTATTAAACCTACAGCACGCAATAGTCTTTTAAGAGCCGATTCTTGTCATCCTCTTCCACTGAAGAACAGCCTCCCCTATAGTCAGTTCTGTAGGGTTAAACGCATTTGCAGCAGAGAAGCAGATTACGAACGCAGCATGCGCACAATATAAACATATGTGACTAATTAATATGTGACGAGACTCCACCTTGATTGGCAGGTGTCATAATTAACTGATTGTTGTCTACCAATCACATACTAGAGGACAATTTATAAGAGGTGTTTTCACTTTGCTTTTGTAAAAACTTTTGTAAAAACTTGAGAAAGGCCACACTGGCCGAAACGTTGTTTGTACAATAAATTCAGCATGATGGACAAGAGTGTGCGGTATCTTCCCCTTTGAAGTGAACCAGTACCCGCTACCTGCACCTCGAAACTTCTGGTGTGCGTTGGTTTCTTCCTCCTAAAATAGAAACTTTGATTGACTCGCTTAGTGAATTGTTTTAATAGTAAATGTAAATCTTTGAAATTAGTAATATACCCTTTATTTATGTATTTATGTTATTTATGTATTCATTATTATTATTATTATTATTATTTATGTATCAATTATTTATTTAATTATAATACAGTGAATACGTTTGATACTGAGTGAGTGAACAGTCAGGATGGTCCTGAGTTCAAGTGTACACGCCTTTGTCAGAAATTATGGATTTCACAGTTGGCCTTGCAGGTGCATGGTGATAAAATGCTTGCAGGAAAAAAACAACAACAACAGAACATTAAGCCACAGTTAGGGAACATACAATGTATTCTACACGTTCTACATATTAGTTATACTGTTTAATTTATGTGTTATTAATGAGTTTTTAGGCTACTGATAACCACTGTGCACTTTATTTTCTCACTCAGACCATTTTCTATTTGCAACCATTCCAGCGTTTTATTACTAGTTCAAAAGTTTGCGTGTTACACAAGGCTTAAACTATTATTGTGTTGGTAGAAAAATGAGGAATGTCACCCATAAGTGCAAACCAGGAAACAGAACATTATCCATCAGACAGTGTGACTAAAGCATTCGCCTCCAACCAGTTCAGATAAAGGTGTCAAAGTCGTGTTTTCTAAAATTAATCTTCCATAAAACTCCACCTTTATAGGGCATTCATAGCTAAACAACACGATTATATCATGAATATGTTTAAAAGTCGCCGGTCATATTTTTATCCGTTTTCTCATCGATATGCAGGAGTTAGAGCGATGCGCGTTCCCGCGTCAGGGGATGCATTTCTCTGCATAACACCGCCATGGCTCGCGTGAGCGGTGTTGATGACGTCACTGTTGTCTTAGCGGGACAAAAACAACAACTTTAACATTTACGACGCAGTTTTCCATAAATATTGACCCATAATGTGCATTGATCACTTCACTGACGATGTGTTTTATCAACGTTTTTCTTTCTTGGAGCCGCAGAGACTCATTTATCAGCGTTTTAAATCACTGCGGTCATTCAAAGTGCGCCCGTATTACAGAATTTATGGCAAATGCAGGACGTCCATGATACGGAGCGTGCACATATTTTACTCGACTGTAAAATCCTTTTGATCCAAAATTTCTGACAAAGGCGTGTACACCTGAACTCAGGACTATCCTGGCTGTTCACTCACTCAGTATCAAACGTATTCACTGTATTATAATTAAATATATAAATATATATTAAATCAATACATAAATAAAGGGTATACTACTAATTTCAAAGATTTCCATTTACTATTTAAATTTATCACTAAGCGAGTCAATCAAAGTTTCTGTCATGACTTTGAATTTTGCATTCTTCAGAAATAGAACAAAATTATTTTAGGAGAATCAAAAGACTTAAACTGCAGTGACAGTGTTTGATATGGTCCTGACTCTAACCACACAAACCACTGAGTGGAAACACTAGAGTCGGCTAACTCAAAATGCTAAACCAAGCAAACAAGTGGAAGTACAAATTCAATCAAAGTTTCCATAAACCATCAAAGAAACGACTGCAGCAAGCAAAGTGGGGATCAGCTGTACAAAATGTGTTCCGAAGGCTGTCCCCGAGTTCGAGCGATGCGCGTTCCCGCGTCCGGGGGACGCATTTCTCGGCATAACACCGGAGCCGAACCGAACAGCGGCCACCATGCCGGAAGCTTCCCGCTGTGTTTAGCTGCGTTAGCTGCCATCAGCAGCTGGACCTCTGCTGTGTGATTTAATGCAGAAACACAGACAGAATGAAGCTGCTCCTGCAGTCACACCAACAACCCTCCAGCTCTGCATACAGATACAGAGAGTTCCTCTGTTGGGCCCACAGGGAAACAGTTCAGCAGGGAGCTGGAAGCTAGCAGCAGATGCTAGCTAACAATGCTTTCTCATCAGCAGTGATGGACCAAGCCGGAGATGTGCACAGCGGAACTCGTGGTAATGCATGTGTCCCGTTAATTACTGTTAATTACTGGAAAACTTACCTGCGTCGCTGCTTCAGAGCTCCATAAAAACCAAGAAGACAAAAGTCTCTGGTGGTCTTCTGCTCTTTAGACCAGAGTCTGGCTGCAGACTCTGAGGACCGGAAGTTGATTCGAAGCCTTTCAAAATAAAAGCGAGTGTACCGGAAGCACGTATTTTTAAACGTTACGACCACTTCTTGGTTTATTCTACAGATGATCAATGGAGACTAGATGTACAGCGGTTATGATCCCCTTAAAACATTATTGGCCTACTCAAAACATGCATTATTTTACTCCAGTGTTTTGTTTTAATTTAATTTGCAAAAACAACAGCTGTTAGTTTAGTTTGCACTACAAATTCATTTTGAAACAATAAATCTCTGTAAGTACACATTAATGTATAATGCTTCTACTGTTGGGACCATTTACATATTGATTTGCTCAATTCTTTTATATAGGCATATTTTATGTGTGTTTACAAGTCTAATATTATATTATATATTCTAATAATATTCTATTAATATTGTTTGTGCTGTGTTCTTACCTTGTGCTGTCGGACCACACTGAGGGTGTGAGGGTTTATGATTTTAAATGAACTTAGCTTTGTGGATTCAAAGTGAATTACTGAATACCTAGTTACATGACCCAGATAGCCAATAACCTCTGTTACAGGAGAAAACAGTAGACACAATACAAACTTTCAATCGGCTTTTTTCTAAGTGTTTTAATTCACAAGAAACTTTCTCCACCATTGATGCACAGTGATGCATCTCGGACGACCGCACTGGTCTAAAGAAAAAAAAATGTGTCAGCTTTTTTGTCAGAGCATTAAAGGTCATTTTACAAAATGTAACAACGTGGAATGGAGATGATGGAGATCAAGCCTCCCTCTTCTTAAGTTCCCCACCTCCTGCACAGCTGGAGCAGCAGTTTGCTGCCACTTATTCTGCTTCTCTTCAGCCTAAATAAGTATTATTTTGCCTTAAATACAAGCAAACGTCACAAAGTCAGTTCTAAAACCATGTGCTGGGAGGGAAACTTAACATAAGATTTACTGAAAACAACTAATAAAGATTGAGAAAAAAGGAGTGCAAATAGCCTAGAAATCTAGACGCCCCTAGCGGCCGCAAATGGAATTTGCTCCGGGGCTAGTCTAGTCACTTGTGGTCGTTTTGCGAGGTTCCAAATCAAAACTTAATCGAGCCAATCAAATCGTGAGGAGCGGGGTCGGATGCCGGGCTACCTAGTGACGACAGAGGTGCGACGTTTCAGTGTGTAGTTCCAGAGAGAGGTAAAAAAAAGTCCCAGAGACAGGTAAACAATGGCTTTGCCCGGCGAACAGGCTTTCCCCAGTCGATTGCGAGCATGATGTACCGAAGACGGCGGGCCGATCTTCGTCTCAGAGCTGACAAAACTCTCCGGTAAGGCATTTGAACGGTCAAATTCCGTTAACGGGACGAGAGCAGTCAAAACGGCAAAACCGGAAGTGCGTTGCTCACTGCGGCTAGCTTTAGTAGCGCTGAATTCGTGGGAACAAAATTGTAAATAGCCGGTATTTTGTCAGGTTTTCAACACGTTGGGGATCTAAACGACTACTTTCTCGCCTGAAAATGTTTCAAATGTTGCTAAAGTTTACAGAGTTTAGAGCTTAAGTGAAATCAGCTTTTCAGGCCATAGACTACAAATCATTCCGTCGCGTTGACTACGTAAAACTTCTTCATCGCTCTGATTGGTTGTTGCGCCATCCTATTGCGTGGCGTTGAACTTGACAGACAACCGTTTATCCCGCCCACACTGCTATCCAGCGTCACTAGACCCCTGTACAGCTTTTTGCTATACGGGTCTGGCTTGCTAGGCTAGAGTGCAAACTGACCTCAGTCATGTCATCAAGCTTTGGCTTCTTCAGTCTAAAAACTGGTGGCACGTCACCTGCCAGAAGGGCTTTTGACGCCTTGGTCCAATGGGCAAACATGTTGCCATGGCTATAGTAATTGGTAAAAAGGGTAAAACAATTCAAATGACAGCTGCTGCTGCGGTACAGCTGTACAAATGTTTCTTTTCAGGGCTACATTTAGAGAGTCAGAGACCAGTTAGTTAGAGACCAATGACAAATAAGTAAGTACACACTATAAATACTGTTTATACTGTAGTGCTCTCAACACTGACGGCATAATTCACTTTCTTATATGTGTTCTGTTATCTGTTATGTTGTTGGTTCATCGTCTTTAATGTTGTGCGGTTCATTGTCTTGAATGTTATGATGCATTTAATAGTTGCGGTCTCTTTAAGAGATCCAGTGACGTTTCATGATAACAGCTGTTCTGTTGATGCGCGAGCTGTCAGTTGGAACTGTCAGTTGGAACTACCAGTTGGAACTGTCAGTTGGAACTGTCAGTTTTTGGTCAGTTAATAAACGCGACTCACAGAGTCTTAATGTGAGAAGTTTTCGGCTCATTTTTTCGCCTAAAGGCAACTTCCACACTGGTGACCCCGACGTTTGTTTACTGGACGTATCCAGATCGCCATGACCGCAAACGCTGTGTCTCTCAAGCTCCCCGAATTCTGGGAATCGTCTTCTTCTGCCTGGTTCACTCAGACTGAGGCACAGTTTGCCTTGCGTCAGATAACGGCTGACGAAACGAAATACTACTATGTGGTATCTGCCCTCGGAAGTTCTACGGCATCGAGAGTAGTGAGCCTTCTTAAACGTCCTCCTCTGACGAGAAAGTATGAAACTCTGAAAGAATACTTACTGAAAACATTCGAACTATCTGACACAGAGAGGGCTAGCAGGCTTTTCTCTCTTCAAGGGCTCGGTGACAGCAAGCCCTCAGAGCTAATGGACTGAATGCTCGATCTGCTCGGTGACAACAAGCCAGATTTCCTTTTCCTCCACCTTTTCCTGCGCCAACTGCCTGCTCATGTGAGAGCTGCTTTGGCCAACACTGCCAGCACTGATTGTAGAGAACTGGCTGCTGAGGCTGACAAGTGTTTCCTGGCTAGTCAACAGCCCTGCGCAGCTGCCCTTCTTCCTGCTGGTGCTGTTGCTGTATCAGAAATATCTGATGATCACATGCTCATCGCAGCAGCAGCCCCGCGTCGGCAGCAGTCTTCAGGTGTGTGCTACTACCATGCCAGGTTTGGCCCCAAGGCCAAACGATGCCGCTCTCCATGCAGCTTCAGTGGAGCGGGAAACGCCAAGGCCGGCGCTCACTAGTGGCCGTGAGCGTCGGCCATGCCGGCGGGCTGCTCTTCATCCACGACTCCATCTCCGGCCGGAGATTCCTCTGCGACACAGGGGCACAGCGGAGTCTACTTCCTGCTTCACAGGTGGACGTGGTGGCTGACACCCACGGCCCCCCCATGGAAGCCGCCAATGGAAGCCCTATCCGTACATACGGCACAAGGCATGTTGAACTGTGTTTTGACGGCCAATGCTTCGGCTGGGACTTTGTGACTGCCAAAGTCGCTGTTCCCCTCTTAGGATCAGATTTTTTGTGTGCATTTGGACTGTTAGTGGACGTTAAAAATCAGCGCTTGATCGACGCCGTCACTTTCTGTTCTTATGCCTGCGCGCTCAGCGACTCTGGCGCAGAACACCTCTCCAGCCTGCTCTCTGTCACGGACAGTTTCCAACGGCTGCTCGCCGAGTTTCCAGCACTCACCCAGCCCACTTTCTCCTCTTCTACAGCCAAGCACGGTGTAGAGCACCACATCGACACCACTGGCCCACCTGTGTACGCCCGCGCTCGACGCCTCGAGCCGAACAAGCTTGCCGTAGCCAAGACAGAGTTCGAGTCCATGGAGCGCCTGGGGATTGTTCGACGCTCCAACAGTCCTTGGGCCTCTCCCCTACACCTCGTCCCCAAACCAGGGGGGGGCTGACGTCCTTGCGGGGACTACCGACGGCTCAACGACGCGACAACGCCTGACCGCTACCCAGTGCCGCACATCCAGGATTTTTCAGCGCACCTGGCTGGCAAGGTCATGTTTTCGAAGGTGGACCTGATCAGAGGATACCATCAAGTGCCCGTACACCCTCGCGACATTCCAAAAACAGCTGTAATCACACCGTTTGGTTTGTTTGAGTTCCTGCGCACACCATTTGGGCTCAAAAATGCTGCTCAAACATTCCAGCGGCTCATGGACTCTGTGTTACGGGATCTGCCTTTTCTGTTTGTGTATCTTGACGACATCCTCGTGGCCAGTTCATCACCTCCAGAGCACCTTTCGCACCTTCGCACTCTGTTCGAGCGACTTACCGAGCACGGGCTCATCATCAATCCAGCCAAGTGCGAGTTCGGTCGGTCCACCATAGACTTTCTGGGGCACAGAGTCACGAAGGACGGGGTTGTTCCCCTTCCGTCAAAAGTGGAGGCCATCACCACTTTTCCACGCCCTGTCACTGTCAGAGCCTTACAGGAGTTCCTTGGCATGGTTAACTTTTACCACCGTTTTCTCCCCAGGGCTGCCCAAACCATGCGGCCCCTGTACGAGGCTCTGAAAGGTGCCAAGCCTAAACACACTGTGGACTGGAACCCGGAAAGAGACAAGGCTTTTGTGGACGCTAAGACAGCCCTGGCTAAGGCTGCCATGTTGGCCCATCCCGCCTCCTCTGCCCCAATCGCACTTACCACGGACGCCTCGGACTACGCGGTCGGTGCGGTTTACGAGCAGTGGGTGGGCAATGCTTGGCAGCCTCTCGCCTTTTTCAGCAGGCAGTTACGTCCCAGTGAACGGAAGTATAGCACTTTCGACCGGGAGCTACTTGGAGTGTACCTCGCCATCCGACACTTTCGTTCACTGCTGGAAGGACGCCAGTTCACCGTTTTTGTGGACCACAAGCCTCTGACCTTCGCCATGTCCAAAGTCACTCAGCCATGGTCCGGCAGGCAACAGCGGCAGCTGACTTACATCTCAGAGTTCACGACGGACATTGCACACCTCTCTGGGAAGCACAACCAGGTTCCAGACTGCCTCTCCCGTGCTGTTGCGGGGGCGGTCCACCTCGGTTTGGACTACGGCAGCATGGCAACGGAGCAGGCCACAGACCCGGACGTGCAGGCTTGCCGTTCATCCGCTACTGGGCTGCAGCTTCAGGATGTGGCATTCGACGACGCTGGCACCACTCTGCTTTGCGACATCTCTATGGGCTCCCCTAGGCCTGTTGTGCCTGCAAAGTGGAGGCGGCCTGTTTTCGACGCCATCCATAGCCTCTCACACCCCGGAACCAAGGCTTCACAACGGCTGGTGGCAGCAAAGTTTGTGTGGCACGGACTTAAAAAGGACGTGAGGGACTGGGCGAACACCTGTGTGGAGTGCCAACGTGCCAAAGTACACCGCCACACCAAAGCGCCACTAGAACAATTTCAAGTGCCTGAACGACGTTTCGACCACGTCAACATCGACCTAGTTGGCCCACTTCCACCCTCGCAGGGTTACACTCATGTACTCACTATGGTCGACAGGACCACACGGTGGGCAGAGGCTGTTCCACTGTCATCCACAACATCAGCGGATGTGGCACGGGCATTTATTGGCACCTGGGTGTCCCGTTTTGGCGCCCCTTCAGACATCTCCTCAGACCGTGGCGCTCAGTTTACCTCCGAGCTTTGGAACGCTGTCGCAGGGAGCTTGGGAGTTAAACTCCACCGCACCACGGCCTACCACCCCCAGAGCAATGGCCTCTGTGAACGATTTCACAGGTCCATGAAAGCCTCCCTGCGTGCCAGCCTGAAGGACAGTTCCTGGGCTGACAAGCTCCCATGGGTCATGCTGGGCATCAGGACAGCGCCGAAGGAAGACCTCCAGGCCTCCTCTGCAGAGCTGGTCTACGGTCAGCCACTGCGGGTCCCCGGGGATTTCGTCCCCAGCACCACGACCCCTTGGTCAGCCACACTCCAGCGCTCCAGCTTGTTAGACAATGCCAAGCTGTTTGCTCCACTTGCTACCTCCTGCCATGGTCTACCAAACTCTCACGTCCCCAGTGGCCTACAGTCTGCCGGGTATGTTTTCATTCGTGTGGATGGGCACCGCGGACCTCTCCGTCCGCCTTACGAGGGCCCTTTCCGTGTTGTGGAAACTGGGGACAAGCACTTTGTGGTGGACATCGGGGGCAAACCGGAGTGTATTTCTGTGGACCGCCTTAAACCAGCTCACCTTGATCTGGCCAGGCCAGTTGAGTTGGCGCAGCCCCCAAAACGGGGACGGCCTCTGACTAGGCCCCCCCTTTCCGTTCCTCCTGCCCCTCGACCATGCCGCAGGGGAGCCCCACAGACAGCCACTGAGGGGGCGGTTCCGCACTCTCAAATTCGGCGGAGCCGCACTGGACGTTTGATTCGCCCCCCACGCCGTTGATATTTTTTCTCAGGTTTTCTGTTAGAGTGAATTCTGGGGGGGCATGTGTAGTGCTCTCAACACTGACGGCATAATTCACTTTCTTATATGTGTTCTGTTATCTGTTATGTTGTTGGTTCATCGTCTTTAATGTTGTGCGGTTCATTGTCTTGAATGTTATGATGCATTTAATAGTTGCGGTCTCTTTAAGAGATCCGGTGACGTTTCATGATAACAGCTGTTCTGTTGATGCGCGAGCTGTCAGTTGGAACTGTCAGTTGGAACTACCAGTTGGAACTGTCAGTTTTTGGTCAGTTAATAAACGCGACTCACAGAGTCTTAATGTGAGAAGTTTTCGGCTCATCTTTTTGCCTAAAGGCAACTTCTACAATACTCTCTTTCTTACTGTTTATACTTTTCATTTTCTGCTATTGATTTGTCTCACATAACCCATACATATGGACCCCCTCATGCCTGAACATGGTGTTCGTTATGGACAGTCCGTGGCGAGCACAGAAGTCCAATAACAAAACACCACTCTGATTCAGATCAGGGGGGCCGTTCCTCCCAATCACGCCCCTCCAGGTCTCACTGTCATTGCCCACGTGAGCATTGAAGTCCCCCAGCAGGACGAGGGAGTCTCCCGGAGGAGCACTCTCCAGTGCCTCCTCCAGGGACTCCAAAAAGGGTGGGTACTCTGAACTGCTGTTCGGTGCATAAGCACAAACAACAGTCAGGACTCGTCCCCCCACCCTAAGGCGGAGGGAGGCTACCCTCTCACTCACCCGTAAACCCCAATGTACAGGTGCACAGCCGGGGGGCAATAAGTATGCCCACACCTGCTCTGCGCCTCTCACCAGGGGCAGTGGAAGAGAGTCCAACCCCTCTGGAGGAGGCTGGTTCCGGAGCCCAAACCATGCGTCGAGGTGAGTCCGACCATATCTAGCCGGAACCGCTCAGCCTCGCGCACCAGCTCAGGCTCCTTCCCCAGCAGAGTGACGTTCCACGTCTCAAGAGCCAGCTTCAGTAGCCGAGGATCAGACCGCCAAGGTCTCCGCCTTCGGCTGCCGCCCACCCAGCTTCTTTTATTTTTTTTAATCAAGACTAGTATGCAGAAAAAGTACTTGATAGTACCCATTGTAGTAGTCCATGGTGTACTTAGTCTGGCAGTATAGGTTTCATGAACTACTTATGGAAGAAACAGGTTTTATACCACATCAAAGTTAGACAAAATAGGTCCATTCTTGTTCAGTTTGTCTATGGATTACTCACAAAGTATACAGTGAAAGTATTTCATAGTACCCATGGTAGTAGTCCATTGTTTAATTAGTCTGGCAGTATGTTTCATGAACTACTTATGGAAGAAACAGTTTTTATACCATTTCAAAGTTAGACAAAATAGGTTTATTCTTGTTCAGTTTAAGGGACAGTTGGAAAACTGTATATAGATTTTCATTTTGAGTAAACAACATTTTATAGACAGACATGTAGTGTGTGAACTCTGCTTAGTGTGATACAAAGTAATTAAAGGGAACTGTGAGAAACAGGGTGCTCTGGTCTTCCCATGTAGCAGAATGTGCAACCACTCAACACGTGAGGAACTAGATGTCCCAGTGAAACATTTGTTGCATCTTGCTCACAAGATTGTTTTCCGTATGGTGATTGTAACTAAGCTGTGCGATAAAAAGAACTACACGGGGAAAGTCGGGTGGAGTCGTTTGAGCTCGGGTGAAGGAGGAAGATCTGTCACTCTGTCCGGCTCCCCTTGCAAGTAAAAATACAATCTTGTGCACTGTGTGTTTTGTTGCTCACTGGGGTTGTCCTGAGTGAACTGTGTTCCAGCTGGGTTCACTTTTAGACCCAACATTTCTTGGTCCTTCGAGCCGGATTCCAAGTTATTCATTCACTCGGTAAAGTTGGCATATTTCAGGCTAGATAGAGGAAACTTTAATGGTCAACGGGAATACACGGAGAGGAACACAGCCATGGCGAGGTCAAAGGCGAGGGTGTATACTTGTTGCGCGTTGATGCTGCTCTTCTTGATTGCCAGAATTGTGAGTACAGCTGTCCCTGTGAGGCGCAAGTGTCAAGATGGAACTTTCTCAAAAGCTGCGGTGGCTGCAGACTCAAAGAAATGTTCGGAGATCGGAAGGTGAGCGGTAATTAGAACTTTAAATATGGCTTCAAAAAATACATAGTTTATTTCTTCAGGTAAGGTCTGTGAGGAGCAGTGTACTATTACACACACTATCCACTGCTTGTGTGGGCGAACCTAGCATTTATGCTCACTGAAAGGCTTCTGCTTTTGAATCTGCTTAGCCTTAATAGCCAAGTGTTAAGTTGTGTTGGTCGACATCTGTTTACAAAACTATGGAATAAATTTGCTTCACTGATATGAATATGCATCTGTGTGACATTTTATTGACTTCATAAGCTTACACCTTCATATGCAAAGCATAAACACATCATTTCCTGACGGGGAAACATGCAGAAATATACCCAATGGGACAGTGATCAGTGGGAATTCTTGCAGGGAGATGCTTCAGAGAGGGGGCTCCGCTGTAGATGGCGCTATTGCTGCGCTGCTGTGCACCTCCATCATGAACCCGCAGAGCATGGGAATCGGAGGAGGCTGCATGTTCACAGTGATGGACAGCTCTGGTAACAAACACATTCACGCAGCCCACCCTCCAACAGCAGATGTAGCCTAGTAAATGTTAACCCATAATATCTGAACTTTTTTAAGGTGAAGTGAAAATCATCATCTCCAGAGAGACGGCACCCTCCAAGGTGAAATCTGACCTGCTGAAATCCTGTCCCAAGACTTACCAACCCGAGACAGGTACCCTGCTGGTCTGGTGTGTCAAATACATTCATATTTATTTCCTGATGAATGGGGAGAGCCTTTTTTTGTTTTTCCTGCTTAGTCTGCAGGAATTCAAGCTGAATTCGATGTTTATAGAAATTAACACAAAATGTCAAGAAAAAAAATGCAGCAAATCTTAATAGTTTTTTTATTACAGCTGGAAATGCATCTTCTTTGTCCTGGTTGTCAGGCAGTTGACCTTGATTACATTGAGAGGCCTAATCGTCCTGACATAAAAGCTAAGCTTTTTAAGCCAAGCCACAGAAGGACAACTATTTATGTAGTCTTGACGTGTAGTAATACATTTAGGCCTGTTCAAGTGGACAGTACAGTACAATGTATAAAGGATATTATAAGAACATTGTCCAGCTAGGAAAATCCTTTGTTTAGTGGAAAAAGTATGTAATTGGATAAAAACATGCAAAGAGCAACCCTCAAACAATATGGTTTGAGAGCAAAAAGTTACAACAGACACTAGTGATGCAGAGTCCTAACACGTAGCAAGACCTGCCACATAAGAGAGAATGATGTAAAAGAATTCCTGTGAAAGGATATTAAATTAAACTCCAGTCAGTGGATTTTTATCCCGTCAAATCATATGATTTATCATCTCAGGGCACTGTAATGACAAGCTAGACAAGAAATCCTAAAAAGACAATGTCTTAGTACATTAGCAGCAATGAGTGTTCATTTATCCTTCCATGCAGGGAGCCAATGGATTGGGGTTCCAGGGGAAATTCGGGGTTACGAAAAGGCACACAGGCTTTATGGAAAGTTGCCGTGGGCCTCCCTCTTTCAGCCAACCATCCAGCTGGCCAGAGAAGGATTCCCCATTCCTCCAGTCCTAGGTCTATATATCCAGAATATTGACTTGAGCGAGACCCAGCCCCTACAGTACGGCAGACGAGATGACTCACAATATGTCTCAGAATAATGAGGTGTGAAAAGGAAAGCTTGTCCTTCAGGAAGTTGTTTTCAGATGCAAACGGGAACTTGTTAAAGACGGGAGACATTGTGAAATTTGAGAAACTAGCCGATACTTTGGAGATGATTGCTAACCACGGAGCGGACATCTTTTACACTGGAAGAATAGCAGAGGATTTAATCCGTGATATACAGGAGCAAGGTATTGTCAGACTGGTTTAATCACGCTCTCTTTTCCAGGAATTATCAGCGGCCGCCTGGCACAATGATCTAATTACAAATTAACCAATCAATTGGGTCTGCGAAGCACTGCAGTGATCACTCAGTCTCCAACGTGAGCAGCCCAGAACCATTAAAAGTCTTTATTTCTGTGGAGCTGGGATGCTTTTTTTTAGTTTTGCTCAGTAGAATGCATTTGTTTGAATGTTTTTGCACTCACGCTGCAAGACTTGGCATCGTATAAAGTTACAGTGACCGATGCGTGGGTTGTTCCTTTGGGAGAGTACCAGATGTACATCCCCCCACCCCCCGCAGGAGGAATCCTCCTCAGCCTCATCCTCAACATCATGAAAGGTTCCTCCTGGACACAGATGGCAGAGCTGCTGCTCCTCTACACTTACAAATCACAAAACCAAGCATCTTAGAAAATCCTTTTTTTAAACAGGGACAGCCGGATTAATACTTTTATTTGTTGTTGCATGTGATGTTTTAATCTTAACATAGTGCTCTGTGTTGGCTTGTGTTTTGTGAAAAAAGAAAAAAGAATCTTGATCAGTTTTAGGAAATAGGTTACACCAAAAATGGAAACTTTAAAAAAGAAATGAATACACAATTGTTTTTATTTACAGGATATCCGTTGAATTCGGCTCCTCTGACTGTTGAACAGAAGACATGGTTTTATCACCGTTATATTGAGGCTTTTAAAATTTCCAATGGACTCAAGAAGGACATAAGGAATCCTCAGTGTGCCTCAGAGAAAGTAAGTATCAACAAATAAAAAATCAACAAACTGAAAACACATCTCTTTTCCCTGGCCTTCCACTTGCTGAAATGGAGTTCACCTTGGCTCGCTACTTTTATTGTGACTGTTATTGTTATTTTATTGCTAATTTTATCTCAAATTTGATTTTTATCTGTGATGAAGTCATTCTTATTGCTATTTTATTGATGACTCTCTTGTGATGCAGCTGCTGTTGTGAAGCACTTTGGTCAGCTGAGGTTGTTTTGATGTGCTATATAAATACATTTTGAATTGAATTTAATATATATATGTTATATAAATTTATATATATATATACACTATTGTTGAATTGATTTATTCTATTTGAAAGTTTAATTGAAATAAGGTATTGATGGAGGATAGTGGAAGAAGGGGATCTTTAGTAAAAGTGGCAGTGTAAAAATGGCCTATTGTTACAAGTGAAGGTCCTTACATAAGACTTGATGTAAGAGATTAGATGTAGTATCTACAAAATGTACTTAAAGGAACAAATGTAAATGGGCTTGTTTACTTATACCTGATTGAGGGAGAGTTAATGACAACTTCTTTATAAAATGTTTAGCGGTTTATCCAATGAAATAGTTTGATACGGTTTTAATTCACCATTTGTTTCATTTGGCATATATCATCGATGGTAGTTGTGAGAAAACTGAGATACCACTTATTCAATTCATCATTCTGGTGTCATGATGATTCAAGTAACATGATATTAGGGAAAGTTTGGCTGTACGCCTGAAAATTCATGGGTTTGGTGATTAGAAGTAGCCTAACATTAAATTAAGGTTGGATTTCCATAGTTTATATCTCTGTTAGTAATAGGTTGTTTTGTTATTTGCTTTCTATGAGCAGTTGTTTCTGCCAGTCACACAGAAAGGCCTTCAAATCGGACCAGTTGTTCAAATGTCAGATTTAGATATTGTAATATTGTTACTGGTTAATTCAAGGTGACTTCTAATCATACTCGTAAATTGTAAATCTTTTCCCTAAACTTTTTACGATAAATATTTCTTTGCTTCATCTTTGCCTGGTTTTTCAGAAAATTTGAACAGAAGAGTTTTATGGGCAGATAAACAGAAATAGTACAGAAACGGGGATGAAAAGGATTAAAAACAGGCAGCAAATCCCTTTCAAATTTAGCTCTGATTTAATCATTTTCTTATGCATTTTTTCCTCATTGTGTGTGTGTAAAAATGTTCTCTTCTTTTCACAGATGGCAAAGAAGTTCACAGAGGATATATTTGCCAGCCACATACGGAGTTTGATCAGCAGCAACAGGACACATGATCCTCGGTGTTACGATATCAGCCCATATGTGGACAGCTTGGGCACCACACATGTGTCTGTGCTGGCTGAAGATGGATCTGCTGCATCCGTCACCAGCACCATCAACCGCGTGTCAGTATCTGAAGAGTTGTACCTCACATTTGGAAACCAGCCGTCACATATCGATGTTAGTCTGAAAGTACAAGGATTATGGAGCTTTAAAAGATGACAGAACAAGTGTTTTTGTGAGGAAGAAAACTCCAGTCATCACAGACAAAAGCTTTCTACGATAGCACAGTTTGGTGGCTTCGTTTTTAAAGATAAATGACATGCGAGGAGTACAGACAGATCCAGTTCATCTGGTTCATGCATTTTCTCACCAGATTTGGTTCCATGTTCGTCTCTCCGAGCACTGGAGTAATCCTCAACAACCAGCTGTTGGACTTCTGTGGAAGAGTTGAACGCATCTTTCCTGGTAATAAAATCAGCCTAATGCATTTTCAGTTTGGTTTAGCAAATATGAAATAATACTGCTACAGTACTAGGCAACAGTCTCAGGCTCCAGCATGAAAGTAATTACAGTGTCGGCAGTTTTTTATTCAGCTAACTTCCGACTGAGCAATTCATTTGTCACAGTTTATACATCATCGTTGCTTAACAGGTTTTTTATACGCGTTAAGCAGGATGTTAGCATTGCCATAGTCAGCAAACTGATGTTAGCATTTAGCTAAAAGCATTTCCGTATCAGATTTCAGACTCAGAGCTGCATCTCATTTGTTGACTCTTGCTCTTGTTCTCTCTGAAATATGAACCTAGAAAACTCATCTTTTGTTTGGCCTAGCGAGGACTTTCTGATTCAAACGGCTACTTTCTTAAAAGAACCACAGGTTTCATGTGGGTTCAGATTTTAGCTTCAGCACAAAAAGTGAGTGCTTAAGCCTTTAGAGTTCTTTATTCAGAGTTGAACATGGAAAGCATATCAACAGTTGAAAGTGAGAAATGTTATTATATATATAAAAATATCAGCTAATTCTTAATTTGATGGCAACAACACATCTCCCGAAAAGTTGGATGGGTGCAAAAATAGGCTGTCCCAGCTGCCAATGCATGTGAGGTGACGTATGCACTGGACAAGTTGCCAGTCTATCACAGGGCCCATGATAATGTTCCTCAGCCTTCATCTGTGTTGATCATTTAGTGCATTTCTGCATTACAAGAAAAGCCCAATCAATGCTGAAAGGTGCAAACAGCAACATCTGCTCCCATCCAGATGACGTCTTTCTCAGGGAAGGCCTCGCATATTTCAACCACACAATGCTACACCACATGCTGCATCTATTACAACAGCAGGGCTTCATTATACAGACTAGCTGTTTGTCTTGCCTTTGTCTTCAACCAACTGAAAACATTTTACACATCTTGAAATGCAAAATATGACAAAGAGGACCCAAGTGTGCTGAGCAGCTTGAATCCTTTATCATCCAAGAATGGGACCACATTCCTCTGCCAGTTCTAGATGTTTACAGACTGTAAAAAAAGGGAGAGGCTACAGGGTGGTAAACATGGACCTGTCCAAACCTTTCTGAGACGTGTTGCTACAATTAACTTCAAGATCAACTTATATTTTTAAATAGGAAAATGTCTCACTTTCAGCATTTGATGTTTTAAATATATTCAAAAGAAAATGTATATTTTGATGGTTTTAACTTTCTCTTTCAGTGATTTCACATGTAAGTAGTAACCAAAATGACACCACACTTGTTGTGTTTAACTTACATTTATGTTGATGTGTAGATATAAAATATTCCATTTAGCAGATCAAAAGGAAAGAAATGAAAGTGACGGCTGATCGACACCCAGCTACCAGGCTGTGTTTTCTCATAGATTTTGTTCTGTTGTCTGACAGCAGAAACAGAGAAATATGGAGCTGAAATGAGTGCAGTCTTATTAGGAATTCAGCAGTAATGAATTGCATATACAGGCCAGCAAAGACAGCAGGAAAAAAACAATCAGATAGTAATGTAAACCACATTAACCACACCCTCACTAATGCGGCACTATAAACTAAATCTAGGACTTTCACTTTAGTGTTTTGCTGTAACCATCTTGGCTTTATAAAAAAAAAAGAATATGTATATTGTATATATACTGCACTAGATCTTCAGTTCCTCTGATATTGGGCGTGCACAAGGACTCCTACAGTGAATAAATACAGTCTGATGTGGGATTACATGGATGCCCTTCAGTATCTGACTGAAATCATGCAATGGCATTCTGTTGATGGCAGTCAGAATCATTTCCTTCTTGTTCTCCTCACGTTGATCAGACTGAATTGCAGTTGTCTTTCCTGTCAGTCAAGGCTTTTGTGTTGGCAGGGGAGCGGCCTCCCTCCTCCATGAGTCCCGCTGTGCTGAGGTCTCAGTCAAAGACGCTGGTGATTGGATCGTCTGGTGGGAGTATGATCACGACTGCGATGGCTTCAGTATGTGTCCGAGGCAATCGCACTGAGTGCCATTAAGATGAACTGCTGCACACAGATGCCACGTCT
Organism: Odontesthes bonariensis; assembly: GCF_027942865.1. NCBI lineage: Eukaryota > Metazoa > Chordata > Actinopteri > Atheriniformes > Atherinopsidae > Odontesthes > Odontesthes bonariensis. Next base: position 1,839,309 of record NC_134525.1, on the reverse strand, counting down.
TCCTAGTCTCTTCACCATGCCTGTTATCCATTCTGTGATCATCACCCTCCCATCAGGCAGATTACAGTGTGTTGTTTTTTCTCTTCCAGACGCTCATCAATCACCTTTGGTTTGGAAAGAGCCTGAAGGATTCAATTGCTGTTCCTGTTGTTTTTGTAAACTCTACAAATGCTGTGAAGTTTGAACCCGGCTTTGATGAGGTAGTACATGCAAGGCATTCTTTCAAATGTATTAACACATCATACTGCTATTGTTCTATCTAAGCTCCCTCCCCTCTTTCCTCCTCAGCATGTAATTGAGGCTCTTAAAGCTCTTGGACACAATCGCGAACCGGCCCTAAAATTCTTAAACGTGGTAAATGCTGTGGAAAAGGTGGATGGCTGCATCTGTGCAGTGTCTGATGCCAGGAAACTGGGAGAAGCAGCCGGTTACTGAGACCAAGAGTCAGAAGTGTTGGCTATTCAGAGTCACTCAGACCTTACTCATGCAATCCCAAAAATACAAAAACTGTAGCAGAAGGTGTCTATCCTGCTGGAAAATCATTTAACAACACACTGAAAACCAGGTCCCATCAGCCCCCATCTGGACTAACCTTGACATTGAGAATAACATGGGTTTTTTAGCTGTGTGCAAAGAACAAAACGGCTCTTCCCTGTTTCTGACTTTGGATATATTTAGTTTCTAAGGCCATTTCCTCCATTTTTTACCATTTTTACCATTTGTTATATATTTCTGTTTGTTGCATACAAGTGACTTTATAATATTATGAAACTCATGAATACATAGCAGGCTATTTTAGTGATGAATAAGCTGTTCATATCTGCTATTTGCCATTCTCACATTCACATTGGAGTTTTTCTTTCACTATGTAAGCACTGTTACATGATGCAAATGAATTATGGACATTATTTGTGATATTCAAATTAAATATATTACTTTTTTACATGCTTTGCGTATATCAATGAACTGAATATATCCTTCATGTCTTAAGAATAAAAAATTATGTAAGAGGCTATAGATTCATTAAAACCTTTTTCTGGTTTGTGAAAATGCAGAATATGGCCATTTTACTGTTTTTTTTTTGTTTTTTTTTGCATTCTTGTTTCCGGTACACTTGCTGGTCGCTTCCGGTCCTCACAGCGCAGGTCTGCAGCCAGACCCCTCTCCACAAACTTCTAAAGAAAGAAAGGAATGAAAATAACCTCATCACCATCACTAAATATTATATTCACAAGTGTCCATATGCCAAATCCCCACCTTCATGGCTTGCATTAAAAAATGAAATATCCTTGTTAAAAAAATGTCTGAAACATAGAAATAATCCCCATGCAGATAAATGATACACACTCATAGCAAATCTTAACCTGTCCTAACCCCTTGTAACTGTTAAGAATGGACTTAACTTTTCTTTTTTCCTTGTTTTTTTTATTATTAAATTATCCCTTTTTTATCTTGTGCATCGAAGATCTTTCAATGTTTATTTTTCTATAAGAGATAGCCCAAACTACAATCATTTATTTTCTTTCTATTTGTACTATATGAGGAGGTAAATGTGAAGTTAAAAAAACAAAAGCTGTTTACTTTTGAGTATGTCATTGTTCTGTCAATGTGACATGTTTAAATAAATAAATAAAAAATAAGAAAAAGAAAGAAAGGAATGCGGAAGTCACGGAGCCGCAGAGAGTTCCAAATGTTGTGATGACATATGAACATTTTTGCCTCAAATATAATCTGATCATCAATCGAAACTTCTTTGAATCCATAATAAAAGCCATCCCCAAACCCACTTTACATTTAATTCAAGGGCTTGTTTCCAACTCCACTCACATCACTCCTAATGTTCCACTTCTTCTCATTGGAAATTGTCATTTTAAGGCTATTAAGATTCCTAATAAAACTATTATAAAGATGTTTGATGACATCACGCACCCTTTATTGTCATTTTGTAACTCCATTAAACAAATTTTCTCCAAAGAAGACATATATTCGTTGCGTTCTAAATATTTAAAATTCCCCATTAATCCCAAAGTAAAAGAAATTCCCTTTAAAATCCTAAATGGTGCATATCCATCCGGAGAGCTGCTGAGACGGAGCTTTGGCTGTGAGTCGGATGGATGTGTGTTTTGTGGAGAGGATGAAACTTCTGATCACTTGTTTTTTCATTGTATGTTTTCAACTTTCTGGATTGATGTACATGACTGGCTGCACACGGGGATCCGTCTCAAACCCTTCTCTAAAATACATTATTTATGCTGTTATTATGGTTAACAGTGAATGGGACTTTCTGCTCAATAACATATTATTATTCGGAAAATATTTCCTATATAAATGTAAATATATGAATGTAAAACCCAGATTTTTTGTATTTCATAAAGATTTTCTTTCCTTTACCAAAGCCCTTAATATTATAAAAAGTAAAAATGCTCCTTTAAAATGTATATAAGATGATGTAAGCCGTGTATTTTGTAGATGATTTAATAAAAAAGTTCAAAATGTAGCCGAGGGTCGTCTTGACTTTATTTACTGAAGAAAACAAAAGAACCACACGTGGCGTTCAACATTTGCTGGCACCTTTAACCTTTAATCCTCACCTTCACTTCCAGGTCAACCACAGAACCACTTCCTGTCTGGCTTATAAAATAAAGGTCTTAACATTAATACAGGATGTTACGTTTCCCTGTTCTAAAATGCTTCTATCCAAGGCTGATAAAAATACTTTATGAAGAGTCTGATACTTACCAGCTGTGCAAAGGAGTTTTAGGAAACGATAAGAAATATGTAGTGACTGATAACCACCAGCTGTGTCGGGGGTCTCGGGCTAAATGAGGACATTTTGAGAACAACACACTCCCCAGTTAGTGTGTCCAGAGGAGGCTCAATAGATACGCACACTCCGTATCCGGGCTTTGGGCCTGTTGATGGGAAACATGCAACATTTTCAAGGTCAACAACATAGGCAGATTCTACTTAATGAAAAGCACAGCCACAGTAAGTCAGAGATTCTGGGAGATTTGGGGATGAAGGATCCTCTCCAGATTGATGCATCATTCTGTCATTCTGATACAGACTTGGTTGACGATAAAAGTTTCTGAGTTCCACCGAGTCTGAAACATCATTATTTAGAAATAACGGATTCCAAATCTTCTGCTGTTTAACTTTGGGTCCCTTCAGATTCCTCTGAGAGTTCCCCACGCCTCGGTGTCAGCGCCCCCAGCTGGCTAACCAGCTAAATGACAGGTTTCCAGGTCACTGACAGCTGCTAAATGTTGGTATCGGTTGCTATCGGTGTTCAAACTGTTTGATAGTTACCTTGATGTGATACAACTCAATGACCAAGAGCTGCGCGGTGATAAATGTCCTTAAATATCCGTTAAAGACTCCGTGTCTGCAGCTCGATGATGTTGTTTTCATGAATCAGGCGTTTCTGAAGGAGGTGATGAAGAGGTCTCACTCTGAATTATTTTCACGATCCGAGGAACGGAAGCTTGTCTGAACCAGGCAAAACCGTCAATATAAAGACCATAGACATCATATAGAACACTAGACTGAGCATTGGCTGCTGAGACGCGAGAAAAACGGCCGCCATCTTGGAGTGGTGAACGTCAAGCTCACGATAACGTTTGTCATTGAATTTGCAACTAGAGACTTGTCAAGATGCCTGGCTGGTGTTCAGCATACAACTGCTCAAACGAGCGAACCAAGGAAAACAGAAGTCGTGGGATTACTTTTCACAAGTAAGATTTAACATTACCGTACTATTGAATCTATTTGTTTTACCAGAGTGTTGTAGTATAAATAGATGCTCCTGAGGCCGTGGCTAGGTAGATTAGCTCACAAGATGAATATGAATGGCTTGATGATATGAAAATGAAAACATGACATAGGCTACTTGAACAACAAAGTAATAGCGGAGGGCAACGGCAGAGTAATATTGGCGTATTAACACTATGCGACCACATCGTAAATGAATGACCGATCAGCTAACAGCTGACAGATGACAGCTGAGAGCTGACAGCTCGGCATCAACCATAGCATCCTATTATATAAATGGCTTGAAATTAAGGAAATTAAAACATGACAAACTTTAACAACAAAGTTTAAAATAAAGATAAACAATAAAAAACTGTACAGCATTTAATGAACTTCATTTTAGGCAAACGTATGCTAAGGTTACTGAGTCGTATCACTGTTGATATGGGTGGTGGAGACGTAGCACATTACAAATGAAAACCAGAACATGAATGTGAACATGATGAACAACAAGGAATGACCAAAGTTACATCTGACACTTTTTAAGGTTTCCACAGGATACAGAGTTGAGAAAAAAGTGGGAAGTGGCGCTGAGGAGAGATGGGTTCGCGGAAACGGATCATTCCATAATATGCAGCCAACATTTCATGCAAAGCAGTTCTCTTTCAGGGCTTTTAGTCCTCTCTGTCTCTCCCTCTCTCTCAATTCAATTCAATTGAATGAGCTTTATTGGCATGAAAAAGTAAATGTATTGCCAAAGCATAAAATATAATGAACATGTAATGATTAATTTATATTATACACATTGTTTTTGCTGCAATAAAGTGCAGTGTGTCTGAGGGACTTGTTTTGAGGTGCATCCAAAATTGTAGTGCTCTTTTTTGTATATTAATGGCCAGTGGATATCTTCCCTACATATATATATATGTACATATATAATTGTGGGGAAAAAAAGAAGTGTGAAAAAAAACAATATTGAAATGTAATGTTGAAGGTCTGTGTATGATTCACTTGAGAACTAAAAATAAAAATAAAATGAAAAAATGACTCGTTATCTCATTGTTTGTTTTTCAAAGGTGAACCATGAACTATTAATGACTCATGTAGGCCTATATTGTGTTACGTTATGCCAAGTATGAACAATAAATCCCGCCAAACCATGTTTTTTTTTTATCAGTGCTTCACGGATGACATTTAAAACGCATAAACACGAGTGTTATTCAGCGATATATTATTAATTAAATGCGCTGACTGTTCATTGCTCCTATCAACCCGGTTATACTGAATGGAGCGAATCACCACTCCAATGTGGCGGCCCTGCGTTACGTTCGGCCCAAGAGCGGTTACGTTCGTTGCTCAGTCTAGTGTTCTATATGATGTCTATGATAAAGACATCCTCCTACAAACACACCATCTTTGCTGCAAGACGGTGCCTTACGAGGGTCAAAAGTCACGCGGGTCCTCATTGAAAGAGATATGGCGCAGAGGAGGAAAGCATGACATGAAATAATGTAAAATTTAAAGTATTTATGAATATAAAAAGACAGTTATTCAAAATTTATGAAATAAAAAGAAAATTGAAAAGAATAAAATGTAATATAATGAAATCAAATTTCTGAAAATAAAAGACAACCTGATGCAGGGATAGAACAAAGAAATAAAAATCATGACCAGAAAAAGGAATGAAATGAAAACAAATCAAAGGGAAATAAACTGAAATGTATTAAAATGAAGACGATCTAACAACAAAATATTAAAATGCATCAACTTAAAAATCATCAAATAGTCAGACAAAATAAAGATAAATACAAATAAAAAGGGACAAAAATGGTGTCATCCAGTAAAAAACTTCTGCTATCATTGTATGGATGTATTTACAGTAGATGTTATCATTAATATTGTTTCTAAATGTCATGGTGAGACTGTTTAGACTTTTAAGACAAAAAGGTTTTTTCCAGCCATCACACATGCCCATGATGCACAGCGGTGGGTATTTAAAGCAAAAACTATTTCATTAGTATACTATGACAAAATGAATAAGAAATAAAAACAGAAAACAAACTCTTTGCCACTATCCTGGTGAACTTATTTCATGTTAAATCCTGTCAACTTGTTTAGGTTTCTGCTCCATCACATCTGTGGACCTCTGCTCTGATCCATGCAGTCGAGTTTTTACCTGGTCCACCATCACAGTCTCACTGCAGCACCCCAAGACTTACGGGGACCTCATCAGAGCAAAAAATACAAAGACCATCAAAGACAGCACTTGAAATGTGACCATGTGAGCTGAGAAAGCTTCAGGTAACATTGTTGAACTACTGACACCTAGTGGTCAGAGCTGGAGATAGCAGTCATCTCACTGGAACTCCAAACTGCATCTGTATACATTGTGTAATACGACCGTTCTGCTGGGAAGAAGTCAGAAATGCTTCTTCCTACAGTAATAAAACCATTTCTGTTCATTCAGCAAAGCTTCCAGATACTAATAGAAACAGTTTTTAATCATTTTTTTCTCATAGATTCTTGTTATTGTGGCACATTACAACTTTCAGAGGAAATTAATTGTGAACTGTGGCTTTTAAAGTTTGAAGTTTGACCTGAAGAGGCTCTCTCTGTCCGTTCAGACGCAGCGAGTGCGTTGCAGCCATTTCATTTTGGGAATTATTCCTGCTTTTGGTGATCCTGCTGATGTTTAGACAGAGCAGATGCTGAGACGAACACTGCAGCACACCGGTAACAGTGGAACAGTTCATATTCAGGGTGGGAGGGCTTATGAGCAGCGGACCGACTGGTGTCGCGGCCGAGCTGCTCCTCAGTGTGAACACGCTCATGAAGCGTGCGCTGACCTGCTGATGGGAAGCTTTTCTCACAGTGTCCACAGCTGAAGGATTTCTGTCTGCGCTGGATTGTTTGCTGTCTTCTGAGGTCCGCTGCAGTGGTGAATGATGAGCCACCCTGCTGACAGCAGTCCTGTTCACCACTGGGACGGTGCCCACAGGGCTCAGAACTGGCTACATCTGAGCCGCTCTGCTTCTGAAACAACAAAGACACAAAGACAGGGAAGGTCAGGGTTTCCTGATGCTTTTTACAATGAACACACCGGCTCTGAACTCAACCAATACCCAGGGCTTAATTTGAGCCGGAACACGCCGGAACATGTTCCGGCACCTCTGAAATTGGATCCGGAACCTTTTTTATTGGATCCGCCACCTCCCGTGTCACTATGAAAAATAAATCGCCAAAATGAAAAAAAAAAACGACTGTTTGTGCGGTGTTCAATGTTGTTATATGTCTAGTTAGTCTTTATTCCCCATTGAAGTTCCTCAAAAATCTTGTGTTTGCCTTTTTGATGTGTTTCAATTTTCAGGGTAAGCGGGGGGAGAGGGGGGAGAGGGGGAGACGAGAGGTGTGACACATACGCTTGCGCTGGTTGAATGACAGTTAGCTTCGTGTCTACGATGTCAAAAAGACAACAAACTTTACTTAACTTTTTCAAAGTCAGTGACCAGTCTGGTCCAAAACGATCAAAAATAGTTTCTGAAAATCATGAGTGTGAAGACCACGGTGGAGAGAGCAGTAGTATGCAGCCTGCCATTGATGCTGCTAATGCACCTGTCGTTAGAGGGGATAGCGACTCACACGGGGAAGGAGATGAAGAGGACGAGACGGATGATGGGCACTTGGAATCTGCGAGAAATAGTGATGGCGATGAAGCAGGTATTGTCAGGGACACTCGCGATGGGCAAATCTGGACGGACGCCCAGTTTACACAGAAAAAAAAAAGTTATCCATGGCTGAGGAATATATTTTTCCATGCTGTGTTTGATTATTGGGTGGTCTATGGTTTAATTTGTCTGCAAATCTATATTGAAATCGTAACTTCGTAGAAATCGTAATTCCCACAAGGCAGTGTATTTTTTTTGTTCCCTTACCTATAACACCCATACTGAGCCGCCGGATCCACCCCCCCTCTGCGTTCCGGCACCTCCCACTTTACAAATTAAGCACTGCCAATACCACCAAAGAAGAAGACAGACATCTGCCAATGTTGTAGGAAACTGAAAGCTAAGAGTTTGATTTCAGTCTAATATCTGGAGGTTAAAACTAGAAGTTGGGAGCATTCAGTTAGAAAACAGATCACAGTTTGATGCCTGATGAAGTCAAATTCCTTCTTAGCACAAAGAACAAATACTTTCCACAATTTTTCTGAGGAAATGTCCTGATTTCTGCACTTTGTGCTGTGTTTACTTTACTGATTTAGCTAAATAAAAACCAACTGTGGTGCTTCTGCTCTGTTAGTGCCAATAATCTGGCATCGAAATCCTAAACCAAACCAAACAAGCAAACAGAGACCGCTTGAAGAGGCGTTTTAGTCGAGATCAAGATATGAAAGCAGCACGGTCCAAAGACGTCCAGGAGTTTAGATACATCTCTAGGATGCGCTGGGATGCATCATCAGTGATCTTCCTGGGGTCATAGTTAGCTCCGACATGATCACCTGCTTGGTGGCGTCTGAGTGAATAAGCAAGTCTGTCTGTCTCGTCTTGTCTGGGTGATGTGTTCAGGGACCTTTAACTGTTTTCCAAGGTCCACTTTCAGCTGCCAATCTGAGGCTGTGGACAGCCAACATGCATTTGTTTGCGGGCAGGATGGGGGCTTCTCTCCAGCCCTAAGAAAAGGGATGGGATTCTTCCTGGGGCGGTGTCTGCTAGAAAGAGTAGCTGAGGTGACTGCTTCTGCAACTTCCTTCAACACCTGGGCCATTAGTTTGTGGGCGGGAATGGGGCAGTCAGTTCTAAACCTAGGAGCTGTGTTGCTCATTAGAGGTCAGCATAGGCATCAGAACCACATATTATCTTGATTAGTGTCTATCCAGTTGCTGAATGTGGTCACTGAGTCCATTTGTAGTGCCATCAACAACAGGAAACTCTTCAAACCATCATCACACCAGATAACATTCATTAGAACAGGAGAACATCCCAGCTCCTGGCAGAATACTCAAGCAGATGCGGGTGGACCTGGGGAAGCAGCTCAGATTTACTAAAGACATCAGAGAAAAGTCTTAGACTGGACGTTATGCTTTTTGCAAAAACATCGAAACAGGTGGTCCTGGAGGATGGGGTTTACCTTGAAAGACCCAAAACCCTGTATGACCCAAGGTACTATCACTGATGATGTACACAAGAGTATAAAGAGATGCACGTTACAACCATGATAACCTTTCTTCGCCAGGGAATTCCAGCATTAGGATGGTGGATGACCATGAATAAACCAGGATCAACTGGAGGGAAAGCTGACAGATGCATCCGGGTCGGAAGGGGCAGCAACTCAACCTGCAGCTTTTGTGTGGGAGGACGCAAACCTGCATTAAAAACTCCCAAAGAAACATAACCCAAAGAGAGGCCAAGAGGAGATGAAAATGAGCACCCCGAAAGACAGATAAGCAGGCAACAAGCCATGCGATCACTTAAATTACATCAAAACAACTTAATGTATGTGGCAACACCTCCAAATACTCCCAAGGCCTGAAATCCACCAGGCCGAGATGAAATTGAAGGGAAAGGTGACATGAGGAGCCGTGCCGGGAATCTCGCTAGAAAAGCAAGAACCCCCAAGCCCTGAAAGCTCAAGCAACAGGTGCTTTAAAACACCAGCCATGGTTAAAGGGGCTTCCAGGAGGCAAAGGGAACTAAGGGCACAAATTTGATGATCTGGATGGTATTCTGGAAGCTACCAAGAAGGACATGGCAGACAGAAAACTCCAGGGAACGACAAACACGGCTGTCAGCATAGCCACAAAAAGGTTTGGTTTGGTAGAGGAGGGATCAAAAGACAGAATTCCAGGAACAAATCCTCCAGTTGAAGCAAGAAATGCTTTTGAGGAAATAGCTCAAGTGGAAGGTGGAAAGATGAGAAATCCAAACTACAAGGCATCCTGAGGAATAAACTCCTGACCCTCCAACGAACAGGCTGTCATAAGAACCGGACAATGGAAAAAATAAAAACAAATCGGGCTGCTTTTGGATTTACCAAACAGGTGCTATGTCAGTGACGTGGGGGGCACATCGCCTCACCAGAATAGGGGATGGACAACGATCTCAACACCACCTACAGAAACAAAACTTGGGAGTAAGACCTCAGAGAATACAAAGTCCTGATCAGTCCACCTGCACCAACCACAGACTTTAATATCAAAGGAGTTAACTGAAAGGAAATCCAATCAGTGGTCAAGACTGTTAGAACAAGCTCAATGCCAGGACCCTATGGACTGCCATACCAGATGTATAAGAGGTGTTCTAAACTATAAGTGCATCTGTGGAAGATTCTGAGGATGATTCGGAGGAGGGGAAAGGTGGTCCTTCAGTGGGTAGTCAAGCAGAGACCATGTCAACCAAGACCTGGAGGGATAACCAAGACCTGGAGGGATAACCAGAAGCAGCCAAAAGTTCTGGCCTTCCAGGAAAATTTAAAGCCTGGATATACCAACATGACATCCTACTCAGGAAATTGTGCCCACTGCTGGTATGACTTTCCACTGTGGATTAACTAAAGAGTGGTACGAGTATGGCCTTATACGGTAACAAAAGCAAGCTGATGTTCCCCCTCAGCAGTCAAGTGGGAGCTGGTCCTTCAAAGAAGAGTTCAATATCAGCAGGAAAAAGGAAGCGCTCCAGTACAAGAAGTCCAGCGATCACAAAGTTTAACAACCTTCCATGTAAGTGAGGCCCAGGAGAAAGGGGAGGGAACAGAAGGCAGTGGGCCATTCAGAGTCAAGACTATAGCCGCACTCGGACAGAGCAGTTCTAAGAACGGTCCACCTCAAATTTTGTTCTAATAACTATCCATCCCCAGGGGAACCAAGGTGGGATATGGTCCAGAATATACAAGAGCTGGGGTTAACTACTGGACCCGTTTGTTCTGTGACCCGACTTCGGATAAGCGGATGAAAATGGATAGATTGTTTGGATTGGCTATTTATGCTCCCTAACAAATTAATTAGTGGTTTTATTTAGACTACACAGCTGTTTGGTCCCAACATGTTGAATTCTCCCCACCCAGTATCTGATAATGCTCTTCCTTTCACAATTAAACATGACCTTACTTATACTGTTGATTCCCTTTGGTTCTGATTTCACCGAACATTTAAATGACATTGAACACTTCTGACATGGCTGTTTAAGGAGAAAAAACTCACAGAATATGTTAGGATTAAAAAACTCCAACATCGCTGTCCTTCTCCAATGGGAGCCTCTTGCCTCCTTGCTCAGTTAAATCATGAACTCATCAGGAGATGGGAAAATAAGGGTTTGATGTACATACCTCACAGTGATTCTTCTTGGATCGTCTCTTTCTGCCGTGGCTTTGTTGGTGACTCTGAAAGCCACGTGGAGTCGTTAAATTTTCATCACACTGGGAATCACTGCATGCTTGTGCTCCATTGCAGACAAGCTGATGTGTTTTTAAGGCAGAGAAGTAACAAAAGGACTTCCCACACTGTCCACAACCGAAAGGTTTAACTCCACTGTGGATACGTTGATGTGTTATTAAGGCACTTTTCTGATTAAAAGCCTTCCCACACTGGTCACACCTGAAAGGTTTAACTCCACTGTGGATACGTTGATGTGTTATTAAGGCACTTTTCTGATTAAAAGCCTTCCCACACTGGTCACACCTGAAAGGTTTAACTCCACTGTGAATACGTTGATGTGTTATTAAGGCACTTTTATCAGTAAAAGCCTTCCCACACTGGTCACAATTGAAAGGTTTAAATCCACTGTGGATACGTTGATGTGTGATTAAGGTACTGTTCTGAGTAAAAGACTTCCCACACTGTCCACAACCGAAAGGTTTAACTCCATTGTGGATACGTTGATGTTTTATTGAGCCACTTTTATCAGTAAAAGTTTTCCCACACTGTCCACAAATGAAAGGTTTAACTCCATTGTGGATACGTTGATGTTTTATTAAGCCACTTTTCTGAGTAAAATTCTTCCCACACTGTCCACAACTGAAAGGTTTAACTCCACTGTGGATACGTTGATGTGTTATTAAGTCACTTTTCCAAGTAAAAGCCTTCCCACACTGTCCACAACTGAAAGGTTTAACTCCACTGTGGATACGTTGATGTGTCATTAAGGCACTTTTATCAGAAAAAGCCTTCCCACACTGTCCACAACTGAAAGGTTTAACTCCACTGTGGATATGTTGATGTCTTATTAAGTGACTTTTAGCAGAAAAAGCCTTCCCACACTGTCCACAACTGAAAGGTTTAACTCCACTGTGGCTATGTTGATGTGTTATTAAATTACTTCTCTGAGTAAAAGCCTTCCCACACTGTCCACAACTGAAAGTTTTAACTCCACTGTGGATTCGTTGATGTGTTATTAAGGCACTTTTCCAAGTAAAAGCCTTCCCACACTGTCCACAACTGAAAGGTTTAACTCCACTGTGGATATGTTGATGTGTTATTAAATTACTTCTCTGAGTAAAAGCCTTCCCACACTGGTCACAGATGTGTGGTTTCTCTCTGTTTGCCCTTGTTGACAGAGCTTCATCATTATCCTGAAGGGAATCAGGTTCCACTGTGTTTGGGCTTTTAAACTCCTAAAGAGACAAAATAGAAGAAATCATGAAGAACAAAGTTTATATGTATTTAGCATCTCAATAACATGAGCCAACTCCTTGTCACTGCTATTAGAAATAAACACCTCTGTAATAACAGATCTATGACACAAAATGACCGAAATTTACCAGACAAACATGGAAATATCCTGAGCTCATATATCTTTGGTAATATCTTTATATAGATTATTAACTGATCCTGTAACAGAGTCAAACTGAATACAGAATGAATTTGTAGTTACACAGGGCGATACTGCACATATCTCCATTCAGATCTGCCATCAGGAGGACTCTGATGGAACATACAACACTGAGGCAGGTAAACAACCTGTTAAATATTGATAACTGAAGATCATCCCATCAGAAACAGGGATATCAGAGGATCATGGGTTCATCCTCAACTCTGAAACCTAAACATTCTCCCTCTTCAGAGGTCTGTAGCACTAACACAGGTGACCGATATGTAATCCACCAGAATACACTTTTTGGGATCTATATCATAATGAAACCGTCTCACCTCTTCTGAAGAAGCCATTTTCCATCTGTAGTGGTTGAGTTGAGGAAACAAAATGTCTGCCAACGTTCCTCCTTCGTCATCTGTTAATCCCACCGAGCACCTGTAGCATCAGATATTCATTAGCCCCCATCATTGTTTCATGTTCATCAGCCAAAACAGTATGTTGGACAAAGACAGTCTGGGAAAAAACCTTTAAGTTCAAGACCCTTTGGGACAGATAAGATAAAGTTAAAAAAGCACACTCTCCTTATTTTAAGGATAACATAAATCCATTACATTCCACTCAGTGGAGGTCAGGTTGTGGAGGGAACATGTCGAGTTGGGACCTCATATATTATCAAATGACCAGTCCACTCCCTTTATTGAGCTGTTAGCGTTCCCCTGATGGACACGCAGTTCTCCATATAACACTGGTGTTAAGATCTACTGGTGAAACTAGAGTATCTGAGAAATATGTTTCATATGCATCGTTTTTGGGGATCAAAGGTCAAAGAAGCAGCAAATAAACAAAGTTAGCCCTTAGAATCATAAAAGTCCTCTTTCTGAACCGTAACAACACAACAATCTCATGTCAAATTAACTTTAGCCTGAAAAAAGTTATGCATTAAACTATGACAAATTCTTATTTTGACAAATATTAACTGATATTTCAGATTCATTAGTTCTCTGTTCAGAAGAAGGAGACGGAGAATGTGCTCATCCTGCCCCATCCCCCCATCCTGCTGCGGCTTGAAAAGGTGGCGCGGCGTCATCCACCAGTCGATATTTGTAACTTGGTGCACGCTGAGAAAGACAAACCGGATGGACCAACTGGTAGACAGGCTCACGGCTGACGGTTGTGTCATGTAAAATACTTTGTGCAATTATTTGTAAAGAAATGATGTCATTAGGAATTTGCTGTTGTTTCATTCACTGGAAGCGGCGTTGAGTATTAAGCGCTGTATAAAACCGATCTAATATTATGGGTGCCACGTATTACTCCTGTGCTGGACTATTATTCTTCCGTTTCCTTCATGAATTTCGGTTCGCTAGTGGTCAAGCAGCGAGCTCAACGAGTGCCAAAATGGCCTTTTTTAGAGGCCTTATAACTCAGCCATAAACCATAACAAAGACCTCATTCAAAGTGTATATGTGACAGGAGACTCGGCTTTAACTGAACTGAAGGGTTTCAAATTCAGGTGAAAAATTATTTTAAAACTGCCATAGATAACGAGCCAGACATAGTCGCCGAATGAAAATTACACCGCTGGCTTCTGCCGTCTCTTGGGGCGCTGACGGTTCAAGAATTATTCGGATACGACTTTCACTTTTCGAACAGCGACCGTTTGTTCGAGACAGTAGGCTACAGTCAAAATTAGTCTAATTTTAAGAAGCCATAGTGTGTGCACATATGTCAGTTTGCTCTCTGTCTAACACAGACAGCTGGTTCCGTCTCTGTAGCAACGCATTAGGAGCCTGCTCTGTTCTAAGACTGCTTATGAGGGCAGAGCCAAGATGGATGCCCTGTTATAACAGCTTAATGTTATCAATCTGATCTGCGTTTCTCCTTTAAACTGATAGTGAGGGGAAGTTTGAAAATACTCACAATGCAATCTGAAAATGCATTGAAAAGCACTTACCGAGGCCATTTTGAAAATGCCATAAAAGCTGTATTTTAAACAGGACCTTGATAAAAATGACATAACTGTCTTCATCATACCTGTCTTAGAAATTTTGGGCCTCAATCGATTTAAAAGCACTTTTTTGACAAAAAAATGCCAAAAACTGCCCTATTTTGGAGGCCTCATAACTCAGCCATACGACATCAGAGAGACCTCATTCAAAGTTTATATGTCACAGGAGACTCTCAACTTTAACTGAACTAAAGGGTTTGTTGATAGGGCGGGCAGTAGATCGGCACCCATCTAAATTTCTTTTAGTTATTATTATTGTTGCATCCTGAAAGGTAACAATAATTCCCAAGTGTGCCCATTGAAGCACACTATTTCATAACAAACAAACAAAGGGTAACACAATACACTTAAAAGTCCTATAACAATATTCTAAGTACTATATCAGACTATAATGGTGAGAACACACCTATTGAAATTTCAACTTCTGCAGGCTCATCAGCTATTATGTAAATAATCTTTCTCTTTGGCCCCTTTTGGCCGGTAAGGTTCTAAGCAGCAGCATCATTGATCACAGTGCTACAGGGGCATTGTTTTCTTCTCCACTTTCCTCCTTGAAGAGTAGTTAGCGGTAACGTTCTCGTAGCAGCGACACCTCTGTGACGGAGAAAACTGCAACTACTGACACATCAACTCTCGCCACTATAAATGGCCGGAACGAAACCGTGACGTCATCAACACCGCTCACGCGAGCCATCGCAGCAACCATGCATGAAGCTTTACGCTGTGTTACCTGCGTTAGCTGCCATCACCAGCTGGACATCTGCTGTGTGATTTAATGCAGAAACTGTTAATGTTAGCTTTGTTATTAGACATTATGAATTCTGTATTTTACTAAATAATATATGTTCCTAGTTTGTACTTTTCCACTGCTCATATAAACACAATGTATGTCCAAAACTTCAAGGTGACATAATGGGACTAAATAACTGGGTTAGATGAAGAGTCTGGGAAAGCAGATGCACGCTTAAAGCGGACGCTTACTCTACCTGCTCTCTGCTTGCTTTGCTTATTTTATTGATTTTATCGTGATTTTTCCCCTTTTTTTCCCCATGTGAGCCTACCTGCGATAGCTTCTGGACACTTATAAATCTCTGGGATTAAAGTTTTTTAAACAGAAACAGCAACATTTTTATAGTCCTTTATCTTCAGCGCTCCGTGTGCGTGGCCTACACACAAATGAAGCCTGATTTACAGTGTCTGGGCACCAAGCACTCAGCTAAAGCTAAATAGGCTGTAAAGGTGCAAACCGCTAGGCTAACTAGCAGCAAGATGCCTCCCTTCTCCACAGATGACTACTACAGCCTCCTGGAGAAGATTGCAGAACTGGAGACAAAAATCCATGGCTTAGAAGTAAATGTGGAGGTAAATGGACTGTGTGGAAATTAAACAACCTCGCCATTGATTCAGAATAGTGGAGACGAGCAAGCTAACACACAGCTAAGAAGCACAGATAACACGACCAAGAAAGCAGACTCTGTGCACTATAATAAATCATCGCATAATAATCCTCCCTGGAACCTTCTCGGTGCAAAACCAAAAAGTAAATCATGTCTCCTGGAAGTGGGAGGACGTATCACAGGCAGGGCACAGCGAGCTGAAATATGTGAAACCGACTGGCCTTCACTTCTCACCACACAGAGGAGCTCTTCTACCCCTGTACATGGGAGGAAACAGGACTGGACATCCGTGAATGGGAAGGTTAACAACAAACCTCCAAAACAACCGAGCGTGAAACTGCAGAACAGATTTGCTCCACTATCGAAGGACTCTGGATCTTTATTGGATGACCATCCATTCCAAAGCAGCAAGGCAAGGACTGAAAACCTGTCAGAAGGTAAAAGGCCACAGGGAAAGCTAAAGGCTGTGCCTGAGACTCTGATTGTGGGTGACTCTGCCGTAAATGTTGTACAAAGGATGTGCGGTAAGAACACTGAAGTCCTCGGCTTTCCTAGGGATTTGTCAATGATATGAAGGAGAGAATTCCTGAAATTTCAGATGAATATCCATCTGTGACAAACATCGTTCTGCATACAGGGTCAAACGATGTGTCCCAGCAACAATCTGAGGTTGTGAAATGGGACTTTATTGGATTATTAAACGCAGTGAGCTCGCTGAATGCAGCTGTATTCATCAGTGGACCTGTACCACCCATCAGAGGAGGAGAGGAAACATTCAGCAGCTTGTTGGCACTGAATAAATGGCTTTTATCGGCATGTGCTGACCACTCAGTGCATTTTATTCATCATTTTAACATTTTTTAGGAACGCAGGCATCTTTTTAAGGCAAATGGATTTAATTTGAACAAGTCAGGGGTGAAACTGTTCACCTCCAACTTATTTTACTTCCTACGTCATCCATCTGTGCTCGGTGCCAAGACTGAGATAAACCAGGAGTTATCTCATAGTGAGGAACAATCAAAGCCCAGCAGAAACCTTGAGGAGGAACTCCATCTGCCCCCACCAGATAAACTGAAACTTGGTTTGAGCAAAATAACAGAGCTGCTGTTCTCATGTGTCGACCCCTCCTGGTTACAGCTTTATCAGCGAGGCCAGAGTGAGCAGGAGAGGAGGAGGGGGGGCAGTCTTATTTAATGAATCATTTCAATGGAAGCAGTTATCTCCTGGAAGTTTTCAGTCCTTTGAATATGTGGCTGTACAGCTGAAGGCCTCATCTGTCTGATCATTCCTGTGTTTTCTTTGAGAGTACGATTTCACTGCACACAAATGTCTCAGCAGCAGTGATCTCTAAACGGTGTAGAACTGAAAACAGCAGTGAGATCTTTAACCAGGTCTTCTCTTTAACACCTGCCCTGTCCGGGGCTTCAGTCAATGAGCTCGTCAGTAGCTTCGATGCTAAAATGTTAAATGTTATGGATGCTATTGCTCCCATTAAGGTGAAGCTTATCTCTGGAAGGAAGAAGTCTCCATGGCCAAATTCCACACTGGTGAAAAATGGGAAGAGAGAGTGTCGGAAAGTTGAGCGCAGATGGAGAAAAACAAATCTCCAGGTTCATTCTAACATCTATAAATCCTCCTCTTGCTGCTTAGACATCAATTATACATCAATTTTGAGATTTTGGGCCAGTCTACTCCTTCAACATGTGTTCTTTCAACCTGCTATAAAGAAAACGTCGAAAAAATAAATTCAAATGTTTATTTTATTACATTTTGTTTACTTGCTATAGCACGTTTCCCCCGAATTTACCAAAAAGTTAGCATTCCTACGCGCCATGCCGAGCCTCGTCTATTTACTGAAGTCTGTCATGACCGGAAAGCTCCGAGTCTCCTGCACAATGATAAGTCACCCAAATAATGGCAACTTCCTTTCTATCAGTAACCAATCATGAATGTCTAAAGGCGGATTTATAGCTAATGACCAAATCTCATTGGCTGCTGCTCGTTTCTGCTAACGGGATTCGCTCAGATGCATCCGGTAGTCGACTCTGACGCTCCCGTAACACCGCAACTTTCAAAGAAAAGAAAGCAACAATTGTGCTTTGCAAGATGCAATAAAGGAAAATCTATCAGATCAGCTGATGAAGCATCAGGAAGCAGCACAGCTGACCGTAAACTGTCGTTAGGAAACCGAGTTGATGACAGAGGCTGCTCATACATGTCGATCTTTCATTGTATTGTATTGAGCTTGTATTCTTTATTGATAAGATTATTTTATTCTATATTAGTATTACTAAGGGCCTGAGCATTTATTCTGTTGTTTCTAATACAAATGTATTGAATTCCCCTATTTAATTCTTTAAATGCCGTTTTTCTCAAAATCAGTTTTTTGTATTTTTCCGGTATCTCAGACTATGGAGCACCTACTAACACCAAACTGTCCAGTTATACACTTAACAGTATTCCGAAGATATTTAAAGATGGATTTGTTGATAAATCATTCCTGGCCAGATTCATGTGACATTATAATGAAAACATATTGCGAAAATCAATGTTTTTTAGACTATGGACAGTATATTTTGATTTCCTAGGATATGAAAGCAGATATTCTGAAATCCCTCTGTAATTTTCTTTTCATTCTGTGTGTAAACAAAATGAAAAAAGAATTTTGCACCTGGCTTTATCATATGTTCAGATCTAGCTTCCGGAAATATATGCAAATTTAATGAGATAATGCCTAATTTGCACAATTAAACATACACATTTCTTTTTTATTTCTTATTTTTCTCATTTTTTTCATACTTGTATAAGTAATAAACTGAGGAAGTTTCATGGTGATATCTATTATTTTAAAACATTAACATTAATATTAAGGTAGTGTCTCACCTTACGTTGTTAATAAACCAAGTTTTGCTTTTTACATCTTTTGAGTCCAACCCACCACCACACCACATCTACAGACTCTGAGTGATCATTGGCCGGCACTTTAACAGCACCAGAGCTACATAGAGTTATTTAGTAGGTGAGTTTACAATGATAATGGAAGTTTAGTTTTGTACTAGAGCAATTATTATTCATTCATCTATTTATTTTAACATGCATATGATTGGGAGAGATACCAAAGTACATAAATAATCTGAAAACAGCTTTTCAATGCAAGAATCACAGTGAAGAGATAAGAAGCAATAAAATGTCCAATAAAAAAAATCCAGGAAGAACACGATGTTTAAAACTAGACATCCATACAAGTTGTTGCTGAAATAAGCTTTAACAGCTCTCTGAAAGAGCTAAAGTCAAACACACAAGCAGAGCGTTCAGAATATTTGCTCCTTTAATTAAAAACTATCTGAACAGAAGATGTTCTACAGATTGAGACTTTATGATTTCCACCTGAAGCAGGACTGAGATCAGACAGTCAGACCATGTGACATATGTTAAACTATCAGGATTTAACAGCAAGGCCAGACAGTCAGATGTCAGACAGTTTGTTAGCATCTTAAAGCAGTAAAGGTTAGCCTTTATCCTTTTAGAGATCAGATTAACACCACTTTAAACATTTAGCTGCTCTAAATATTTCTCCTCTGCCTCTTTTCACCAATTCTGAGTTAATAGTTATCATCAACATTTAGATTTGATCTCATTAAGCCATTTTAGTATTGAACTAAATCACTGAACTGTTTAACTGCAGCAGATCTCTGAAACAATGAATATGCTCTGTGAACAAAGCAGCAAAGTGCTTTATAGAGAGCTTTAAATGAGTTGGATTATTAGGAGATGAACAAAAACACAGCTGCAGGGAGACTGAGTCATAACAAGACAAGTCAAGGTTTGTTTTTATGGCGCATTTAAAAACAGCCACAGTGAGCAGAGCGCCGTGCGAGCGGAACAATATATCAGCAGGAGAAGCAGCTTCTAACCCTGCAGATAAACTCTTAGAGAGCAGAAACAGCAGAACATTGGACAGAAGGAGGGAAACAGAAATAAAATGCTGTTTGCAGCTAAAGAGATGCCACCCAACCAGATTAACAAACACTTTGGATATATTAACCTCATTAAACACTTGTACTCGGAGACCTCCATCTTTCTCAGAAACATGGCGATAATGGAAGGCCAACACAGCGCATTTATTGGCTTTGGCGGTGTTTTTAACGCTGCTTCGTGTGGACCGTGTCGGTCCAAACAGGAAGACTGAACCGGAGCCGAACCGTCCTAACGATGAAGATGGAAAACTTACCTGCGGCGCTGCTTCAGAGCTCCATAAAAACCAAGAAGACAAAAGTCACTGGTGGTCCTCTGCTCTTTAGACGTTTAGGCGTTCAACCCCCGCTGGCTCCTTTAAGCACAGCGCCAGTAAATGGAGGACGATACACATGAATCACACAGCGCAGATGGAGCAGTGCGGCAGCATTTAGTGACAACAGCTGCAGACACAACAACCAGAGCGGAAGTGATGCACGGTTACTATAGCAACCGGGACAAACGGAAGCGAGGCACGGTTACTATAACAACCACAAACAATACTGTCAGCCCTTTTTTTTCTATGATAAAGAACCCCGCCCCCCCAACAACACAGCAGAAACACCAGGGAACATCAGGCAGCACCACAGAGCAGCAAGGCAAGACAATTCAATTCATTCTTATTTATATAGCGCCAAAAAGAACAAATGTCATCTCAAGGCACTTAGATAATAAAGTCCAATTCAAGCCGATGTCAATGTGACATGTTTAAATAAAAATAAATAGATAAATAAATAAAAAATAAGAAAAAGAAAGAAAGGAATGCGGAAGTCACGGAGCCGCAGAGAGTTCCAAATGTTGTGATGACATATGAACATTTTTGCCTCAAATATAATCTGATCATCAATCGAAACTTCTTTGTATCCATAGTAAAAGCCATCCCTAAACCCACTTTACATTTAATTCAAGGGATTGTTTCCAACTCCACTCACATTGCTCCTAATGTTCCACTTCTTCTAGTTGGAAATTGTCATGTTAAGGCTATTTTAACTTATCTAGACTGTTGCCTGTTTTTAAATTCATTTAAATGATTTTATTTGTTTCTCTTTATATTCTTTTATGTCTTTTTAATGCTTCTTCCACTCCCTGCTGCAATGCTTTTATTTTATGTAAAGCACTTTGAACTGTTTGTACATGAAATGTGCCATATAAATAAATTTGATTTGATTTGATTTGATTTTGATTAAGATTCCTAATAAAACTATTATAAAGATGTTTGATGACATCACGCACCCTTTATTGTCATTCCGTAACTCCATTTAACAAATTTTCTCCAAAGAAGACATATATTCATTGCGTTCTAAATATTTAAAATTCCCCATTAATCCCAAAGTAACAGAAATTCACTTTAAAATCCTAAATGGTGCATATCCATCCGGAGAGCTGCTGAGACGGAGGTTTGGCTGTGAGTCGGATGGATGTGTGTTTTGTGGAGAGGATGAAACTTCTGATCACTTGTTTTTTCATTGTATGTTTTCAACATTCTGGATTGATGTACATGACTGGCTGCACACGGGGATCTGTCTCCAACCCTTCTCCCTAAAAGACTTTATTTATGCTGTTATTATGGTTAACATTGAATGGGACTTTCTGCTCAATAACATATTATTATTCAGAAAATATTTCCTACATAAATGTAAATATATGAATGTAAAACCCAGATTTTTTTATTTCATAAAGATTTTCTTTCCTTTACCAAAGCCCTTTATATTATAAAAAGTAAAAATGCTCCTTTAAAATGTAAATGAGATGATGTGAGCCGTGTATTTTGGACAAAATTTAATAAAAAAGTTCAAAATGTAACCGAGGGTCGTCTTGACTTTATTTACTGAAGAAAACAAAAGAACCACACGTGGCGTTCAACATTGGCTGGCTCCTTTAACCTTTAATCCTCACCTTCACTTCCAGGTCAACCACAGAACCATTTCCTGTCTGGCTTATAAAATAAAGGTCTTAACATTAATACAGGATGTTACGTTTCCCTGTTCAAAAATGCTTCTATCCAGGGCTCATAAAAATACTTTATGGAGAGTCTGATACTTACCAACTGTGCAAAGGAGTTTTAGGAAACAATAAGAAATATGTAGTGACTGATAAGCACCAGCTGTGTTGGGGGTCTCGGGCTAAATGAGGACATTTTTAGAACGACACACTCCCCAGTTAAGGCTCGTGTATACTTTGCAGCAGTGTGTCGCAGTGAGCTTGTCGCAGACACGACGCAGTTATTTTTGATTTATGCATACTTTTGAAGCGCTGAATGCGCTATGTTAATCCCACGCCACAACGCAAGAGGGACAATCACGAACAAGCTAGGATTGTGGATGTTACGGTTACGGAGGTCATTCAACAACAATGGCGACTGGACCAATGCGCACTTTGATTGAGATGCAGCTGATCGATCTAGAAATAGAAGAAATATTGCTACTACTGGAGCTGGCAGAGAGGCGAAAGAAGCGTCACGGTTAGCACGGTTAGCGTCACCATTAGCCGGTTAGCAAACCGGAAATACACATAGTGTAGAGCGGATGTAGAGTTGACTAATCAGAGGCCTCCTTTCTCTCCTCCCTGCGGCGATGTCTGCGGCACTGTCTGCGGTCAGTTACAATTTTGGGGAGGTGCACCAGAGTGTCTGCGTAAGGGGGGGGGGGGCATGTCTGCGTTAACTGCGACACACACACAGACAACCTGGTTTCCGACCATAAATCAGCCTTTAGTGTGTCCAGAGGAGGCTCAATAGATATGCACACTCCGTATCCGGGCTTTGGGCCTGTTGATGGGAAACATGCAACATCTTCAAGGTCACCAACATAGGCAGATTCTACTTAATGAAAAGCTCAGCCACAGTAAGTCAGAGATTCTGGGAGATTTGGGAATAAAGGATCCTCTCCAGATTGATGCATCATTCTGTCATTCTGATACGGACCTGGTTGACAATAAAAGTTTCTGAGTTCCACCGAGTCTGAAACCTCATTATTTAGAAATAACGGATTCCAAATCTTCTGCTGTTTAATTTTGGGTCCCTTCAGATTCCTCTGAGAGTTCCCCACGCCTCGGTGTCAGCGCCCCCAGCTGGCTAACCAGCTAAATGACAGGTTTCCAGGTCACTGACAGCTGCTAAATGTTGATAACGGTTGCTGTCGGTGTTCAAACTGTTTGATAGTTACCTTGATGTGATACAACTCAATGACCAAGAGCTGCGTGGTGATAAATGTCCTTAAATATCCGTTAAAGACTCCGTGTCTGCAGCTCGATGATGTTGTTTTCATGAATCAGGCGTTTCTGAAGGAGGTGATGAAGAGGTCTCACTCTGACTTATTTCACGATCCGAGGAACGGAAGCTTGTTGGAACCAGGCGGAACCGTCAATATAAAGACATCCTTCTACAAACACACCATCTTTGCTGCAAGACGGTGCCTTACGAGGGTCAAAAGTCACGCGGGTCCTCATTGAAAGAGATATGGCGCAGAGGAGGAAAGAATGTCATGAAATAATGTAAAATTTAAAGTATTTATGAATATAAAAAGACAGTTATTCAAAGATGATGAAATAATATTGAAAATTGAAAAGAATAAAATGTAATATAATGAAATCAAATTTCTGAAAATAAAAGACATCCTGATGCAGGGATAGAACAAAGAAATAAAAATCATGACCAGAAAAAGGAATTAAATGAAAACAAATCAAAGGGAAATAAACAGAAATGTATTAAAATGAAGACGATCTGACAACAAAATATTAAAATGCATCAACTTGAAAATCATCAAATAGTCAGACTAAATAAAGATAAATACAAATAAAAAGGACAAAAATGGTGTCATCCAGTAAAAAACTTCTGCTATCATTGTATGGATGTATTTACAGTAGATGGTATCATTAATATTGTTTCTAAATGTCATGGTGAGAATGTTTATACTTTTAAGACAAAAAGGTTTTTTCTAAAACTATTTAATTATATGACAAATTGAACAAGAAATAAAAACAGAAAACAAACTCCTTGCCTCTATCAAGGTGAACTTAATTCATGTTAAATACTGTCAACTTCAACTTCAACGAAAATAAAAGACAACCTGATGCTGAGAAACCTTCAGGTAACATTGTTGAGCTACTGACACCTAGTGGTCAGAGCTGGAGATAGCAGTCATCTCACTGGAACTCCAAACTGCATCTGTATACATTGTGTAATACGACCGTTCTGCTGGGAAGAAGCCAGAAATGCTTCTTCCTACAGTAATAAAACCATTTCTGTTCATCCAGCAAAGCTTCCAGATACTAGTAGAAACAGTTTTTAACAGTTTTTTTCTCTCACAGATTCTTGTTATTGTGGCACATTACAACTTTCAGAGGAAGTGAGTTCTGAACTTTGGCTTTTAAAGTTTGAAGTTTGGCCCAGAAGAGGCTCTCTCTGTCCGTTCAGACGCAGCGAGTGCGTTGAAGCCATTTCATGTTGGGAATTATTCCTGCTTTTGGTGATCCTGCTGATGTTTAGACAGAGCAGATGCTGAGACGAACACTGCAGCACACCGGTAACAGTGGAACAGTTCATATTCAGGGTGGGAGGGCTTCTGAGCAGCGGACCGACTGGTGTCGCGGCCGAGCTGCTCCTCAGTGTGAACACGCTCATGAAGCGTGCGCTGACCTGCTGATGGGAAGCTTTTCTCACAGTGTCCACAGCTGAAGGATTTCTGTCTGCGCTGGATTGTTTGCTGTCTTCTGAGGTCCGCTGCAGTGGTGAATGATGAGCCACCCTGCTGACAGCAGTCCTGTTCACCACTGGGACGGTGCCCACAGGGCTCAGAACTGGCTCCATCTGAGCCACTCTGCTTCTGAAACAACAAAGACACAAAGACAGGGAAGGTCAGGGTTTCCTGCTGCTTTTTACAATGAACACACCGGCTCTGAACTCAACCAATACCAAAGAAGAAGATAGACATCTGCCAATGTTGTAGGAAACTGAAAGCTAAGAGTTTATTTCAGTCTAATATCTGGAGGTTAAAACTAGAAGTTGGGAGCTTTCAGTTAGAAAACAGATCACAGTTTGATGCCTGATGAAGTCAAATTCCTTCTTAGCACAAAGAACAAATACTTTCCACAATTTTTCTGAGGAAATGTCCTGATTTCTGCACTTTGGGCTGTGTTTACTTTACCGATTTAGCTAAATGAAAACAAACTGTGGTGCTTCTGGTCGGTTAGTGCCAATAATCTGGCATCGAAATCCTAAACCGAACCACACAAGCAAACAGAGACCGCTTGAAGAGGCGTTTTAGTCGAGATCGAGATATGAAAGCAGCACGGTCCAAAGACGTCCAGGAATTTAGAAACATCTCTAGGATGCGCTGGGATGCATCATCAGTGATCTTCCTGGGGTCATAGTTAGCTCCGACATGATCACCCGCTTGGTGGCGTCTGAGTGAATAAGCAAGTCTGTCTGTCTTGTCTTTTCTGGGTGATGTGTTCAGGGACCTTTAGCTGTTTTCCAAGGTCCACTTTCAGCTGCCAATCTGAGGCTGTGGACAGCCAACATGCATTTGTTTGCGGGCAGGATGGGGGCTTCTCTCCATTCCTAAGAAAGGGGATGGGATTCTTCCTGGGGCAGTGTCTGCTAGAGAGAATAACTGAGGTGACTGCTTCTGCAACTGCCTTCAACACCTGGGCCATTAGTTTGTGGGCGGGAATGGGGCAAACATACAGAACAGATTCTTTATTTTAGACGGCAGTCAGTTCTAAACCCAGGAGCTGTGTTGCTCATTAGAGGTCAGCATAGGCATCAGAACCACATATTATCTTGATTTGTGTCCGTCCAGTTGCTGGATGTGGTCACTGAGTCCATTTGTAGTGCCATCAACAACAGCAAACTCTTCAAACCATCATCCCACCAGATAACTATAGCCGCTTTCGGACTGCAGGAACCTTTGGCAGTTCTAATAACCTTTTAATCCGCTGGGCCGTTTTCTCCCGTGTTTGGACATACAGGAACTCGGCTACAGAACTCGGGGCTATCTCCCTTAGTTCTTATAACTATTTAGCTCCTTCTCCGAGGTCGGGTCTTTTCATAGTTCTTATAGAACGAATCTAACGGAGGTGTGTGGTGGTCGGTAGCTACGCCCCATGTCATGCTATCACGGCTGAAATGTTTCCTCATACACAGACACAACCAGCGGGTGTTTAATAAGTTAAACTTACACTGGTCTCATTTGTCTGCAGCGCTCTGCTCTCCTTTCTTCCTTCATGAAATGAAAAAGTATCGCCTCCTGACTCTCTCTGTGTGCTTTTCCAGCCTCGATATTAGACGCCTGATGCGATCGTCCATGATTAATATCACCATCATGCAGACCATGAACACGGTGGCCTCCCCGCTCTCCATATTAGCTTCTTTGTGGTGTTTTTTCTTCTCTAATTACTTTTACAGGTTTTGTTTTGTGTTTGAATGTAGCGTTAACGGCTAACACGTCACTGAAGCAGACGGCTGCGCGCGCCGCATCAGTCCCTATCAGGTCCCGACTCATGTGCAAATGCAGACTGAAACAGAAGGACGGTTATCAGAACGAAATTCGAGTAGGACAGTTCTGATAACTGCGTTCCTATAACTACTCTGTCCGAAAGTGGCTATGCATTAGAACAGGAAAACATCCCAGCTCCTGGCAGAATACTCAAGCAGATGCGGGTAGACCTGGGGAAGCAGCTCAGATTTACTAAGGACATCAGAGAAAAGGCTTAGACTGGACGTTATGCTTTTTGCAAAAACATCAAAACAGGTGGTCCTGGAGGATGGGGTTTACCTTGAAAGACCCAAAACCCTGTATGACCCAAGGTACTATCACTGATGATGTACACAAGAGTATCAAGAGATGCACGTTACAACCATGATAACCTTTCTTCACCAGGGAATTCCAGCATTAGGATGGTGGATGACCATGAATAAACCAGGATCAACTGGAGGGAAAGCTGACAGATGCATCCGGGTCGGAAGGGGCAGCAACTCAACCTGCAGCTTTTGTGTGGGAGGACGCAAACCTGCATTAAAAACTCCCAAAGAAACATAACCCAAAGAGAGGCCAAGAGGAAATGAAATTGAGCATCCCGAAAGACAGATAAGCAGGCAACAACCCATGCGATCACACAAATTAATCAAAACAACCTAATGTATGTGGCAAGATCTCCAAACACTCCCAAGGCCTGAAATCCACCAGGCCGAGATGAAATTGCAGGGAAAGGTGACATGAGGAGCCGTGCCGGGAATCTGGCTAGAAAAGTAAGAACCCCCAAGCCCTGAAAGCTCAAGCAACAGGTGCTTTAAAACACCAGCCATGGTTAAAGGGGCTTCCAGGAGGCAAAGGGAACTAAGGGCACAAATTTGATGATCTGGATGGTATTCTGGAAGCTACCAAGAAGGACATGGCAGACAGAAAACTCCAGGGAACGACAAACACGACTGTATGCATTGCCACAAAAAGGTTTGGTTTGGTAGAGTAGGGATCAAAAGACAAAATTCGAAGAACAAATCCTCCAGTTCAAACAAGAAATGCTTTTGAGGAAATAGCTGAAGTGGAAGGTGGAAAGATGAGAAATCTAAACTACAAGGCATCCTGAGGAATAAACTTCTGACCCTCCAACGAGCAGGCTGTCATAAGAACCGGACAATGGAAAAAATAAAAACAAATCGGGCTGCTTTAGGATTTACCAAACAAGTGCCATGTCAGTGACGTGGGGGGCACATCGCCTCACCGGAATAGGGGATGGACAACGATCTCAACACCACCTACAGAAACAAAACTAGGGAGAAAGACCTCAGAGAATACAAAGTCCTGATCAGTCCACCTGCACCAACCACAGACTTTAATATCAAAGGAGTTAACTGAAAGAAAATCCAATCAGTGGTCAAGACTGTTAGAACAAGCTCAATGCCAGAACCCTATGGACTGCTATACCAGATGTATAAGAGGTGTTCTAAACTATAAGTGCATCTGTGGAAGATTCTGAAGATGATTCGGAGGAGGGGAAAGGTGGTCCCTCAGTGGGTAGTTAAGCAGAGACCATGTCAACCAAGACCTGGAGGGATAACCAAGACCTGGAGGGATAACCAGAAGCAGCTAAAAGTTCAGGCCTTCCAGGAAAATTTAAAGCCTGGGTATACCAACATGACATCCTACTCAGGAAATTGTGCCCACTGCTGGTATGACTTTCTACTGTGGATTAACTAAAGAGTGGTACGAGTATGGCCTTATATGGCAACAAAAGCTAGCTGATGCTCCCCCTCAGCAGTCAGGTGGGAGCTGGTCCTTCAAAGAAGAGTTCAATATCAGCAGAAAAAAGGAGGCGCCCCAGTACAAGAAGTCCAGCGATCACAAAGTTTAACAACCTTCCATGTAAGTGACGCCCAGGAGAAAGGGGAGGGCACAGAAGAAAGTGGGCCATTAAGAGTCAAGACTATAGCCGCACTCGGACAGAGCAGTTCTAAGAACGGTCCACCTCAAATTTCGTTCTAATAACTATCCATCCCCAGGGCAACCAAGTTGGGATATGGTACAGAATATACAAGAGCTGGGGTTAACTACTGGACCCGTTTGTTCTGTGACCCGACTTCGGATAAGCGGATGAAAATGGATAGATTGTTTGGATTGGCTAATTATGCTCCCTAACAAATTAATTAGTGGTTTTATTTAGACTACACAGCTGTTTGGTCCCAACATGTTGAATTCTCCCCACCCAGTATCTGATAATGCTCTTCCTTTCACAATTAAACATGACCTTACTTATACTGTTGACTCCCTTTGGTTCTGATTTCACCGAACATTTAAATGACATTGAACACTTGTGACATGGCTGTTTAAGGAGAAAAAACTCACTGAATATGTTAGGATTAAAAAACTCCAACATCGCTGTCCTTCTCCAATGGGAGCCTCTTGCCTCCTTGATCAGTTAAATCCTAAACTTATCAGGAGATGGGAAAATAAGGGTTTGATGTACATACCTCACAGTGATTCTTCTTGGATCGTCTCTTTCTGCCGTGGCTTTGTTGGTGACTCTGAAAGCCACGTGAAGTCGTTAAATTTTCATCACACTGGGAATCACTGCATGCTTGTGCTCCATTGCAGACAAGCTGATGTGTTTTTAAGGTAGACAAGTAACAAAAGGACTTCCCACACTGTCCACAACCGAAAGGTTTAACTCCACTGTGGATACGTTGATGTGTCATTAAGTGATTTTTCTGATTAAAAGCCTTCCCACACTGGTCACAACCGAAAGGTTTAACTCCACTGTGGATATGTTGATGAGTTATTAAGGCACTTTTCTGATTAAAAGCCTTCCCACACTGGTCACACCTGAAAGGTTTAACTCCACTGTGAATACGTTGATGTGTTATTAAGTTACTTTTATCAGTAAAAGCCTTCCCACACTGGTCACAATTGAAAGGTTTAAATCCACTGTGGATACGTTGATGTGTGATTAAGGTACTGTTCTGAGTAAAAGACTTCCCACACTGTCCACAACCGAAAGGTTTAACTCCACTGTGGATACGTTGATGTTTTATTGAGCCACTTTTATCAGTAAAAGCTTTCCCACACTGTCCACAAATGAAAGGTTTAACTCCATTGTGGATACGTTGATGTTTGATTAAGCCACTTTTCTGAGTAAAATTCTTCCCACACTGTCCACAACTGAAAGGTTTAACTCCACTGTGGATACGTTGATGTGTTATTAAGTCACTTTTCCAAGTAAAGGCCTTCCCACACTGTCCACAACTGAAAGGTTTAACTCCACTGTGGATACGTTGATGTGTTATTAAGGCACTTTTATCAGAAAAAGCCTTCCCACACTGTCCACAACTGAAAGGTTTAACTCCACTGTGGATATGTTGATGTCTTATTAAGTGACTTATAGCACAAAAAGCCTTCCCACACTGTCCACAACTGAAAGGTTTAACTCCACTGTGGCTATGTTGATGTGTTATTAAATTACTTCTCTGAGTAAAAGCCTTCCCACACTGTCCACAACTGAAAGGTTTAACTCCACTGTGGATATGTTGATGTGTTATTAAATTACTTCTCTGAGTAAAAGCCTTCCCACACTGGTCACAGCTGTGTGGTTTCTCTCTGTTTGCCCTTGTTGACAGAGCGTCATCATTATCCTGAAGGGAATCAGGTTCCACTGTGTTTGGGCTTTTATACTCCTAAAGAGACAAAATAGAAGAAATCATGAAGAACAAAGTTTATATGTATTTAGCATCTCAATAACATGAGCCAACTCTTTCTCACTGCTATTAGAAATAAACACCTCTGTAATAACAGATCTATGACACAAAATGACCAAAATTTACCAGACAAACATGGAAATATCCTGAGTTTATATATCTCTGGTAATATGTTTATATAGATTATTATCTGATCCAGTAACAGAGTCAAACTGAATACTGAATGAATTTATAGTTACACAGGGCGATACTGCACATATCTCCATTCAGATCTGCCATCAGGAGGACTCTGATGGATCCTACAACACTGAGGCAGGTAAACAACCTGTTAAATATTGATAACTGAAGATCATACCATCAGAAACAGGGATATCAGAGGATCATGGGTTCATCCTCAACTCTGAAATCTAAACATTCTCCCTCTTCAGAGGTCTGTAGCACTAACACAGGTGACCGATATGGAATCCACCAGAATACACTTTTTGGGAACTATATCATAATGAAACTGTCTCACCTCTTCTGAAGAAGCCATTTTCCATCTGTAGTGGTTGAGTTGAGGAAACAAAATGTCTGCCAACGTTCCTCCTTCGTCATTTGTTAATCCCACCGAGCACCTGTAGCATCAGATATTCATTAGCCCCCATCATTGTTTCATGTTCGTCAGCCAAAACAGTATGTTGGACAAAGACCGTCTGGGAGAAAACCTTTAAGTTCAAGACCCTTTGGGACAGATAAGATAAAGTGAAAAAGCACACTCTCCTTATTTTAAGGATAACATAAATCCATTACATTCCACTAAGTGGAGGTCAGGTTGTGGAGGGAACATGTCCAGTTGGGACCTCATATATTATCAAATGACCAGTCCACTCCCTTTATTGAGCTGTTAGCGTTCCCCTGATGGACACGCAGTTCTCCATATAACACTGGTGTTAAGATCTACTGGTGAAACTAGAGTATCTGAGAAATATGTTTCATATGCATCGTTTTTGGGGATCAAAGGTCAAAGAAGCAGCAAAGAAACAAAGTTAGCCCTTAGAATCATAAAAGTCCTCTTTCTGAACCGCAACAACACAACAATCTCATGTCAAATTAACTTTAGCCTGAAAAAAGTTATGCATTAAACTATGACAAATTCTTATTTTGACAAATATTAACTGATATTTCAGATTCATTAGTTCTCTGTTCAGAAGAAGGAGACGGAGAATGTGCTCATCCTGCCCCATCCCCCCATCCTGCTGCGGCTTGAAAAGGTGGCGCGGCGTCATCCACCAGTCGATATTTGTAACTTGGTTCACGCTGAGAAAGACAAACCGGATGGACCAACTGGTAGACAGGCTCACGGCTGACGGTTGTGTCATGTAAAATACTTTGTGCAATTATTTGTAAAGAAATGATGTCATTAGGAATTTGCTGTTGTTTCATTCACTGGAAGCGGCGTTGAGTATTAAGCGCTGTATAAAACCGATCTAATATTATGGGTGCCACGTATTACTCCTGTGCTGGACTATTATTCTTCCGTTTCCTTCATGAATTTCGGTTCGCTAGTAGTCAAGCAGCGAGCTCAACGAGTGCCAAAATGGCCTTTTTTAGAGGCCTTATAACTCAGCCATAAACCATTACAAAGACCTCATTCAAAGTGTATATGTGACAGGAGACTCGGCTTTAACTGAACTGAAGGGTTTCAAATTCAGGTGAAAAATTATTTTAAAACTGCCATAGATAACGAGCCAGACATAGTCGCCGAATGAAAATTACACCGCTGGCTTCTGCCGTCTCTTGGGGCGCTGACGGTTCAAGACTTATTCGGATACGACTTTCACTTTTCGAACAGCGACCGTTTGTTCGAGACAGTAGGCTACAGTCAAAATTAGTCTCATTTTAAGAAGCCATAGTGTGTGCACATATGTCAGTTTGCTCTCTGTCTAACACAGACAGCTGGTTCCGTCTCCTTAGCAACGCATTAGGAGCCTGCTCTGTTCTCAGAATGCTTATGAGGGCAGAGCTAAGATGGATGCCCTGTTATAACAGCTTAATGTTATAAATCTGATCTGCGTTTCTCCTTTAAACTGATAGTGAGGGGAAGTTTGAAAATACCCACAATGCAATGGGAAAATGCATTGAAAAGCACTTACCGAGGCCATTTTGAAAATGCCATAAAAGCTGTATTTTAAACAGGACCTTGATAAAAATGACATAACTGTCTTCATCATACCTGTCTTAGAAATTTTGGGCCTCCATCGATTTAAAAGCACTTTTTTGACAAAAAAATGCCAAAAACTGCCCTATTTTGGAGGCCTCATAACTCAGCCATACGACATCAGAGAGACCTCATTCAAAGTTTATATGTCACAGGAGACTCTCAACTTTAACTGAACTAAAGGGTTTGTTGATAGGGCGGGCAGTAGATCGGCACCCATCTAAATTTATTTTACTTATTATTATTGTTGCATCCTGAAAGGTAACAATAATTCCCAAGTGTGCCCATTGAAGCACACTATTTCATAACAAATAAACAAAGGGTAACACAATACACTTAAAAGTCCTATAACAATATTCTAAGTACTATATCAGACTATAATGGTGAGAACACACCTATTGAAATTTCAACTTCTGCAGGCTCATCAGCTATTATGTAAATAATCTTTCTCTTTGGCCCCTTTTGGCCGGTAAGGTTCTAAGCAGCAGCATCATTGATGAAAGTGCTACAGCGGCATTGTTTTCTTCTCCACTTTCCTCCTTGAAGAGTAGTTAGCGGTAACGTTCTCGTAGCAGCGACACCTCTGTGATGGAGAAAACTGCAACTACTGACGCATCAACTCTCGCCACTATAAATGGCCGGAACGAAACCGTGACGTCATCAACACCGCTCACGCGAGCCATCGCAGCAACCATGCATGAAGCTTTACGCTGTGTTACCTGCGTTAGCTGCCATCACCAGCTGGACATCTGCTGTGTGATTTAATGCAGAAACTGTTAATGTTAGCTTTGTTATTAGACATTATGAATTCTGTATTTTACTAAATAATATATGTTCCTAGTTTGTACTTTTCCACTGCTCATATAAACACAATGTATGTCCAAAACTTCAAGGTGACATAATGGGACTAAATAACTGGGTTAGATGAAGAGTCTGGGAAAGCAGATGCACGCTTAAAGCGGACGCTTACTCTACCTGCTCTCTGCTTGCTTTGCTTATTTTATTGATTTTATCGTGATTTTTCCCCTTTTTTTCCCCATGTGAGCCTACCTGCGATAGCTTCTGGACACTTATAAATCTCTGGGATTAAAGTTTTTTAAACAGAAACAGCAACATTTTTATAGTCCTTTATCTTCAGCGCTCCGTGTGCGTGGCCTACACACAAATGAAGCCTGATTTACAGTGTCTGGGCACCAAGCACTCAGCTAAAGCTAAATAGGCTGTAAAGGTGCAAACCGCTAGGCTAACTAGCAGCAAGATGCCTCCCTTCTCCACAGATGACTACTACAGCCTCCTGGAGAAGATTGCAGAACTGGAGACAAAAATCCATGGCTTAGAAGTAAATGTGGAGGTAAATGGACTGTGTGGAAATTAAACAACCTCGCCATTGATTCAGAATAGTGGAGACGAGCAAGCTAACACACAGCTAAGGAGCACAGATAACGCGACCAAGAAAGCAGACTCTGTGCACTATAATAAATCATCGCATAATAATCCTCCCTGGAACCTTCTCGGTGCAAAACCAAAAAGTAAATCATGTCTCCTGGAAGTGGGAGGACGTATCACAGGCAGGGCACAGCGAGCTGAAATATGTGAAACCGACTGGCCTTCACTTCTCACCACACAGAGGAGCTCTTCTACCCCTGTACATGGGAGGAAACAGGACTGGACATCCGTGAATGGGAAGGTTAACAACAAACCTCCAAAACAACCGAGCGTGAAACTGCAGAACAGATTTGCTCCACTATCGAAGGACTCTGGATCTTTATTGGATGACCATCCATTCCAAAGCAGCAAGGCAAGGACTGAAAACCTGTCAGAAGGTAAAAGGCCACAGGGAAAGCTAAAGGCTGTGCCTGAGACTCTGATTGTGGGTGACTCTGCCGTAAATGTTGTACAAAGGATGTGCGGTAAGAACACTGAAGTCCTCGGCTTTCCTAGGGATTTGTCAATGATATGAAGGAGAGAATTCCTGAAATTTCAGATGAATATCCATCTGTGACAAACATCGTTCTGCATACAG
Source organism: Odontesthes bonariensis (assembly GCF_027942865.1). NCBI lineage: Eukaryota > Metazoa > Chordata > Actinopteri > Atheriniformes > Atherinopsidae > Odontesthes > Odontesthes bonariensis. Next base: position 1,804,927 of record NC_134525.1, on the reverse strand, counting down.
GGTCAAACGATGTGTCCCAGCAACAATCTGAGGTTGTGAAATGGGACTTTATTGGATTATTAAACGCAGTGAGCTCGCTGAATGCAGCTGTATTCATCAGTGGACCTGTACCACCCATCAGAGGAGGAGAGGAAACATTCAGCAGCTTGTTGGCACTGAATAAATGGCTTTTATCGGCATGTGCTGACCACTCAGTGCATTTTATTCATCATTTTAACATTTTTTAGGAACGCAGGCATCTTTTTAAGGCAAATGGATTTAATTTGAACAAGTCAGGGGTGAAACTGTTCACCTCCAACTTATTTTACTTCCTACGTCATCCATCTGTGCTCGGTGCCAAGACTGAGATAAACCAGGAGTTATCTCATAGTGAGGAACAATCAAAGCCCAGCAGAAACCTTGAGGAGGAACTCCATCTGCCCCCACCAGATAAACTGAAACTTGGTTTGAGCAAAATAACAGAGCTGCTGTTCTCATGTGTCGACCCCTCCTGGTTACAGCTTTATCAGCGAGGCCAGAGTGAGCAGGAGAGGAGGAGGGGGGGCAGTCTTATTTAATGAATCATTTCAATGGAAGCAGTTATCTCCTGGAAGTTTTCAGTCCTTTGAATATGTGGCTGTACAGCTGAAGGCCTCATCTGTCTGATCATTCCTGTGTTTTCTTTGAGAGTACGATTTCACTGCACACAAATGTCTCAGCAGCAGTGATCTCTAAACGGTGTAGAACTGAAAACAGCAGTGAGATCTTTAACCAGGTCTTCTCTTTAACACCTGCCCTGTCCGGGGCTTCAGTCAATGAGCTCGTCAGTAGCTTCGATGCTAAAATGTTAAATGTTATGGATGCTATTGCTCCCATTAAGGTGAAGCTTATCTCTGGAAGGAAGAAGTCTCCATGGCCAAATTCCACACTGGTGAAAAATGGGAAGAGAGAGTGTCGGAAAGTTGAGCGCAGATGGAGAAAAACAAATCTCCAGGTTCATTCTAACATCTATAAATCCTCCTCTTGCTGCTTAGACATCAATTATACATCAATTTTGAGATTTTGGGCCAGTCTACTCCTTCAACATGTGTTCTTTCAACCTGCTATAAAGAAAACGTCGAAAAAATAAATTCAAATGTTTATTTTATTACATTTTGTTTACTTGCTATAGCACGTTTCCCCCGAATTTACCAAAAAGTTAGCATTCCTACGCGCCATGCCGAGCCTCGTCTATTTACTGAAGTCTGTCATGACCGGAAAGCTCCGAGTCTCCTGCACAATGATAAGTCACCCAAATAATGGCAACTTCCTTTCTATCAGTAACCAATCATGAATGTCTAAAGGCGGATTTATAGCTAATGACCAAATCTCATTGGCTGCTGCTCGTTTCTGCTAACGGGATTCGCTCAGATGCATCCGGTAGTCGACTCTGACGCTCCCGTAACACCGCAACTTTCAAAGAAAAGAAAGCAACAATTGTGCTTTGCAAGATGCAATAAAGGAAAATCTATCAGATCAGCTGATGAAGCATCAGGAAGCAGCACAGCTGACCGTAAACTGTCGTTAGGAAACCGAGTTGATGACAGAGGCTGCTCATACATGTCGATCTTTCATTGTATTGTATTGAGCTTGTATTCTTTATTGATAAGATTATTTTATTCTATATTAGTATTACTAAGGGCCTGAGCATTTATTCTGTTGTTTCTAATACAAATGTATTGAATTCCCCTATTTAATTCTTTAAATGCCGTTTTTCTCAAAATCAGTTTTTTGTATTTTTCCGGTATCTCAGACTATGGAGCACCTACTAACACCAAACTGTCCAGTTATACACTTAACAGTATTCCGAAGATATTTAAAGATGGATTTGTTGATAAATCATTCCTGGCCAGATTCATGTGACATTATAATGAAAACATATTGCGAAAATCAATGTTTTTTAGACTATGGACAGTATATTTTGATTTCCTAGGATATGAAAGCAGATATTCTGAAATCCCTCTGTAATTTTCTTTTCATTCTGTGTGTAAACAAAATGAAAAAAGAATTTTGCACCTGGCTTTATCATATGTTCAGATCTAGCTTCCGGAAATATATGCAAATTTAATGAGATAATGCCTAATTTGCACAATTAAACATACACATTTCTTTTTTATTTCTTATTTTTCTCATTTTTTTCATACTTGTATAAGTAATAAACTGAGGAAGTTTCATGGTGATATCTATTATTTTAAAACATTAACATTAATATTAAGGTAGTGTCTCACCTTACGTTGTTAATAAACCAAGTTTTGCTTTTTACATCTTTTGAGTCCAACCCACCACCACACCACATCTACAGACTCTGAGTGATCATTGGCCGGCACTTTAACAGCACCAGAGCTACATAGAGTTATTTAGTAGGTGAGTTTACAATGATAATGGAAGTTTAGTTTTGTACTAGAGCAATTATTATTCATTCATCTATTTATTTTAACATGCATATGATTGGGAGAGATACCAAAGTACATAAATAATCTGAAAACAGCTTTTCAATGCAAGAATCACAGTGAAGAGATAAGAAGCAATAAAATGTCCAATAAAAAAAATCCAGGAAGAACACGATGTTTAAAACTAGACATCCATACAAGTTGTTGCTGAAATAAGCTTTAACAGCTCTCTGAAAGAGCTAAAGTCAAACACACAAGCAGAGCGTTCAGAATATTTGCTCCTTTAATTAAAAACTATCTGAACAGAAGATGTTCTACAGATTGAGACTTTATGATTTCCACCTGAAGCAGGACTGAGATCAGACAGTCAGACCATGTGACATATGTTAAACTATCAGGATTTAACAGCAAGGCCAGACAGTCAGATGTCAGACAGTTTGTTAGCATCTTAAAGCAGTAAAGGTTAGCCTTTATCCTTTTAGAGATCAGATTAACACCACTTTAAACATTTAGCTGCTCTAAATATTTCTCCTCTGCCTCTTTTCACCAATTCTGAGTTAATAGTTATCATCAACATTTAGATTTGATCTCATTAAGCCATTTTAGTATTGAACTAAATCACTGAACTGTTTAACTGCAGCAGATCTCTGAAACAATGAATATGCTCTGTGAACAAAGCAGCAAAGTGCTTTATAGAGAGCTTTAAATGAGTTGGATTATTAGGAGATGAACAAAAACACAGCTGCAGGGAGACTGAGTCATAACAAGACAAGTCAAGGTTTGTTTTTATGGCGCATTTAAAAACAGCCACAGTGAGCAGAGCGCCGTGCGAGCGGAACAATATATCAGCAGGAGAAGCAGCTTCTAACCCTGCAGATAAACTCTTAGAGAGCAGAAACAGCAGAACATTGGACAGAAGGAGGGAAACAGAAATAAAATGCTGTTTGCAGCTAAAGAGATGCCACCCAACCAGATTAACAAACACTTTGGATATATTAACCTCATTAAACACTTGTACTCGGAGACCTCCATCTTTCTCAGAAACATGGCGATAATGGAAGGCCAACACAGCGCATTTATTGGCTTTGGCGGTGTTTTTAACGCTGCTTCGTGTGGACCGTGTCGGTCCAAACAGGAAGACTGAACCGGAGCCGAACCGTCCTAACGATGAAGATGGAAAACTTACCTGCGGCGCTGCTTCAGAGCTCCATAAAAACCAAGAAGACAAAAGTCTCTGGTGGTCCTCTGCTCTTTGGACGTTTAGGCGTTCAACCCCCGCTGGCTGCTTTAAGCACAGCGCCAGTAAATGGAGGACGAGACACATGAATCACACAGCGCAGATGGAGCAGTGCGGCAGCATTTAGTGACAACAGCTGCAGACACAACAACCAGAGCGGAAGTGATGCACGGTTACTATAGCAACCGGGACAAACGGAAGCGAGGCACGGTTACTATAACAACCACAAACAATACTGTCAGCCCTTTTTTTTCTATGATAAAGAACCCCACCCCCCCAACAACACAGCAGAAACACCAGGGAACATCAGGCAGCACCACAGAACAGCAAGGCAAGACAATTCAATTCATTCTTATTTATATAGCGCCAAAAAGAACAAATGTCATCTCAAAGCACTTAGATAATAAAGTCCAATTCAAGCCAATGTCAATGTGACATGTTTAAATAAAAATAAATAGATAAATAAATAAAAAATAAGAAAAAGAAAGAAAGGAATGCGGAAGTCACGGAGCCGCAGAGAGTTCCAAATGTTGTGATGACATATGAACATTTTTGCCTCAAATATAATCTGATCATCAATCGAAACTTCTTTGTATCCATAGTAAAAGCCATCCCTAAACCCACTTTAATTTTAATTCAAGGGATTGTTTCCAACTCCACTCACATTGCTCCTAATGTTCCACTTCTTCTAGTTGGAAATTGTCATGTTAAGGCTATTTTAACTTATCTAGACGGTTGCCTGTTTTTAAATTCATTTAAATGATTTTATTTGTTTCTCTTTATATTCTTTTATGTATTTTTAATGCTTCTTCCACTCCCTGCTGCAATGCTTTTATTTTATGTAAAGCACTTTGAACTGTTTGTACATGAAATGTGCCATATAAATAAATTTGATTTGATTTGATTTGATTTTGATTAAGATTCCTAATAAAACTATTATAAAGATGTTTGATGACATCACGCACCCTTTATTGTCATTCCGTAACTCCATTTAACAAATTTTCTCCAAAGAAGACATATATTCATTGCGTTCTAAATATTTAAAATTCCCCATTAATCCCAAAGTAAAAGAAATTCACTTTAAAATCCTAAATGGTGCATATCCATCCGGAGAGCTGCTGAGACGGAGGTTTGGCTGTGAGTCGGATGGATGTGTGTTTTGTGGAGAGGATGAAACTTCTGATCACTTGTTTTTTCATTGTATGTTTTCAACATTCTGGATTGATTTACATGACTGGCTGCACACGGGGATCCGTCTCCAACCCTTCTCCCTAAAATACTTTATTTATGCTGTTATTATGGTTAATAGTGAATGGGACTTTCTGCTCAATAACATATTATTATTCGGAAAATATTTCCTACATAAATGTAAATATATGAATGTAAAACCCAGATTTTTTTATTTCATAAAGATTTTCTTTCCTTTACCAAAGCCCTTAATATTATAAAAAGTAAAAATGCTCCTTTAAAATGTATATAAGATGATGTGAGCCGTGTATTTTGTACACGATTTAATAAAAAAGTTCAAAATGTAACCGAGGGTCGTCCTGACTTTATTTACTGAAGAAAACAAAAGAACCATACGTGGCGTTCAACATTGGCTGGCTCCTTTAACCTTTAATCCTCACCTTCACTTCCAGGTCAACCACAGAACCACTTCCTGTCTGGCTTATAAAATAAAGGTCTTAACATTAATACAGGATGTTACGTTTCCCTGTTCAAAAATGCTTCTATCCAGGGCTCATAAAAATACTTTATGGAGAGTCTGATACTTACCAGCTGTGCAAAGGAGTTTTAGGAAACGATAAGAAATATGTAGTGACTGATAAGCACCAGCTGTGTCGGGGGTCTCGGGCTAAATGAGGACATTTTCAGAACGACACACTCCCCAGTTAAGGCTCGTGTATACTTTGCAGCAGTGTGTCGCAGTGAGCTTGTCGCAGACACGACGCAGTTATTTTTGATTTATGCATACTTTTGAAGCGCTGAATGCGCTATGTTAATCCCACGCCACAACGCAAGAGGGACAATCATGAACAAGCTAGGATTGTGGGTGTTACGGTTACGGAGGTCATTCAACAACAATGGCGACTGGACGATTGCGCACTTTGATTGAGATGCAGCTGATCGATCTAGAAATAGAAGAAATATTGCTACTACTGGAGCTGGCAGAGAGGCGAAAGAAGCATCACGGTTAGCACGGTTAGCGTCACCATTAGCCGGTTAGCAAACCGGAAATACACATAGTGTAGAGCGGATGTAGAGTTGACTAATCAGAGGCCTCCTTTCTCTCCTCCCTGCGGCGATGTCTGCGGCACTGTCTGCGGTGAGTTACAATTTTGGGGAGGTGCACCATAGTGTCTGCGTAAGGGGGGGGCATGTCTGCGTTAACTGCGACACACACGCAGACGACCTGGTTTCCGACCATAAATCAGCCTTTAGTGTGTCCAGAGGAGGCTCAATAGATACGCACACTCCGTATCCGGGCTTTGGGCCTATTGATGGGAAACATGCAACATTTTCAAGGTCACCAACATAGGCAGATTCTACTTAATGAAAAGCTCAGCCACAGTAAGTCAGAGATTCTGGGAGATTTGGGGATGAAGGATCCTCTCCAGATTGATGCATCATTCTGTCATTCTGATACGGACCTGGCTGACAATAAAAGTTTCTGAGTTCCACCAAGTCTGAAACATCATTATTTAGAAATAACGGATTCCAAATCTTCTGCTGTTTAATTTTGGGTCCCTTCAGATTCCTCTGAGAGTTCCCCTCGCCTCGGTGTCAGCGCCCCCAGCTGGCTAACCAGCTAAATGACAGGTTTCCAGCTCAATGACAGCTGCTAAATGTTGGTATCGGTTGCTGTCGGTGTTCAAACTGTTTGATAGTTACCTTGATGTGATACAACTCAATGACCGAGAGCTGCGCGGTGATAAATGTCCTTAAATATCCGTTAAAGACTCCGTGTCTGCAGCTCGATGATGTTGTTTTCATGAATCAGGCGTTTCAGAAGGTGATGAAGAGGTCTCACTCTGACTTATTTTCACGATCCGAGGAACGGAAGCTTGTCTGAACCAGGTGGAACCGTCAATATAAAGACATCCTTCTACAAATACACCATCTTTGCTTCAAGACGGTGCCTTACGAGGGTCAAAAGTCACGCGGGTCCTCATTGAAAGAGATATGGCGCAGAGAAGGAACGAATGACAAGAAATAATGTAAAATTTAAATTATTTATGAATATAAAAAGACAGTTATTCAAAGATGATGAAATAAAAAGAAAATTGAAAAGAATAAAATGTAATATAATGAAATCAAATTTCTGAAAATAAAAGACAACCTGATGCAGGGATAGAACAAAGAAATAAAAATCATGACCAGAAAAAGGAATGAAATGAAAACAAATCAAAGGGAAATAAACAGAAATGTATTCAAATGAAGACGATCTGACAACAAAATATTAAAATGCATCAACTTAAAAATCATCAAATAGTCAGACTAAATAAAGATAAACACAAATAAAAAGGACAAAAATGGTGCTATCCAGTAAAAAACTTCTGCTATCATTGTATGGATGTATTTACAGTAGATGTTATCATTAATATTGTTTTTAAATGTCATGGTGAGACTGTTTAGACTTAAGACAAAAAGGTTTTTTCCAAAAACTATTTAATTAGTATTCTATGACAAATTGAACAAGAAATAAAAACAGAAAACAAACTCCTTGCCTCTATCAAGGTGAACTTAATTCATGTTAAATACTGTCAACTTCAACTTCAACGAAAATAAAAGAAAATCTGATGCTGAGAAACCTTCAGGTAACATTGTTGAGCTACTGACACCTAGTGGTCAGAGCTGGAGATAGCAGTCATCTCACTGGAACTCCAAACTGCATCTGTATACATTGTGTAATACGACCGTTCTGCTGGGAAGAAGTCAGAAATGCTTCTTCCTACATTAATAAAACCATTTCTGTTCATCCAGCAAAGCTTCCAGATACTAGTAGAAACAGTTTTTAACAGTTTTTTCCTCACAGATTCTTGTTATTGTGGCACATTACAACTTTCAGAGGAAATGAATTGTGAACTGTGGCTTTTAAAGTTTGAAGTTTGGCCCAGAAGAGGCTCTCTCTGTCCGTTCAGACGCAGCGAGTGCGTTGAAGCCATTTCATGTTGGAAATTATTCCTGCTCTTGGTGACCCTGCTGATGTTTAGACAGAGCAGATGCTGAGACGAACACTGCAGCACACCGGTAACAGTGGAACAGTTCATATTCAGGGTGGGAGGGCTTCTGAGCAGCGGACCGACTGGTGTCGCGGCCGAGCTGCTCCTCAGTGTGAACACGCTCATGAAGCGTGCGCTGACCTGCTGATGGGAAGCTTTTCTCACAGTGTCCACAGCTGAAGGATTTCTGTCTGCGCTGGATGGTTTGCTGTCTTCTGAGGTCCGCTGCAGTGGTGAATGATGAGCCACCCTGCTGACAGCAGTCCTGTTCACCACTGGGACGGTGCCCACAGGGCTCAGAACTGGCTCCATCTGAGCCGCTCTGCTTCTGAAACAACAAAGACACAAAGACAGGGAAGGTCAGGGTGTCCTGCTGCTTTTTACAATGAACACACCGGCTCTGAACTCAACCAATACCAAAGAAGAAGACAGACATCTGCCAATGTTGTAGGAAACTGAAAGCTAAGAGTTTGATTTCAGTCTAATATCTTGAGGTTAAAATTAGAAGTTGGGAGCTTTCAGTTAGAAAACAGATCACAGTTTGATGCCTGATGAAGTCAAATTCCTTCTTAGCACAAAGAACAAATACTTTCCACAATTTTTCTGAGGAAATGTCCTGATTTCTGCACTTTGTGCTGTGTTTACTTTACTGATTTAGCTAAATGAAAACAAACTGTGGTGCTTCTGCTCTGTTAGTGCCAATAATTTGGCATCGAAATCCTAAACCAAACCAAACAAGCAAACAAAGACCGCTTGAAGAGGCGTTTTAGTCGAGATCGAGATATGAAAGCAGCACGGTCCAAAGACGTCCAGGAGTTTAGAAACATCTCTAGGATGCGCTGGGATGCATCATCAGTGATCTTCCTGGGGTCATAGTTAGCTCCGACATGATCACCCGCTTGGTGGCGTCTGAGTGAATAAGCAAGTCTGTCTGTCTCGTCTTGTCTGGATGATGTGTTCAGGGACCTTTAACTGTTTTCCAAGGTCCACTTTCAGCTGCCAATCTGAGGCTGTGGACAGCCAACATGCATTTGTTTGCGGGCAGGATGGGGGCTTCTCTCCAGCCCTAAGAAAGGGGATGGGATTCTTCCTGGGGCGGTGTCTGCTAGAGAGAATAACTGAGGTGACTGCTTCTGCAACTGCCTTCAGCACCTGGGCCATTTGTTTGTGGGCAGGAATGGGGCAAACATACAGAACAGATTCTTTATTTTAGACGTCAGTCAGTTCTAAACCCAGGAGCTGTGTTGCTCATTAGAGGTCAGCATAGGCATCAGAACCACATATTATCTTGATTTGTGTCCGTCCAGTTGCTGGATGTGGTCACTGAGTCCATTTGTAGTGCCATCAACAACAGGAAACTCTTCAAACCATCATCACACCAGATAACATTCATTAGAACAGGAGAACATCCCAGCTCCTGGCAGAATACTCAAGCAGATGCGGGTGGACCTGGGGAACCAGCTCAGATTTACTAAAGACATCAGAGAAAAGTCTTAGACTGAACGTTATGCTTTTTACAAAAACATCGAAACAGGTGGTCCTGGAGGATGGGGTTTAACTTGAAAGACCCAAACCCTGTATGACCCAAGGTACTATCACTGATGATGCATACAATTGTATCAAGAGATGCACGTTACAACCATGATAACCTTTCTTCAGCAGAAAAAAGGAGGCGCTCCAGTACAAGAAGTCCAGCGATCACAAAGTTTAACAACCTTCCATGTAAGTGAGGCCCAGGAGAAAGGGGAGGGCGCAGAAGGCAGTGGGCCATTCAGAGTCAAGACTATAGCCTCACTCGGACAGAGCAGTTCTAAGAACGGTCCACCTCGAATTTCGTTCTAATAACTGCCCTTCCCCAGGGAAACTGTTTAATTTTGCATTCGCACATGAGTCGGGACCCTGATAGGGACTGATGCGACACAGCCATCTGCGACAGCGTCGTATTACTTTAGCGCCACATTCAACAACAAAACAAAACCAACGAAAAGTAAGGAGAGAAGAAAAAAACATTTCCAAGAAGCTAACGTGGAGAGCGGGGAGGCCACCGTGTTCATGGTCTGCATGACGGTGATATTAATCATGGACAATCACATCGGGCGTCTAACATGGAGGCTGGAAGAGCTCACAGAGAGAGTCAGGAGACGAAGGATGGAGCGCAGGCCATACTTCTTGGTTTCATGAAGGAAGGAGAGCAGAGCGCCGCAGACAAAGGAGACCACGTGGAGGTTTAATTTATTAAACGCACGCAGGTTGTGTCCGTGTCGTATGAGGAAACATTTCAGCCTGACAACATGACAAGGGGCGGAGCTACCGACCACCAAAAACCTCCGTCAGATGTGTTCCTATGGAACCCAGAACAGTCCCAGCTGAGGAGAAGGAGCTAAAATGGTTACAGGAACTGAGGGCCGTGGTCCCTAGTTCCTGTATGTTCGAATGCGGGAAAAAACAGCCCCGTTCCTGAAAAGGTTATAGGAACTGTAAAAGGTTCCTACAGTGGGAATGCGCCTAATGTCCCTGAGTGCAGGTAGGATCTGTAGCAATTGGTTGTAAAGGGTTGGATAGAATTCAGAAAAAAGAAAAAAGTTAAATAAAAAGACAGAGAGAGGTGGGATGTGGTCCAGAATATACAAGAGCTCTGGTTAACTCCTGGACCCGTTTGTTCTGTGACCCGACCTCGGATAAGCGGATGAAAATGTATGGATGGTTTGGATTGGCTATTTATGCTCCCTAACAGATTAATTAGTGGTTTTATTTAGACTACACAGCTGTTTGGTCCCAGCATGTTGAATTCTCTCCACCCAGTATCTGATAATGCTCTTCCTTTCACAATTAAACATGACCTTACTTATACTGTTGACTCCCTTTGGTTCTGATTTCACCGAACATTTAAATGACATTGAACACTTGTGACATGGCTGTTTAAGGAAAAACAACTCACTGAATATGTTAGGATTAAAAATCTGCAACATCGCTGTCCTTCTCCAATGGGAGCCTCTTGCCTACTTGCTCAGTTAAATCCTGAACTCATCAGGACATGGGAAAATAAGTGTTTGATGTACATACCTCACAGTGATTCTTCTTGGATCGTCTCTTTCTGCCGTGGCTTTGTTGGTGACTCTGAAAGCCACGAGGAGTCGTTAAATTTTCATCACACTGGGAATCGCTGCATGCTTGTGCTCCAATGCAGACAAGCTGATGTGTTTTTAAGGCAGAGAAGTAACCAAAGGACTTCCCACACTGTCCACAAATGAAAGGTTTAACTCCACTGTGGATACGTTGATGTGTCAATAAGGCACTTTTATGAGTAAAAGCCTTCCCAGACTGTCCACAAATGAAAGGTTTAAATCCACTGTGGATACGTTGATGTGTTATTAAGGCACTTTTCTGAGTAAAAGCCTTCCCAGACTGTCCACAACTGAAAGATTTAACTCCACTCTGGATATGTTGATGCATTATTAAGTCACTTTTATGAGTAAAAGCCTTCCCACACTGTCCACAAATGAAAGGTTTAACTCCACTGTGGAAATGTTGATGTTTCATTAAAATACTTTTATCAGTAAAAGCCTTCCCACACTGTCCACAACTGAAAGGTTTGACTCCACTGTGGATACGTTGATGTGTTATTAAGGCACTTTTATTAGTAAAAGCCTTCCCACACTGTCCACAACTTAAAGGTTTGACTCCACTGTGGATACGTTGATGTGTTATTAAGGCACTTTTATTAGTAAAAGCCTTCCCACACTGTCCACAACTGAAAGGTTTGATTCCACTGTGGATACGTTGATGTCTTGATAAGACACCTTTCTCATTAAAAGCCTTCCCACACTGGTCACAACTGAAAGGTTTAAATCCACTGTGGATACGTTGATGTGTTATTAAGTGATTTTTCTGAGTAAAAGCCTTCCCACACTGGTCACAACTGAAAGGTTTAACTCCACTGTGGATATGTTGATGTTTTGTTAAGGTGCTTTTACAAGTAAAAGCCTTCCCACACTGTCCACAACTGAAAGGTTTAACTCCACTGTGGCTATGTTGATGTGATATTAAGGCACTTTTATCAGTAAAAGCCTTCCCACACTGTCCACAACTGAAAGGTTTAACTCCACTGTGGATACGTTGATGTGTCATCAAGTGATTTTTCTGATTAAAAGCCTTCCCACACTGGTCACAACCGAAAGGTTTAACTCCACTGTGGATACGTTGATGTCTTGTTAAGGTGCTTTTACGAGTGAAATCCTTCCCACACTGTCCACAAATAAAAGGTTTAACTCCACTGTGGATACGTTGATGTCTTGTTAAGGTAATTTTACGAGTGAAAGCCATCGCACACTGTCCACAACTGAAAGGTTTAACTCCACTGTGGATAAGTTGATGTCTTATTAAGGCACTTTTCTGAGTAAAAGCCTTCCCACACTGTCCACAACTGAAAGGTTTAACTCCACTGTGGATAGTTTGATGTTTTGTTAAGGCACTTTTATTAGTAAAAGCCTTCCCACATTGTCCACAAATGAAAGGTTTAACTCCACTGTGGATATGTTGATGTGTTATTAAGGCACTTTTACGAGTGAAAGCCTTCCCACACTGTCCACAAATGAAAGGTTTCTCTCTGTTTGCTTTTGTTGACAGAGCTTCATCATTATCCTGAAGGGAATTAGGCTCCACTGTGTTTGGGCTTTTAAACTCCTAAAGAGACAAAAAAAAAGAGACCATGAAGAACAAAGTTTATATGTATTTAGCACCTCAATAACATGAGCCAACTCCTTCTCACTGCTATTAGAAATAAACACCTCTGTAATAACAGATCTATGACAAAAAATGACTGAAATTGACCAGACAAACATGGAAATATCCTGAGTCCATATATCTTTGGTAATATCTTTATATAGATTATTATCTGATCCTGTAACAGAGTCAAACTGAATACTGAATGGATTTGTAGTTACACAGTGGGATCCTGCACATATCTCCATTCAGATCTGCCATCAGGAGGACTCTGATGGACACTACAACACTGAGGCAGGTAAACAACCTGTTAAATATTGATAACTGAAGATCATCCGATCAGAAACAGGGATATCAGAGCATCATGGGTTCATCCTCAACTCCGAAACCTAAACATTCTCCCTCTTCAGAGGTCTGTAGCACTAACACAGGTGACCGATATGTAATCCACCAGAATACATTTTTGGGAACCATATCATAATGAAACCGTCTCACCTCTTCTGAAGAAGCCATTTTCCATCTGTTGTGGTTGAGTTGAGGAAACAAAATGTCTGCCAACGTTCCTCCTTCGTCATCTGTTAATCCCACCGAGCACCTGTAGCATCAGATATTCATTAGCCCCCATCATTGTTTCATGTTCATCAGCCAAAACAATATGTTTGACAAAGACAGTTTGGGAGAGGACCTTTAAGTTCAAGATCCTTTGGGACAGATAAGATAAAGTGAAAAAGCACACTCTCCTTATTTTAAGGATAAAGTACATAAATCCATTACATTCCACTCAGTGGAGGTCAGGTTGTGGAGGGAACATGTCCAGTTGGGACCTCATATATTATCAAATGACCAGTCCACTCCCTTTATTGAGCTGTTAGCGTTCCCCTGATAGACACGCAGTTCTCCACTATGCTGTTTATAATTTATTAATTACTGTACACTAGCACTGATAACGTGGAGGTGCGTCGCTTACTTAAAAAAGATCCGGGTTACTGTAATTTTGAATTTTTGTCGTAAAGTGGGTGTTACTGACGTCCTCGTCGTGCTACTACCACAGACAGCCCACAGACCTGCTGCCTATTTATTCATTCGGCTAAAATTCAAAATTAGTAACCCAGATTTTTTTAAGTAAGCGACGCATCTCCACATTATCAGTGCTAGTGTACAGTAATTAATAAATTATAAACAGCATAGTTTGGGCCTGTATAACGTTGCCCATAGGAAACCGTTTTATGGCCGAATATCTCAAGAGAGCAGCCAGACGCCTCTCGAATATCTTCGGAACAGCTCCAAATTACCAACAACAAGCAGGGGTGAGTAGAACATCATGTTATAATGTGAAATCAAGGGCCCAATGTCAAAAAACCGGTCTTATCCTTTAAGATCTACTGGTGAAACTAGGGTATCTGAGAAAGAGGTTTCATAGGCGTCGCTTTTGGGGATCAAAGGTCAAAGAAGCAGCAAATAAACAAAGTTAGTCCTTAGAATCATAAAAGTCCTCTTTCTGAACCGTAACAACACAACAATCTCGTGTCAAATTAACTTTGAAAAAAGTTATACATTATACATTGAACTAGTCAGACCCTGAAGAAGAAAGAGATCCTAAGTGTGTCCATTGAAGCACAGTATTTCATAACAAACAAACAAAGGGTAACACAATACACTTAAAAGTCCTATAACAATATTCTAAGTACTATATCAGACTATAATGGTGAGAACACACCTATTGAAATTTCAACTTCTGCAGGCTCATCAGCTATTATGTAAATAATCTTTCTCTTTGGCCCCTTTTGGTCGGTAAGGTTCTGAGCAGCAGCATCACTGATGACAGTGCTACAGGGGCATTGTTTTCTTCTCCACTTTCCTCCTTGTGGAGTAGTTAGCGGTAACCTTCTCGTAGCAGCGACACCTCTGTGACGGGGAAAACTGCAACTACTGGCGCATCGACTCGCGCGACTATAAATGGCCAGAACGAAACCGTGACGTCATCAACACCGCTCACGCGAGCCATCGCGGCAACCATGCATGAAGCTTTACGCTGTGGGGGGTTCCAGCAAGATGGCGGCGTAAGCGGTACCAAGTTATCGAGCTATCAGCACCAAACTTATGCAAAGTTTTTTTTGACCGTTTATCTTTTGTTAAAACTGCTAGCACACTCCACTAGAGACCTTATACAGATCATTGTAGTGCAAAACTAAGGCTAACTCAATCAGAATGTCGAACAAAATCAGTTAAAAGCGACATCCAGCAAGGAGGCTAAGGCTAGCTTCGCAGCTAGTGACCATGACCATGAAAACAGCATGGAGAGCAACCTACAGACGCTCTGTGATGTAACAGTCACAGTGCCGTGTGGATTAAGAGTTTTTCAAACTTTGACAAAACCAACATTCCTGTGGGGGATGTTTACGTATGTGGATATAAACCAGATCTTCATTTTCTTTCCACAAAGGAAAAAGAGACAGAAACTGCCTAATTTACGTTGATCTTCTACCCTCTTAAGAGCTTTTGGGGAGTCGAACTCACTCTTGGAAAAGTGGGAGACTTACTATCTTATCTAGACCATAACTCGAAAGTTGACACTTTAACACCCCTTTTCACCAGGAATCCGACCAGATGGCTACACATGAACTAAGAAGACTCACTTTTAGTCAAATCTTAAACTATATTAAATGTGTTTGATAACCGTGTACAATTTCTTTCAGGTTTCCCGCTTGATCACAAGACGCATATAGAGACAATTTGTACGATTCTGGCTTAAATATTGACAAAGAACTGATTTTGGTGGAAAATGCCCAACCTGCCTGATGGAACCACATTGCCCCCTAGTGGTCTGCAGTGTTGATTAGTTGAGAGGACTCAGTAAAATGGACAATTATGCAGCTAGTAACTTCTAACGATGTCCCTTCGGTATCTATTTGGTATTTGTTTAGTGTCCCCATTGTTAACACAGAAATTAGCATTGTGTAATTCAATATTCATATGTCACGATTTCATAGATATTCATCTGAATTTTGAAAGTCATAATTGTCTTTATCATGTGTGTTATTTTGATGTCTTTATATTACAAGTCTATGTTATATCTTTAATCTGCATATCTTAACAAGATTTGGTGTTTTCAGAATCACCGAGACAAATGTTCTGAGATGGGAGTAATGGAGAAATAAGAGTTTTCTTTGTCTCATCCAGAAATCCCCCTAGCACAGATCACCTTACAGAGACATGCACACAGTTCAAGCATGTCATTGGCTGAAAAAGTAGTGTAAGCCCCGCCTCCGAGAGTCAAAACCCGGAACAGCGGAAAAACACAGCCTCTTTGCTCTTTGCTCTCTTGCCTTCTCCCCTTCTTGCGGCTCGTGTGCTCTGGCTCGCTTCAGGCGCCTGCGCTTGCCCTCTGGTGCTCTGGATCTTGTTCCAGAAGGGTTCCAACCCAGAGTTTCAGAAGAAGATTTGAGCAGAAAACAGCTGCTCATAGACTTTTAGAGATGATATAAGCAGAAGAGAAGAGCTCACCAGAGTTTGGGAGTTTTCCATAATCTCAGGAGAGAGCGGAAGGACGTGTGGATAACGATGCAGCGGACGACCGGAGGAGACCCTCCAGAACCCAGTGAGACCCCGGAGACGAAAAAGAAAGATCCGAACAAAGAAACAGATTGAAATACTCTGAAGATGCACGTTTTACGTGTTTGTGTTCGTCCCTCGCCATCCACGTCCTAACCAACCTGTTTCACGCCATCATCACCTTTTCTTACCAAGAAAGCCAACTCCAAGCAACCTTTTATTAATCTTCTGTGAACTTAAGTTCACTTCATCAGAGAAAGCAGCAACGGACCAACTCTGACACAACGATGGATTTGATCATCCCACAGTAAAGCCCTCGACACCATCGTCCCCGTTTCCCGGTGAAAGAAGCAACTGAGACGCTAAAAGGGTCAGCCACCACAGCCAGGAAGGCCCAGAGAGCGGAAGAGAAATCCCCTCGGACCCCGCGTGGCCGCTACCATTGGTCCGAACCGACTGAACAGAACTTCAGCACAGTAAGACCGACCCGTTTTCACCTTAAAGTGGGTTTGATGGATGTCTCGAGGCTTTCACAGAATGATAAATTAATCCGAAATGTCAGTACAGTATTTAGATTCAAATAGTCAGCCAACCCAAACTATTTGAATAAATCCAGTATTTTCCCATTCCCCATATTTTATTTTATATTCACTAAGTGTTTTATATAATCACCCATATTCAATGCATCTCCTGTTTGTTTAAAGGTTCATGTCTAAGATCATATCATTGTAATAAACAGCTCATATATCTATATATATGTTATAATCACAGATTGTGTCGTATGCTTTCTTTACGTAATGTCTGTCCAACCAAACGAGAACTTCACGAAAGTAGCGAGATATGAGACTGAATATTAATTGAATATTAATTTAACACCAGGATCGTAAGATTTCGAACAGTTTTCCGACCGGACTGTGACTTAAAATTAAGTCAAAACCTAGGTTGGTGGTGCCCCTAAATTCGAGGTAAGGTTTATTTGAGACTGTAAGAACATCTCATAAATCCTTATATTTAATAGGTATATAAATACCCGGTAACGCTACATATTTTTGGTGCGCCGTGCGAGGCGTTTTACGGTAGACTGACTTACGTGAAGGAAAGCATAAACATGATATTGGCTGGTTCATTATCTGTGTGTGAGCAATGCAAGCAGTGGCTGTGTCTGTCTTTATAAACTTAGAATGACTAAAAGCACTTTATCAGAGTAATCGTGGACGCGTGATAACTCTCCAAATCCGTGGGTGCGCAATATTAATTGCACACCGCAGAAGAGCAGCCAGCTGTCGCTGGTCCCCCCAGAATAAAGATTGCATGCACAGCGTAAGAACGCTGAATTTAAAGGCCTGGCCGTAGTTGCGAGTTTCCAACACGGTTGATTTTATTTTTATGAGTATCACAAATTCAGCCGCGAGTCCCGGTGAATTTAGTCAACTCAGAGCCTCCTCAAACACAGGAGTTTTGATCTGCTGTAATCTTGCAGCCGGACATAAAAAAAGCATCAAGGTGCTATATTGAAACCCCATGAAGTGGGGGAGCGAGTTTAAACGTTGTTTAACGGAGCGTTGTGACGCCTAAAATAAAGTAATACAGATTACTTATTGAAAGTTAAAGCTGCTGAGCTTAACTGAATGAGTCAGAGCCGTCGCTCCTGATAAAATAAATGAATAAAATACACACGGTCACAAAACGTGATCGCATGAATGACTTAAACAGTCAATTGTTTTTGTATTATTAAATAAACGACCGGAACGCCGTGTCTGTTGAACCCAGTTGAAAGAAAAACTGAGGGTGTGTTTATTTTTAAAATGCTTACAAGCCCTAACTAAAATAATATACGGCAGTAGTGGACAGACCAATTTTGCTGCAGAAAAATTGAGTTGGTGACTCTATTCGTTGTTATTATCAAAGTTGGTGACTTTTAGAAGCATTCTGAACTGAGGCCGCCGTGTCAAGCATTGTGAATGTTGCAAAGCTGTGTTTAAAAAGTTTGTGAGCAAACCACAACATCGCTTGTGCACTGTCTGTGAGAGACGTTAACCCTTTCATTCCCCAGTTGAAATGAGGCAAATTCACTGGGTACTTGAAGGACTATTGGTGGGCGGTGCTAGAAATCGTCACCAGTGACGTCAACTCCTCACTCCCTTCTCTCAAACCCGCCCACTTGAAGCTTTTTGACATGTGAGCGCTCAGGATCACATTAAATAGGATCACGAAGGAAGCTGATCATTTTGCTTGGTACTAACGAATACCAGCTTTATTTGAATATTCTTTAATGCATTTGAATCAATTGTTTGACACAAACAATACCAACTTTGTTATTGGGAAACATTAATTGAAGCTAATTTATCTCAAATGTGTGTCTTTCACCAAATCAGATTACCTTAACAGGAACTGATTATAAGACACTAAGGCTTAAAGAAAACAACAGCCAAGAGCTTGTATGTTCCCTTTTGTGTTAGCATTAATGTTTTCCATCTTTTTACCATAACGGTTAATGATAAGCTTCTAAATTAAATGCATTTCTTCCAGTTTTGAGTAAAATAACACAATCGTGTTTATTTTAACATCCTTCCTTATTTGTTTCTCAAGTAAACAAATTCAAAGGGAAGAAATTAATTTCAGGAGAACAATCCTTATTCCCAACTACCTTCACATTAACCCAACTATTTTCCCTTGTTCCAAACTCAAACTTATTTTCAAGAAAGAACCCTTTCTGAGACAAGTGAAGACAAGATGATGGACTTAACAAAACAGTTGATACTGGGTTATGCCTTAAAGAAAAGATGCATTAAAACACCTGAAACAGAGCAAATCAGTGTAAAGCCATCGGCTGAGACAAAAGCTAAAAAGCCCAAAGAAGAATCTCTGACCAAAATGTTAAGTAGTCTAGCTGTGGTGTTCGTTAAACATGCACACCAAGTGATGGAACAAGCCGCTGACAAACTTAAAACTCGGTCACAGAAAAAGCCACAGTTTCAGGAGGAAACCAAATTCCTCCAACACCAACTTAAAGCCACTGAGAGGGCATCCAGCCAAGCTAATGCCCAAGTAACAGAGTTAACAACACAGGTTGAGAACTCAAACCAACAAATTATTCAACTCAATGAAAACAACAAAAAGCTTGAACAGCTACTTCAAAACTGCCAACAAGAGTTGATTTCAACCCAAGTCCAACTGAAGAAGGTGGACCAAGCACAAAAACAGTCCCAGCAATCTCTACATGTGGTTCTGCAGAAAGTGCAGGATTTAACAGTCAAAGTGCCAACTGATGACAAGCATCTTAATGTTGAGCAGGAACAAATGCAGCTGTTGACAGAACAGCTAAGCAAAGCTAAGGATGAGCAAAACGCCGCTCATCCACAGCAGGAACACCTATCAGATAAACCAGAAGGTGTTGAGATAGACCTACGTCAGTCTTTGGAGACTGGACATGAACAGGAAACACATGGCTTCCCCCAGGAAGACAGAGGGAACCCTTTTCTTGAAGTGAAAACAGCCTACAAGAGCTCAATTATTTCACCCCCGTCTTCAACGACAACAAATTCTTTCAGATCTGAAAAGATCGTTTATGATCCAGGTAAACCGGATCAATCATTTCCTACTCTAGGACCCCACGTTCCACAAGCTCCTTCTGACGAAGAGCTTGACAAAATTGCTCGCCATGTGCCCAGATTCGAGCCGACTCTCGGGACGCCACATGACACCCGAGCATATTTGGACGACATTGATTTCTTCCTGCGAAGGTTTCCAAACGCATCAGTTAACAACAAATTCTACTTGATTAAGGTTACATCTAGCCGCGAAGTCAGTAGATTCATTGAACGTCAACCCGATTACATCCGGAACGACTATACACTCCTCTGCCAAACACTCGAACGCGAGTTTTCAGACGAGCTGACCCCATCTGGCTTAACCGCTGCCATGATGGTTAAACAGGGACAGAATGAGCTGCCTCAGCAGTATTATTACCGCCTCCTCAAAGCTTATTTTGGTTTCAGCAACAAGGTAGGAATGGAAGAAGACATGAGTTTCAAAACTCTTTTCCTTCAAAACCTCCATCCAACTACCAGCTATCACTTAGGAGTTATAGCTAACCCTCACACTGCTACCATTCAGCAGCTACGTGAATGGGCCAGTCTAGGTTTCCAAAAACATAGACAAGCTAAACAGCCAGAACCCATCACCACACAGACCCAGAACCCTGGTTCTTGGTCCCCAGAGTTAGAAGTGGGACAAAGTGGCAGACCTCCAGCAGAGGTCCCCCACTGGCCACATTCTCAACGGCCTAAGAAAGGCTCCAAACACAACTATTCCAAACCCTCATGGCCCAGCCATGACCCAACTCACTGCCACAGTGAAAACCACAGTGTTCATTCAAACCCGAAAAAAGACATGTCTTTTCAAAATCGACATGACCAGCAGTCTGCTCGAAACCGCAACTGCAATTATAGACTTCGGTCTCGCTATAAACCATCACACACTGCATGGTCACAACCATCACCAGATCAGAAAACAACTGAGATGAGCAGAGTCATCGACAAGGACCACATCAAAGCTCAGCAATGGTCTAGTGAAATAAGTGCCATCAGTCAAGACGATATTGATAGCCTGAAAAGTCTGCTACTAAAAGAAAAGAAAAGTTCAGAACCCAACCGTGCTAACAGAGACTTAGAAATGCTAGCCTGTTCCTGGAGGTAGGACCATACACTCCAACAAACATTCTAGTAACCCCGAATACCAAACCTTTAACCATAGCTAACTCTTAAAGGAAGCAAAGAAGCTTACCCTCAAAATATCACTTACCCAATCACGATAAAACTACTCCGTAGAATCATGATGCCTCAAGATTGAATCCAGACACCTCAGTGTTCAAAACTTCAATTTTCAAGTCTATCATCATCTGGTGACACACTCAACTTACCTTATTTCACCCATGTGACATCTACAAATGGGGGAAACTGGTCTACAACTAAATTAAAAGCCAAATTAGCAGTGAAACACTGACAACAGCTTTCACCATGGATCCTTTTAGTTAGAATATCACTCGTTGCTACTGTACAGTGAAGCCCTGTCCAGGACCGCCGCCGCGACAAATATGTTACACATTACTGTTCGTATAAAGTCCTGCGAATATGCTCACACTCAGGTAGTAAACGTGCTCATTTCCTAACTATTAAGAAATACCACATCCTAGATCATGACTCTAACATGAGTAAAATTCTCCCCTAACATTGATCTTTTTCCAAAAGAAATCTGCATGCTTTTACTAGGATTTTCCATTTGAAATTATATAGGCTTAGAAACCTTTACTTATGAACATTATCTTTAGCTATTAGACACTTACTACGTAGGTTAAGTAAGCTTAACAAAATTACGTTTATAGCCATTGTACGTTTATAGCCATTGTTGTTTCGGAATTGTATTAGGCTGTCTCGAGACACCCACCATAACCCTCTTGAGAGTCCTAGCAACCACCAGACTCGGACACACTGGACTTCTTCACCTGCGATTCGGATCAGCCACGAGTTCAGATCCGATTCGAATGGGGGAATGTAACAGTCACAGTGCCGTGTGGATTAAGAGTTTTTCAAACTTTGACAAAACCAACATTCCTGTGGGGGATGTTTACGTATGTGGATATAAACCAGATCTTCATTTTCTTTCCACAAAGGAAAAAGAGACAGAAACTGCCTAATTTACGTTGATCTTCTACCCTCTTAAGAGCTTTTGGGGAGTCGAACTCACTCTTGGAAAAGTGGGAGACTTACTATCTTATCTAGACCATAACTCGAAAGTTGACACTTTAACACCCCTTTTCACCAGGAATCCGACCAGATGGCTACACATGAACTAAGAAGACTCACTTTTAGTCAAATCTTAAACTATATTAAATGTGTTTGATAACCGTGTACAATTTCTTTCAGGTTTCCCGCTTGATCACAAGACACATATAGAGACAATTTGTACGATTCTGGCTTAAATATTGACAAAGAACTGATTTTGGTGGAAAATGCCCAACCTGCCTGATGGAACCACATTGCCCCCTAGTGGTCTGCAGTGTTGATTAGTTGAGAGGACTCAGTAAAATGGACAATTATGCAGCTAGTAACTTCTAACGATGTCCCTTCGGTATCTATTTGGTATTTGTTTAGTGTCCCCATTGTTAACACAGAAATTAGCATTGTGTAATTCAATATTCATATGTCACGATTTCATAGATATTCATCTGAATTTTGAAAGTCATAATTGTCTTTATCATGTGTGTTATTTTGATGTCTTTATATTACAAGTCTATGTTATATCTTTAATCTGCATATCTTAACAAGATTTGGTGTTTTCAGAATCACCGAGACAAATGTTCTGAGATGGGAGTAATGGAGAAATAAGAGTTTTCTTTGTCTCATCCAGAAATCCCCCTAGCACAGATCACCTTACAGAGACATGCACACAGTTCAAGCATGTCATTGGCTGAAAAAGTAGTGTAAGCCCCGCCTCCGAGAGTCAAAACCCGGAACAGCGGAAAAACACAGCCTCTTTGCTCTTTGCTCTCTTGCCTTCTCCCCTTCTTGCGGCTCGTGTGCTCTGGCTCGCTTCAGGCGCCTGCGCTTGCCCTCTGGTGCTCTGGATCTTGTTCCAGAAGGGTTCCAACCCAGAGTTTCAGAAGAAGATTTGAGCAGAAAACAGCTGCTCATAGACTTTTAGAGATGATATAAGCAGAAGAGAAGAGCTCACCAGAGTTTGGGAGTTTTCCATAATCTCAGGAGAGAGCGGAAGGACGTGTGGATAACGATGCAGCGGACGACCGGAGGAGACCCTCCAGAACCCAGTGAGACCCCGGAGACGAAAAAGAAAGATCCGAACAAAGAAACAGATTGAAATACTCTGAAGATGCACGTTTTACGTGTTTGTGTTCGTCCCTCGCCATCCACGTCCTAACCAACCTGTTTCACGCCATCATCACCTTTTCTTACCAAGAAAGCCAACTCCAAGCAACCTTTTATTAATCTTCTGTGAACTTAAGTTCACTTCATCAGAGAAAGCAGCAACGGACCAACTCTGACACAACGATGGATTTGATCATCCCACAGTAAAGCCCTCGACACCATCGTCCCCGTTTCCCGGTGAAAGAAGCAACTGAGACGCTAAAAGGGTCAGCCACCACAGCCAGGAAGGCCCAGAGAGCGGAAGAGAAATCCCCTCGGACCCCGCGTGGCCGCTACCATTGGTCCGAACCGACTGAACAGAACTTCAGCACAGTAAGACCGACCCGTTTTCACCTTAAAGTGGGTTTGATGGATGTCTCGAGGCTTTCACAGAATGATAAATTAATCCGAAATGTCAGTACAGTATTTAGATTCAAATAGTCAGCCAACCCAAACTATTTGAATAAATCCAGTATTTTCCCATTCCCCATATTTTATTTTATATTCACTAAGTGTTTTATATAATCACCCATATTCAATGCATCTCCTGTTTGTTTAAAGGTTCATGTCTAAGATCATATCATTGTAATAAACAGCTCATATATCTATATATATGTTATAATCACAGATTGTGTCGTATGCTTTCTTTACGTAATGTCTGTCCAACCAAACGAGAACTTCACGAAAGTAGCGAGATATGAGACTGAATATTAATTGAATATTAATTTAACACCAGGATCGTAAGATTTCGAACAGTTTTCCGACCGGACTGTGACTTAAAATTAAGTCAAAACCTAGGTTGGTGGTGCCCCTAAATTCGAGGTAAGGTTTATTTGAGACTGTAAGAACATCTCATAAATCCTGATATTTAATAGGTATATAAATACCCGGTAACGCTACAGTGAGGACGAATTCCCACTCTTACCGGTTACTCCAAGTAAGCCTCCACTTCCAAAGAAACCCCCCCTAATCCAGCCGCATAAAGAATATGCGCCCGGGTCTGATGATGCTGTTCAATCCCTGGCTGACCTCATCAATAGCAGAAGCGACACCTTCAAAAAAATTATGGAGTCTGTCCGCCGAGAGATAAAAGCACTGGATGAAAAAGTTGTACACATCAAAAGAAGAGTAGAAAGAACAGAAAACGATGCTCTGAAAACTACGAATTGGAACGCTACAGTCGGTGGTGGAATCTGCGGCTCCATGGCTTGCCAGAAACCAGGAGGATGTACGGGCACCAGGGATCAGCGTATGCCAGGCGGTTCTACACAGAGAGGGAAAACCTCGACAGGATAACATGAAACCCAGAGGGGTTATCATGAGATTCATCTCCCGAAGATTCAGGGATGCAGTCTGGAAAGCGGCAAAAAGCAGCTCCTTTCTCCAGAATAAGGGCCTACGCTTCGCAGAGGACTTAACTCAAGAGAACAGACAAAAGCTGTGGCCCTCCATAAGGAAAGCTCGGGATGAAGGGAAAACGGCCTACTTTGTGGGAGGTAAAGGCTATATAAACGGGTCAGAAATTCTCCCTTGATGTGTCAAATTTAAGACGCCTAAGTTTGAATAAGTGCCTTTTTCTCAGTCCTTAAGAACGCAGGGTTGTCTATTTGTCATAGACGAGATGTTCACAAATTCTCAAGTTCTTTGACATTCCCTGTTCCACTTAAATATCAGGTAATATGCCTGCTGGTCTAAAAAGGGATCAGTCTCTTTTTTCTATTTTTTATTGTTAATTTTTTTTTACCTACATCTGATTTTGACTGAAATTTGCACTTTTATAAATATTTTTGTCTCTTTTTATATAAAGAGGTAACGTTGTTTTCCCAATTACAAACACTATTCGGCTCTCCCATGGAACAGAGCGTTCTGCTGGGGTTGCTACGTTACCTTTAAAACAACAGATTTAAAGGTAATGTTCTGATCACAGAATGTGATCCTAATGGTCACTTCATTTGCCAAACCATTAAACATAATGATTCAATCTATATTATTTCCAATATTTATGGTTACAACACAAAAAAAGAAAATTAAACTGATGCAAGCGATAGATCATATTTTTGCAAGTTGGCTGATTAGATTGCCAAATGCATTTTTAATACTAGGTGGGGATTTCAATAATATTTTGGAAGAATCTTTAGACAAAATGCCACCACCTCAACAAATTAGAGCAGATTCTAAGCTAACTGACTTCCTAGAAAGGTTCAATCTAGTTGATATATGAAGACAGAAGAACCCTAATAGTAGAATATACACCTGGAGTAATAAATCTGGCTCTAGACAGTCTCATTTGGACTATTGGCTTATATAGTTTAGACAAAAATAATATAGATGTTCGCATCTGCCCAACACGTTGACTGACCATAAAGCTATATACACATCTCTTTTAATATCTCCAATGGTCCAACTCCTGTCACTCGTTCTAGTTACTGGAAACTCAACTGCTTTATACTACAAAATGTTGAAAATAAAAAAAAGATAAGGGATTTGATCTCATTTTACTGGTCCAAAGCAATTAAGGAAAACACTTTTGGGACTAACTGGGAACTCCTTAAATATGAGATAGGAAGATTTTTAAGAAATAGTGGTGCTGAAGTTGTCAAATCCAGGAAAGTAGAAGAATTAATAACTGTCTTAAGCATAACTAACTTATCTAGCAAAGACCCTAACTCCTTAACCGAGGAAGAAAAAGAAGAGCTAGCTTTATCACAAAATAGACTTGACGATTGCTTTACGATAGCTTACGCTGTGTTTAGCTGCGTTAGCTGCCATCACCAGCTGGACATCTGCTGTGTGATTTAACGCAAAAACACGACGACAAATTTCGCATCCGATTCGCCAATTAAAGGGGTGGGTATAAAGGGCCATTTCACTGCATTTTTTTGCATTTTGATCGAACAAAACAAGGTCCTGTATGGAAACTACAATAGTTAGACTGCTCAAATCCGGATAAAATTATTCTAAAGAGGCTATAGATTCATTAAAACCTTGTTTGGGATTTGTGGAACCTTTTTCTGATTTGTGAAAATGCATAATATGGCCATTTTACTGCTTTTTTTGCATTCTGATCACCCTAAACTGGGTCCTGTATGGAAACTAGCGTATTTTCCGCACTATAAGGCGCACTTAAAAGCCTATAATTTTCTCAAAAAACGAAAGTGCGCCTTAAAACCCGGAGCGCTTTATATATGGATTAATTCTTGTTGTGCTTACTGACCTCGAAATGATTTTGTGTGGTACATGGCGCTCTGTCAAAACGTTTTAGTAAGACTTTGGTAAACTACAAAGCCGCACCGCAGCATTACGGCTACAGTAGTCATGAGCGTAGCGGCTTTATTGTGCGCGCCCATTTCACCGATGCTGTCAAAAACAGAGTGAAGCAAACCAATTCGGAGCTTGCCATCATTCCAGGTGGTTTAACTAAAGAACTCCAGCCGCTACATATTGGTGTCAACAGTGCGTTCAAAATTAAACTGCGAGCTGCGTGGGAGCAGTGGATGACAGAAGGCGAACACACATTCACCAGGGGAGGGAGACAGCGCCGGGCGACTTACGCTACTATCTGCCAATGGATCGTGGATGCCTGGGCTAAGGTATTAGTCTCAACTGTGGTCCGAGCTTTTACGAAGGCCGGAATCATCACTGAACTGCCAGGTAACAGCAACGACACTGACTGATAATGACGAGAGGGATCCGGGGATGCTGGATGCCGTAATCGCCCAACTGTTTAACTCGGACACTGAAGATGATGCATTTGAGGGATTTGTGGATGAGGAATGAACTGAAAAAGTGTGTATATTGTGTTCTATTTTATGTGTTATAACTGAACAATTTTGAGTTATTGTGAATACGCTACGGTTTGATTTAGCGGTATCAGACTTTTTTTTTACATGTTACAACTGAGCAAGGTAGGGAGTTGTTTCGCTTAATGCGCCTTATAGCCCGGTGCGCTTTATATATGAAACAAAATCGATAATAGACCATTCATTGACAGTGCGCTTTATAATCCAGTGCGCTCTATAGTGCGGAAAATGTGGTAAAAGTATGGTGTAGACCTGCTCTATATGCAAAGTGCCCTGAGCTGATAGATGATCCATCAGCTCATTAATGAAACTGACCTGAACTGATCAGAAGGCTTTGTAAAAAGGGGAGATTTGTGCTGAGAATTAGGATAATTTTTAAAATGTGATTTAGTGTCAGAAGCAGAGCCAGCAGCCAGTAGTGATGAGGGAACTGCTTCTGTCAGTATGGGAGGAACAGGTGAGCTGTTGTACACTCAACATGTGAGGTTATAATTACAGGATTTTAATCATTTGTTCTGATCCAAAGTGGGTCTGAGGCATGAAACTCCAGGGCTGGAAATGAGTCCCACTCCAGCCCTGGTATAAACACACACACACACACACACACACACACACACATATATATATATATATATATATATATATATATATGTATATATATATATATTTACACTGTATATACTATATTTATACATGTTTAGACATATATATATAAAAAAAAAAGGTTAAAGTCAGCTTGTCACCCTGAATATTTCCAACCTGCTTCACACCCTGTTTGGGTTGCCAGTATTCGTTGCCATGGTGATATCCCAGATAAGAAGCTGAAACAATCTGAACTAAACAGTGAATCAGAAAGCTGAAACAATCTGAACTTGATGGTTTTACACCCGAGTTGGATCAGTTCTTTGTATCAGAGCCGTCCGATCAGCTTTGTTTTAACACCAGAAACAAGCTGCTGAGTTCTGCTTCTTCTTCCTCTGCAGTCCACAGAGAGGAAACCCACTCAGAGACTCTGACAGTGAAATAAGAAGAAGGTTGTTCACACTCACCTGATTCTGACCTCAGGTTTCCTCCTGCTGCTGTCCACTCAAAATGGAGCCTGAACTGTGTGCATCTGGTTCACCTCGGTCCCTTTTCCTTTACAGAAAATCAGGTGAGCTCATATCAGTGTTTATGGTGCTCAAAGGTCAGCTTTTATCACCCAACCCAACGCCGACACTCCCATTCATAGCTCACATATTAATCTGTCCTCACACACAGCAACATCACTCAGAGTTGGAGCTGCAGCAACAAAAAGTCCAGCAGAGACTTTTCTTTCTCACCAACTCAGAGAGAAACAACAGCTGCTGCTGCAGCTTCCTGCAGTACTCATTCAAAGTCCTCACATCAACATACAGGTATCAATGTAAACCGGGCGAGTCTGAAACATGTCAGAAGAAGCAGAAACACAGAGTCAGTGAGCCGTCACAGCAGCCAGCTGGAGCCCAGCTCTCCACAGAGCGCACGCGCCTTTGAACGCATCATAAGCAACATTAATCATTTCAATTACAGACATCATCAAAGTGTAATATGGTTTCGAAACGTTTATAATTCCTCATAGATGGAAGGCGCTGTACAAATTAAAAGTATTATTATTTTCAAGCCAGTTCGGGTCTCATTCACAGACATCCCAAGTCTCCCGGAAGTTCCGGGAGTCTCCCTGATATTGATAGTTAATCACGGATGCCCGCGAGTCGGATAAAATATCCCGGATTTTAGACCATGCGAGGGAGTGTTTTTTTAAATTTTGTTTTTCAATGCGAGTGAGAGCGTGCAGGCAAAACAATAACTCGTGCACCATGCACGTTTGGACTGCGCAGGCATGAGAGAGAGAGAGAGAAAAGGGTGTGGGGAGAGGTGTGAAACCTGTGCGTATCCGTCCAAAGCGATGCTCTGTTCAACCAGCGCTCAAGGCGACTGCTTGTCAGAGGGCGCGCTGATTGGCGTTCGTAGGGGAGCGCCGGGTCGTTTGAAACACTTCAGTTAAACGTCTTTTTCAAAGATGACATAACGTATACAAATAATTTGATCATGTGATTAACAACTCACATGTGTACTCTCTTAGTTACATGTGTAATTTAATACATATGTTGGATGATCGAGCTGTTTTTTAACTTTGAACGTAAGTTGACATTTGTTTCAAACGCCCCGCCTAGTCGGGACGGTTGAAACACAAATGCGGGACGGATGAAACACCTTATTTTAAACAGAAACTATTGACTACAATCGTCATTGCTCATATTTCACATTATTTCTCATTATATAAATAGGTCAAAAAAATATGTTTGTCAACGAAATCACGATGATTACAGCTGACCTTTATGCACGCGTACCCACTGATCTTTAACTTGTGTGTCAATCGCCCCGACAGCGACTAATAACACATAAACCTTTTTTGCCACTAAACTTCAAAACTCTGACATTGCACACTTCAGGACATGTTTAATTACTAATTCACCTTTTGTATACTCATATTATTATTG
Source organism: Odontesthes bonariensis (assembly GCF_027942865.1). Lineage (NCBI taxonomy): Eukaryota > Metazoa > Chordata > Actinopteri > Atheriniformes > Atherinopsidae > Odontesthes > Odontesthes bonariensis. Next base: position 1,775,540 of record NC_134525.1, on the reverse strand, counting down.
CATGAAACAAAAAATACAAGTGTTTATTACAAAAAAAATACTGCACGGAAGATTTTACTTACCACATTGAAAAACAGGTTCGAAATGAGTTGGAATAAGACTTTACTATTACTATTTTGGGCTTGCATACCTTTGTTGTTGCTGAAGTGAAAGTATGCAGGTTCACAGATAAAACGAGCTGCCTGGGCTGCCTCCACACAGGACTGTCCCTCTGGTACAAGAAGTCAGAGAGCTGAGAATACAGCGGGCCAGCTGGGGGGAGCCGTCACATTGGACACCAAGCCAAGGGTTGTGGAACTGACCAGGGTCCCAACCAGAGGGCATATAATCCTTCTGCCATCAGCAGACGCCCTTCTGGAGAGGTGGACGGGAACCAAAGGAAGCTCTGCTGTACAGAAGTCCTGAGGGTTAAAGATATGTTAGAGTTAGATTGTGCCATCATATTGTGTCTTTCATCATGTTTACAGCATTCATCTGCATCCATGTACTTAAATATATGTATTCCAAATCTGAGCAAGTAAACAAAGTCTGGCGGGCTAAACGCTGGCTTCTGGCAACATGTTTGCCCATTGGACCAAGGCGTCAAAAGCCCTTCTGGCAGGTGAGGTGCCACCAGTTTTTAGACTGAAGAAGCCAAAGCTTGATGGCATGACTGAGATCAGTTTGCACTCCTTTTTTCTCAATCTTTATTAGTTGTTTTCAGTAAATCTTATGTCAAGTTTCCCTCCCAGGACATGGTTTGAGAACTGACTTTGTGACGTTTGCTTGTATTTAAGGCAAAATAATACTTATTTAGGCTGAAGAGAAGCAGAATAAGTGGCAGCAAACTGCTGCTCCAGCTGTGCAGGAGGTGGGGAACTTAAGAAGAGGGAGGCTTGATCTCCATCATCTCCATTCCATGTTGTTACATTTTGTGAAATGACCTTTAATGCTCTGACAAAAAAGCTGACACATTTTTTTTTTTTAGACCAGTGCAGTGGTCCGAGATGCATCATTGTGCATCAATGGTGGAGAAAGGTTCTTGTGAATTAAAACATCCATCCATCCATCCATTATCTTCCGCTGGTCCGGGGATCGGGTCGCGGGGGCAGCAGCTTGAGCAGAGAGACCCAGACTTCCCTGTCCCCGGCCACTTCCTCCAGCTCCTCTGGGGGGACCCCGAGGCGTTCCCAGGCCAGCCGAGAGACATAGTCTCTCCAACGTGTCCTGGGTCTTCCCCGGGGTCTCCTCCCAGTGGGACGGGCCCGGAACACCTCACCGGGGAGGCGTCCAGGAGGCATTCTCACAAGATGCCCGAGCCACCTCATCTGACTCCTCTCGATGCGGAGGAGCAGCGGTTCTACTCCGAGCCCCTCCCGGATGACCGAGCTTCTCACCCTATCTCTAAGGGAGAGCCCAGCCACCCTGCGGAGGAAACTCATTTCGGCCGCTTGTATTCGCGATCTCGTTCTTTCGGTCACTACCCACAGCTCGTGACCATAGGTGAGGGTAGGAACATAGATTGACCGGTAAATCGAGAGCCTCGCCTTCTGGCTCAGCTCCTTCTTCACCACGACGGGCCGGTGCAGAGCCCGCATCACTGCAGACGCCGCACCGATCCGTCTGTCAATCTCCTGCTCCATTCGTCCCTCACTCGTGAACAAGACCCCGAGATACTTGAACTCCTCCACTTGGGGAAGGATCTCATTCCCGACCCGGAGAGAGCATTCCACCCTTTTCCGGCCGAAGACCATGGTCTCAGATTCTCAGAAAAAAAAAACAAAAAAAACAATTGAAAGTAGACACAATACAAACTTTCAATTGTTTTTTTTTTTTTTTTTTTTTTTTTTTTTGTAAATGTTTTTAATTCAGAAATCTGAAATCTGAATTAAAACATTTACAAAAAAAACAATTGAAAGTTTGTATTGTGTCTACTGTTTTCTCCTGTAACAGAGGTTATTGGCTATCTGGGTCATGTAACTAGGTATTCAGTAATTCACTTTGAATACACAAAGCTAAGTTCATTTAAAATCATAAACCATCACACCCTCAGTGTGGTCCGACAGCACAAGGTAAGAACACAGCACAAACAATATTAATAGAATATTATTAGAATATATAATATAATATTAGACTTGTAAACACACATAAAATATGCCTATATAAAATAATTGAGTAAATCAATATGTAAATGGGCCAGCACGGGAGAAGCATTATACATTAAGGTGTACTTACAGAGATTTATTGTTTCAAAATGAATTTGTAGTGCAAACTAAATTAACAGCTGTTGTTGTTGCAAATGAAATTAAAACAAAACACTGGAGTAAAATAATGCATGTTTTGAGTAGGCCAATAATGTTTTAAGGGGATCATAACAGCTGTACATTTAGTCTCCATTGATCATCTGTAGAATAAACCAAGAAGTGGTCGTAATGTTTAAAAATACGTGCTTCCGGTACACTCGCTTTTATTTTGAAAGGCTTCGAATCAACTTCCGGTTCTCAGAGTCTGCAGCACAGCCCTTTTACAGACAGCCGTTCCACTTCCTATTCGCCCCATTATAAAAAATTTGGCTGCAGTTCAGTTGATTTTCTCTGGGGGCGCTGGCGAGCGAGTGCAGAATGACCATTTTTCATAGGGCTGGCGCTAATAACTCAAAAAATGTCCCCGCTAGCGGCTGAAACCTGAAAATAATACTGTGATTTCTGACAGAGGGATGTGGATTTATATCGAAAGTACAATAACCTGGGAGTTACAGCTTTCTGTTTTCTCACAGGTCGGGCATTTGCGAGTCAGTATCCGCTAGCATCTAGCTAACGGAATCTGAAGAACGCACGGCAGATTACGACCGGCTGCTTTACGGCACTCGTCCACTGTGCCAGAGTGCTAACCTGGTGCTGCTAACAACAACCAAAGCTAAACCAGAGGCTAGTCAGAGAGTATGTAAAAGGGCTGTACTGAAATCTGTAACTATTTGAGCTAACACCTCTCTGCTAGCTCAGCGCTAGGACTGACCATGCCGTAAAGTGATGCCACATGTGTGACGTCACTCGGGATGCAATACTGACAATAAATGTGTATTTTAAACAAATCTAGTGCGTCTAAAAAATCAAACCAAGTGCCGTTTGAAAGGGTAATTCATCCTGCCTTTAGGAAAATTAAAATAAAAAAATTTAAAAAATTATATCCAAAGCAATGGCTGGATCTAAGGTGGATTTCATTGTACCACCACAGAGTTCGGCGTGCTCTGCACTGCTTCGTTGGCGCCCCTAGAGTGCAGTACCACCCGGAAATAGCCGCCAGTTTTCCCTCTCCTCATAATAGAGGCTGTGTTCGAAACCGCCTACTTTTCCTACTATTCCTACTAGTCATACTTTTTTAAGTTCCCGGATGTACAGTAGATGCATACTAGATTCGCCGAAATGTTGAGTATTCATCATGAGGTTACTTGTCACACTCAAACTACCCAAGATGCAACGTAACGTGACGTCGTCCATCGCCATTTGAACGGTCAAATTCCGTTAACGGGACGAGAGCAGTCAAAACGGCGAAACCGGAAGTGCGTTGCTCACAGCGGCTAGCTTTACTAGCGGCGAATTCGTGGGAACAAAATTGTAAATAGCCGGTATTTTGTCAGATTTTCAACACCTTGGGGGTCTAAATGACCATTTTCTCGCCTGAAAATGTTTCAAATGTTGCTAAAGTTATATATTTACAGAGTTTATAGCTTAAGCGAAATCAGCTTTTCAGGCTGGCTGATTTCGGCTCGGACAGGAGTGAAGTGCACTGTGTGTAAACGCTCTGCATACTGTCTGATCGATGAGTATGCCGTTTTCAAGTATGTAGTATGTAGTAGGCGGTTTCGAACACAGCCAGAGACTCTCTGGTCTGCAGCCAGACTCTGGCGCATGCTGGCTGACAAGAAGGGCCTGTACACGGTTGACAGCTGGCTGAAGCGGCTAACCTGAACTCATCTACATCTGTAAAGTGACCACTTCATATGGTGGTCCGGCCTGGACCGCCTCACTCAGGGAGAGAGGTACAAATGTTTCCAGTTGTGATGGTTTCATGTGTTGAAAAGTTTGTGGATGTGAGGATCAGAATAGCTGCATTGCTTTTCTGATAGATTTACTCAGTAAAATCTCTGTGGATTGTATGTGTGCCTCTATCCAGCTGTTTTATTTATATATGTATATCCTCCTTTTGTGGAAGATGAAAACACCAGATGTGCGTGCAGCTCTTAGAAAACCCCTCCTCACGTTAATACAAAAAACATACATGAAATATACTTTTTGGTCATGCTTTTTACATGGCTTTTGTTAAGGGATTGAGCTCTTATTCATTTAACCCTTGTGCGGTCTTAACATTCTGTTGACCCGCCCTACCAAAGCCCCAAAATAAAGCAACTTAATTGAATTTAAATCCAAAATCTATATTGTATGTTGAAACCACCTGTTATTTATCCATTCAACTCAATTCAATACATTTTGTATCATGTATTTTTTGTTACGCAATACAAAAAGACAATTACCAGTTTTCAGGATTACACTTTTTTTTTTTTTTACCACAAACCAACTGTCAGTTGGACCAACAATTTTCTTGTTTTCTCAGTTTTCTTTGACATAATAAAGGTTTATTATTGCTATTATATAAATTTGAAGTAATTACTTCTGAATTAATTATATTGAAAGGGAAAAAAAATGAACTTTTTTTCTGGTGTTTAAATGTTTTTATGATTCATGGGTCAAAAATGACCCATAAGACAATCTTTGTACCCTAGTGGTGTACAGCCCACATGTAAACATAAACAAAAATAAAGTATGACTTTTTTTTAATGATGGAGTCCCTTTAGGAAAAGTCTAGGAAACATTTCAAGTTGGAAAAAGATAGATTAAGGTATTTTTTCTACAGCTAAACATGGTAGTGGGTCACTTTTGACCCGCAAGACAACAGGAGGGTTAATTGTTTCTGTCTCAGAAATGAAAATGAGTGGAAACTAGAAAGAGCTGTTCCTGCGAAACAGCTGTGAGAATGCAAGAGCTGAACAACCATACTAAAAAATCTTAAGAAGCTAAAAAAAAGCTAAAACAGCTGAAGAAGCTAAAGCTGAAGTAGCTGAAGAAGCTAAAGCTAAAGGAACTGAAGAAGCTAAAGCTAAAGGAGCTGCAGAAGCTAAAGCTGAATGAGCTGAAGAAGCTAAAAGCTAAAGAAGCTAAAACAGCTGAAGAAGCTAAAGAAGCTAAAAGAAGCTAAAACAGCTGAAGAGGCTAAAATAAGCTAAAACAGCTGAAGAAGCTAACAGCTGAAGGAGCTAAAGCTAAAACGGCTGAAGAAGCTAACAGCTGAAGAAGCTAAAGCTAAAGGAGCTGAATAAGCTAACAGCTGAAGGAGCTAAAGAGTTAGAGTTAGAAGTTAGCATAAGAAGTTAAAAAAGGCTGAGAAAAAAGTTTGAAGTTGAAATGACATTTAAAAGACAAAAGTGTAATAATTTCAAGCTAGAAACAGTTGAAATGGCTGAAAGTATGCTTAAATAGTTATAAAAAAAATGATCTGACATGCTGGGGATCAAACCCGGGCGGGCCACCCGCATGAATGGGTGTTAGTGTTACCATTAGCCCATTTCGTCCTGTTGAACTGGATGTGCATACAACCTATAAGGCTACACAGACAGACACAGAGCAAAGCTGCTGCAGCCGCGGGACAAATCTGAGGCGCAGACTGTCTTCTGACACGTCCTGTGACAAAAGTTGACCAGCTAGAAAAGTAATATTAACACCGTTAGAAGCAGAAGGCTTAGAGGAACTTAGCAAAGTAGTTTTACATCTGTGGAGTGAAATATATTTAAATCGAACAAGTTTGAACACACACAACATATATAGAGACATGACACACACACAGAGGTCCTGCGCCGGGCGAAAGCTGAAGCGCAAGTCTCCATACTATGACATCCTGTGACAAAAGTTGACCAGCTAGAAAAATAATTTCAACACCGTTAGAAGCAGAAGGCTTAGAGGAAGCTAGCAAAGTAGTTTTACATCTGTGGAGTGAACTATATTTAAATCGAAGCAGTTTGAAAACACTTGAAGCTGATTTTTGAGGACTCAAAAATGGCAGATTTCGTCAGAATTTGAGATTTTGTTCAAGCTTAAAGGCTCATAGTTCAAAATATGTCCATGTGAGCTCTTTAGGAGTCACATTGGCTGAAAGAGGACAAGTTTTCCTACATTTTAAGGTATAATTTGTTTCTCTCAGTTAAACTGTATGAAAGTTATAGTAATTTGTTTGAAAAGTTGAAACTTATCAGCACTGCTGAATGTCCCACTCTAAAATCAAAGAAGGAACTTAGTTTTCATATTTTTTAAACTGTCATGGTTCAAAATTGGCCAAATATTTTTTAAATTTGAATGGTGTCTCTAGCTGAAAGTATGCTGAAGTAGTTAAGATTTGAAAGGATTTGAAAGGATTTGAAGGATTTGAAGATCGGGATTTGAAGAACTTAATTTTCATATTTTTAAACTGTCATTTTTCAAAATTGGCCGAATAATTTTAAAAGCTGAAACATTTGGTAATAGCCGAATGTCTTATGAACATTTTAAAATTTGAATGGTGTCTCTAGCTGAAGTAGTTAAGATTTGAAAGGATTTGAAAGGATTTGAAAGGATTTGAAGAATTTGAAAGGATTTGAAGATTTACCATTACTTTTAAAGGGAGAAAAATTTGAACAAAACGCTTAATATCTTAAAAAGTTGAAAAGTTAGAAACACCAAAAGCTGAACATTTTGATACCAAATTTGTTGAAATAGCTGAAAGTATGCTGAAGTGAGAATGCTTACAATAAGAAAGAATTTGCAGTCATCTTTTCCAATTTTCTGAAGGGTTTGATGAACCTGCATCACTGCAAAAAATATTCAGACTTTTTCGTCATTGGTTTTGTTTCTTAGGAAGCTTTATTAGGTAGGTCCATGCAAATTTGTTATACAAATGTAACCATAGTGTAGTTTTATTGCTAATACAGTCCAGTAAAAGAACTCCTCATTCATATGTGCTGAATATGCTGCTACCTTTGCTCCCTGTCAGAAATAAGAGGAACTCAAGGGAAAGATCTGACCATCCCCTGCAGTGCTCCTACTTACCTGAACAATCCCTCCCTCCAGTGGACCTTCTCCAATAGCGAGGAGTTTTCCCGCATCATCACTTACGACAGCCGGTCGGGGTGCAGCATCTCCACGCCACCATGGGACAACTACATTAGAGCTGGACAACTTCAGGGTCCCGTTTGGAGACGGCGCCCTACGACTGATGGACCCCAAACACTTGGAGCACACGGGCAGCTACACATGCGAGTTCTCCGTGCCGTACAGCTCACACACCGAACGCAGTGAAGTGACCATCCACGGTCCTGAAGGTGGGGTCATGAACCCAAAAACGCAAACATGTTAAAGGATTCGCTCTATTTTTACTGCTGTAGTGTCCAGAGTCCCCTTTTTTCAGCTGTACATGTGAAACTATGATCTGAGTGGCTGCTGCTGATCCCATAACAGAAGCAGTTTAACAGAACGAAATGGCCTAATGGTAACACTGACAGCGTTTTGTGCAGGTGGCCTGGGTTCAATCCCCATCATGTCAGACAACATTTTTAATTTTTTTTTTTATAACTATTTAAGCATACTTTCAGCCATTTCAATTGTTTCTAGCTTAAGTTTATCTTCAAATCCTTTCAAATCCTTTCAAATCCTTTCAAATGCTTCAAATCCTTTAAAATCCTTTCAAATCCTTCAAATCCTTTCAAATCTTTCAAATCCTTCAAATCCTTCAAATCCTTTAAAATCCTTTCAAATCCTTTCAAATCTTTCAAATCCTTCAAATCCTTCAAATCCTTTCAAATCCTTTCAAATCCTTCAAATCCTTTCAAATCTTTCAAATCCTTCAAATCCTTTCAAATCTTTCAAATCCTTCAAATCCTTCAAATCCTTTAAAATCCTTTAAAATCCTTCAAATCCTTTCAAATCTTTCAAATCCTTCAAATCCTTAAAATACTTTCAAATCCTTTCAAATCCTTCAAATCCTTCAAATCCTTTCAAATCCTTTCAAATCCTTCAAATCCTTTCAAATCCTTCAAATCCTTCAAATCCTTCAAATCCTTTAAAATCCTTCAAATCCTTTCAAATCCTTCAAATCCTTCAAATCCTTTCATGTTCAAATCTTTTAGCTTCTTTTTTTAGCAAGGTAATTCAGCTCATGCATTCTCACAGCTGTTTCGCAGGAACAGCTCTTTCTAGTTATTATTATTATTCCACCGTTTTTCGGCATTCAACTACTCCAGCATACTTTCAGCTATTTCGACAAATTTGGTATCAAAATGTTCAGCTCTTTCAGCTCTTTCCTGCTATTATTTTTTGGTGTTTCTAACTTTTCAACTTTTTAAGATATTAAGCTTTTTGTTCAACTTTTTCCCCCATTAAATGTAATGGTAAATCTTCAAATCCTTTCAAATCCTTTCAAATCGTAACTGCTTCAGCATACTTCCAGCTAGACACCATTCAAATTTTAAAATGTTCATAAAACATTCAGCTATTACCATTTGTTTCAGCTTTTAAAAATATTAGGCCAATTTTTAAATATGACAGTTTAAAAAATATGAAAATTAAGTTCATCTTCAAATCCTTTCAAATCCTTTCAAATCCTTCAAATCCTTTAAAATCCTTTCAAATCTTAACTACTTCAGGAGTCTTTCAGTTAGAGACACCACTCAAATTTTAAAATGTCCATAAGACATTCAGCTATTACCAAATGTATCAGCTTTTAAATATGTCTGGCCAATTTTTAAATATGACAGTTTAAAAAATGTGAAAATTAAGTTTATCTTCAAATCCTTTCAAATCCTTCAAATCCTTTCAATTGTTAACTACTTCAGGATACTTTCAGTTAGAGACACCATTCAAATCTTAAAATGTTCAAATTTTTTAGCTTCTTAAGATTTTTTAACAAGGTAATTCAGCTCATGCATTCTCACAACTGTTTTGCAGGAACAGCTCTTTCTAGTTACACTAAATATAAGATGCAACTGCCTAACAAGTTCTATTTCAGCCAGATATAGGGACTTGTTTGAAGACAATACATTTTGAATATCTTGTTAAATGAAAAGGTCTTGAAAACAAATAGTTTTGTGTCACATATCATATGAAACAAGCTTTTTGTGACATTTGAAGAGGTTTTTAAGCTCATTTCAAGATCACTTTTATCTCAAAAGTCCTAAATTTCACATCTTATTTCAAGAAATCTTCACAAGCCGATTTTCACTAGTTCCATTGGCAGATTTATTTTGCTTATTTCAAGCAAAAACGTCTTTTATTTGCTGTTTTTTAACTTACTTTTGGAGGGGCATTTTTTCCAGCATATGAGGAGCTTCATTTTCTTTGACATTCTCAGCAGATTCAAAGGACAGAAAACCTTTGGGATTGCGCTTTTCTTGCATCACAATAAAAATCAGAAATTTCTCTGCGTGATTGAACTCTTGTTGGACTGCTATATAATCTCTAAATTACAGATACGTATTTAATTAAGTACAAAGGGAAACCCAGAAGTGGATCTGGTCTGTTTGAAGGATGTGAAGTGATTACGGTTCTTCTAAACCTCTGCTGAAGCAGTCTTTATGCAGGCAGCAAACAATTGAAATTGACATTTGTATACTGAGAGACTTCACACTGATTTCATATCAAATTTTAGAGTTTAACATTTTTCTTTAGATTATGACAGGAGTATATAAGAACAGCTTCAATGCTCAGCTCTATCCATGGCTTTTTTCTTAATAATCCAAATGGTTCTGGACTGAGCTGCCGAGTAGAATAGTTGAAAGTCTGGTGAGATTTAGCCCTGCTTCTGGGGATGTTTATGCTACAACAGAAATATACCTTTGGATGGAGAGTGCATTTTTTCTTAGAAGTCTGTGTGTGTGTGTTTGTTATCTTTTGCTGATCAGCAAAGAGCATCAGAGGAAACCTCTTATTGGTGGGTCATCGGTCTGGTGGCTGCACTGCTGGTTGTACCTCTGGCAGGAATGCTGACCTACCTAAAGCTGAGAGGTAAAAGATGTTGAGAGAAAAGATTTTCAATTGTACAGTTGCAACACACATGTACAAGTCACACTGTTTGTTTCTGGTCCCCCTTGTTTTCTGGCTGATTTCTACTTAAGGCTGGCATTTAATGAAAAGGTTCAATCACAAAATGGCTCTCTCCATCTGCAGGAAGAACCTCGAAGCCCAGAAACGACCCAGAAGAGGTAACGGAGCTGAACCTGGTCAAAGGTTGGTCATCAAAACTAAACATCACATGCGCTGATAAAAACAGACACCAGATGGAGCCAGAGGTTCACTTCTGCTAGCTCCTGATAAACTGTTTACAAGCCCAACCTTTGAAAACATAGAAAACAAATAACAGAAAGGCTTTTATCATATGACTGTTGAATTATAGTTTGTTTAAACTGCGCTGGAAAAAATGCCCCTCCAAAAATAAGTAAAAGAAAACAACAAATACAAGAAGTTTTTGCTTGAAATAATCAAAAAAATCTGCAAATGGAACTAGTGAAAATCGGCTTGTAAAGATTTCTTGAAATAAGATGTGATATTTAGGACTTTTGGGATAAAAAGTGATCTTGAAATTAGCTTAAAAACCTCTTCAAATGTCACAAAAAGCTTGTTTTATTTATTTTTATTGACATTTTACGCAGCATCCCAATCTTTTTGGAATGGGGTTGTTAAAAGTTCTTATTTAATTCATTTTCCTGTTGAACTTTATGGCCTCTGTGTCTCATCCTCTAATGCTAAACATTTTCGCCATGTTTCAGATGCAGCAGCAGGACAGTAACCTGCACGAGAGCCCATGTTTGGCCGTCTGCAGCACCGATGGACGCTCATTCCTCCTCACTGGCACTCGATCACACTGAGCACTATCAGGCACAACAACCTGTAACACCTTAACTAACAAGGGACTAACAAAACTCACTTATGAGGAACTGCAAGTTTCTGAGAAATAGAAAAGTCTCATTAGGATTTTTTTATTTTATTTTTTCGTAAAAGGATCACAGCATTGCCTTAAAATGACTGATTTCAGAATGGGCATTCTTTGGATTTTGGAGGAAACCCAGAGGAGCGGCTGTATTTCAGACTCATCACGCTAACACTGGAATGCAAACTCACAAAGTATAAATGGCTCTCAACATCTTCATGAGGGGTTTCTGAACCCCGACAGTGACTCTGATAATCTGTAGGTATTTCAGAAACTCTCTGGGGAGTATTTCCTTGTAAAGATCCCAGCGGATGAATCTACATTTCACAGGGACGAACCAGCGCTGGAATTATCCTGCAAAATCAGTTTCTGGCCTTAAAAGGTTGCTGCTCTTCTAAAAAAAACAGAGATGAACTTCTCAGCAGCCTAAAATAAATCATGTTCCTGCTAAAAATGTGGTCGATGACTTTAATGGCAAGGCAAGGCAAGGCAAGGCAATTTTATTTGTGGAGCATAATTCATACACAGGGCAATTCAAAGTGCTTTACAGCTACATAAAATCACAAGAAGGCAATAAAACCATTAAAAAGGAATAAGAAAAATAAAAGAAAGAAATTAAAAAAGAAAGAAATTTAAAACCCATTAAAATAATCATCAAGTAATTAAAAAGTGAAGAGTGCAGATAAAATACTTTCAGGTGTCATATGCACAGCTAAACAGAACTGTTTTCAGCCTGGATTTAAACATTGTCAGAGTTGAGGCCTGTCTCACATCTTCTGGAAGACTGTTCCAGATTTTAGGAGCATAAAGCTGAAACGCAGCCTCACCTTGTTTAGTCCTGACTCTGGGCACCAGCAGGAGACCCCTCCCTGGGGCAGGAGACCCCTCCCTGGGGTTCTCAGAGCCCGAGTTGGTTCATATGGCTCTAACATGTCAGAGATGTACTTTGGCGCTTGACCATGAAGACACTTGAACACAAGCAGAGCTGTTTTAAAGTCTATTCTCTGAGCGACAGGAAGCCAGTGCAGAGACCTGAGCACTGGACTAATATGGTCGTATTTCCTGGTTCTAGTCAGGACTCGAGCAGCAGCGTTCTGGATGTACTGCAGCTGTCTTACAGCCCGTTTAGAGCCCAGTGAGCAGGCCGTTACAGTAGTCTAACCTGCTGGAGACAAACGCATGGATCAGTCTCTCTAAGTCTGGTTTAGACACTATTCCTTTGATTCTGGCAATGTTTTTTAGATGGTAAAAAGCTGCTGATTACTGTTACTGATTTAATGTGGCTGTTAAAGTTCAGGTCTGAGTCCAATATTACCCCGAGATTTCTAACTTGATGGTTAGGTTTTAGAGAGAGAGTCTCAAGGTGACTGATAACACTTTCTCTTTGTTTCTGTGGGCCACAGACAATGATTTCAGTTTTGTCTGAGTTTAGCTGGAGGAAATTGTTTTGCATCCACACACTGATCTGTTCGATGCAGCGACACAGTGTATCTACAGGCCCGTGTTCTCCTGCCGTCAGTGACACGTAGATCTGAGTGTCATATGCATAATTGTGGTAGGACACATTATAGCTGCGTATTAGCTGGCCTAGTGGAAGCATTTACAGATTGAACAATACGGGTCCCAGGATTGACCCCTGGGGAACCCCACAGGTCATAGCCATTTGGTCTGAGACACAGTTACCGATTTCAATAAAATATTTCCTGTCCTCCAGATAGGACTTGAACCAGTTTAAAGCACGACCAGAGATTCCCATCCAGTCTTCTAACCTCTGTAATAAGGTCGCATGGTCAACTGTGTCAAAGGCAGCACTCAGGTCCAGCAGAACCAAGACTGTGACTTTACTTGCATCTGTGTTCAGGCGGATGTCATTTGTCACCTTGATCAGAGCTGTCTCAGTGCTGTGGTGGGGCCTAAAGCCTGATTGGAAAGTATCAAAAGCATTGTTAGACAGGAGAAAGTCACTAAGCTGTTGGTATACAACTTTTTCTAGGACTTTACCTAAGAATGGCAGGTTTGATATGGGCCGGTAGTTGTTCAGTACTGTGGCATCAAGATTGCTCTTCTTTAGAAAGGGATTAATGACAGCATTTTTTAAGGCCTTTGGAAATGTTCCAGTCTGGAGTGAGATGTTGACTAGATGAGCGAGTTGTGGTAAAAAACTGCTCAGCACAGACTTTAGGAATCTAGTGAGAAACTCATGAAGGCAGCACGTTGATGAACTCAGACTGCAGATGGTCTCTTCGACTGTTTTGTCAGTAACAGGTGTGAAATGTGTCAGCTCTAGGTGTCTAGCTGGCTGCAGAGTAGTTATTTGTGTTGTGGAAATTATTGCATTTTTAATGCCTTGAACTTTGTCATTAAAGACTATTGCAAACTCATTGCACTTGGATGTAGAAATGAGTTCTAAAGGCAGTGAAACTGGAGGGTTTGTTAATCTGTTTACTGTAGCAAACAGGACACGAGAGTTGTTACTGCAGTTTTTGATGATTTCAGAAAAATAACTCTCCCTTGTTCTACGCAAAGTCTGGTTGAACACACATAGCTTTTCTTTGTAAGTCTCATAATGAACCTGGAGCTTTGACTTGCGCCATTTCCGTTCGGCTCTCCGGCACTCCCTTTTCAGTGCCCTGACCGACTCTTCTTTCCTCCATGGCGCCCTTTGCCTACTTTTAACCATTCTAACCTTGACAGGAGCAATGGTATCCAAAACATTTAAGAGACTTGATGTGTAAGAGTTCAACAGATCATCAACATCAGAACACAGGGTGTTCTCAAACATAATCATTTCCACAAACTGTGTCCCTGTTCTGTCATTTATGAGTCTTCCCCCAACAACTGCAGACCCAGCTGGTGTTTAAGGTAAAGTAGATAGGTTGAAGAAAACACAGAAATGATCAGATAAAGCAACATCAACGACATTCACGTTTGAAATAACAACACCTCTTGAAATGAGCACATCTAGAGTGTGCCCTCTGTTGTGGGTGGGCTCAGTCACATGCTGAGTTAGACCAAACATTTCAAGGACAGCAGTGAGCTCTTTAGCTCCCTTGTTATGCGCTACGTCCACATGCACATTCAAGTCCCCTGTTATGACTAAACAGTCAAAAGCAGTGCACACAATTGAAAGTAGTTCAGTAAAATCATCAATAAAACAATTCTGTGGTGGTTTATAAATGGTGATATAAAGTATGGAAGATTGTTTTATCTCCATTTTGAATGACACATACTCAAATGATGAAAAAACCCCAAATGACAGCTTGTGGGTGGGTATATTGTCCCTGTCACACCGTGGTGAGGTTAAGTTGGGTTTTTGTCCTGTCTCGTCATTTCCTGTTTTATTTTGAAAGACTAACTTCCCTCTCGTTCCAAGTCACTTGCTCTTCCTCTCGTGTTCCAGTCTGATTGTCGTATGAGTGATTCCACCTGTTTCCCATTACCCCGTGTGCTTAAGAGTCTGCGTCTTCCCCTGTCTTGTGCCAGTGTGTTGTATCTGTCCCCGTATAGTGCATCATCCTCGCGTACCTTCCAAACCTGTTTCATTAGCCTGTTTCCGAGTTCCTGGTTCCCAGTGGTAATTATCCTCGTGAGAGTGATTTTCTTTTTCCTAGAATAAGTTTTATATTATAGATCCTGTAAGAAATACATAGTTAAGTTTGCTTATAGTCTTTTGTTTTCCCTCCTGGGTGGAGTGGTTCTTTTGTTTGGTAAATACGTTCATAGTTTATTTCCTCCAATTTTTAGGAGAGGTTTTTCTTTTCCGCCTTAGTAGGAGAGACTTATAGTTAATTGTAAAAGTTTCATAGTCTTTTGTTTTCCCTCCACTAGTGGAGTGATTTTGAGTTTTGATAATTTTTATATGATCTTAGAATAATATTTCATAGCCTTCCTTAGCTTCTCTCACGAGGGACTGGTCGCTCTGCTGCCTCAAAATAAAAGTCTTGGATTTAAACCTCCTGCATCTGCGTCCTCCATTCTCTGGGCCTGACAGTCCCTGAACATGGCACAAACACCCATGACTGATGACATAGGACAGTAATAAACCCAAATTGATCTGCATTTATGTTTAATGCTGTATATTTGACCCAACAGGAAGTGGTGAGTAACATTAGTCAGTACTAATCTGTCTGTTTTCCCTGAGTTTTTTTTTTTTCTCTCCTCCCAATGGTGAATCTTTTCAACATAAAAACCTCTTTGGCTCGCTCTTAAAATTGTCTGTAAACCATGTCATTTAGCTGAGCAGTTTCTACACCTGCAGGGATGGTTAAACAAATGTAAAAGGAGAAGACAAGTTAATGAGAAACAGTTAATGATCATTGACAGCCTTCTCGATTTTCGACTCTCTGTCACTCCGTCAAACAGCATAAATACAGTGCAGATTCACTGTGGCTTCATACTGATATGACCACACCTTCATGCTGCCAGGAAACAAATAAATACCGGACGCCGCAAAGGAGAAGAAGTGTTCATGTTTGTTAAAGTTGATTAATGTTGAGTTATTAATGCAGTTCTTCAGAGTCAGAGCAACTGGAGAACTGTGCCTATAGAAACATATCAGGTTTCTAATTTAGTTCCCAGAACTATTTAAGTAAAAAGGGCATTAAAGTTGCACCACAAAGCCTGTAAAAAGGAGTTGGTGTGGTTATTGTTACCAATGCTTGAAAACTGGTTGTTTTTTTCTCTCAATGAAATCACTACTCTGTGTCCTTTAATACGACGCCAAAGATAGTTTAGGTAAGAGCGACTTCCTGTAGTGTCCACCATTAACATAAATGAGCTTTTCCAGGATTTTCCATGAGGTCAAACGTTGTCTGGGCATTTATTCCTGGATCATAAAGATAATTTAGTCAGTAAATCATTGTTTGATGTGGAGAGTTTATTGATTTATAAGACAAAGCACAGAATTTCTACTTATCTGGGCAACATCTTCATGTCAAGTGTCATAATTAAATAAATGCTATTAAAACGACTAAGACTGAAACTTACTGAGTCTTTTTCTGTGAACTTTCAGTCTGTAGGTGATTGCTCTCTTTAGCTAATGTTTAAACTTCACTGTGGGAGCTGTTACAAATATAAGGACTGATATATTAGGACTATTAGAAATGAAGTTTGAATTCATTTAGATCGGCCAGTGTTAGCTGCAACATGCACCAGCACCATAGTAACCCTGAATTTGATCAAGTGTGTGGGAAGATGGACAGATGAGAGAGTTTGTTGTTTACACTGATCACTTTCAAATGTGCAGCGGCAAATTTGCATTACATAACATATAATATGTGTCATATATTACAAAATATTACATTATTGTTGATAAAGAATGTTTATGAAATAGTTGTTTGCCGATATTAAATTGTAAACATCAAAACAATAAACCGTTTGTGACACAAAAATCTTATTAATTCAATTGCACCTCAAGATGATGTCATACCTTTGGCACTTTTAGGTTAAGATTGTTTGTATTTGTTTTATGATAGTTTGCTTGTGTTATTACGATTATTATTATTATTATTATTTAATAATGATCAGATTATTAATGGAGATGCTTTTCTAAATAACAAAATCACCTGCTGAGATTTTTTCTGCCTTTTTCATGTCAATGTTTTGTTAGCCAGTAGATGGCAGCATTGGCTTTGATATTTCAATAATAAGGGTTTCCAAGCAGAACAAACAAAAGCCACAGAAAGGTTTGATTCCCAGCTTGGACCTTTCTGTGTGGAGTTTGCATGTTCTCCCTGTGTAAGCGTGGGTTCTCTGGCTTCCTGGCAGTGAGTGTGAGTGTGACCCTGGACTGGCAACCTGTCCAGAGTGTACTCTGCCTCTCACCCAATGACAGCTGGGATAGGCAACCCTGAATTGGATTAATTGGGTATTATTATTATTATTATTATTATTATTATTAAATAGACATTAATAGACATCCCCCTCTAGTCTCCAAAGTAATGACATGGAAATCTAAATAAATAATAAATAATAAAGTTCTATTCTTCAAAAAATTATACATCAATAAAAACAAAGGTGTCACCCTGCTTGTAGCCATATAATTTTATTTCAGTGTGGAGTGTGTAGATGATATTGTGAAAGACAATAATACATGAAACAGAGAAATTTATGAGATATCTTTTTTTAAATAATGCTCTTAAGATTTAATTCAAAATATATCATTAATAAATACCCATAAAGTAAAGCATAACTGTGTTTATGTCAAAGTTCTCTAAACAAAACAGTTAATTAATTCATGTTCAACTGGTTTCTCTGATGAACAAGTGCAATGATGTGTCTTACTGTAAATAAAGAAAATGAAGTAGGAGAGCTGAATATTCACTCACATTTATTTAGTTTAAAGGTAAAGAACAAGCAGGTAAATCAGACATGACTTTAATAATCACAGAATCGTGAGTACAACAAAATAAACATGTTTCTCAGCAGAAACAACAAAATCAGTGTAATCCCACTGTGCTGTGTATATGTGCATGCAAGTGCATTCATAAAATACTCTCTGTAGTTTATCATGCAATTTAAAAAAAGAATAATTTTATCTTATTGATCTTTAAAAGGTCTTTTAAATTTAAGGATTTTCAAATGCAATGCTAAGCACAAATCTTCTCCTTTAAGTTGGTTGGATTAAGCTCAGTAATGTGAGGTGGATAAATCACTATGGAGGAGACACTTCTGGTCGCTTCCTTCCCGGTGAAAGTTTGTGACGTCTGCCACAGCATTCGCTAATTTTTTAAAAAAAGGATCATTATTTAAATTGCTCAGAGCCAACGTATTAAAAAAGCTGCTAGCTTAGACATCACTTGCATCTACATATTACACACGTGTAGTAAGAACTTCAGAATTACTCTAATTGCTGAATGCATGATAAAATAATAACATATGGGAAAAGAAAGACAGTTAGATCAGATCTAATTGCTTTTGTGACTTTGTCAGTTCAATTTAATAACAAGAAACATTAATAGTACATACTTTTCTATCACCATCATCATGTATTACTTTGTAAGGAATACATTCTATCAACAAGTCATTTTCTACACCACAAAGCTAAATCCTAACATATTGAATACCATGATTATAAAATACGAGAAACCGCCATGATTATTGGCTTCTTATCAAATTAACATTATATCTACCAGAACTAAACTATGTTTTATTATCAGCATATCACACTCTCAGTATAATAGATACCACATATTTCCCCCATAACAATCAACAGCTCAAGGTTTCCTCAATTTTGACTAATAAATGATTTAAAGCAATGCTGTACTCCCCCTCTGTCTACACAGTGTGTTATAACTTTGCCGAACCTCCTCTGTTTGCTTACAAAGGTAGCAAACAAAATCTTTCCAGGTCTTGATTATGAGTCTAGACAATCCACCATGGTCACTTATTCTCTTGCAAGAATCAAATGAAAAAGTAAGATGCGTTGTATCAGAGCCTTCATGAATTCTTCATCCATGTCACCTCGCCCCATTTTCTGAGCTAACTCTACCTCTTTATACATTGCATCTGTGTAATGTGTCCCCCCGTTTGCTGCCACCACGTTGTCGACCATCTCCAGAAGTTGCGTTACCTGTTTTCTGTCCTTGCTCATGTTGTCAAAGACTAGGAACCTTCCGCCACAACGTTGGATAACTCGTTGAAGCCCCGGGTCACCTTCACGTACATATTCCTGTATGGTCATGGCTCCAAGATCACCACCACGGGTAAACAGCACAATCATGAACTGGTTGGCTTTTGGACCAAACAGCTCCTGTAGTGCTTCCACAGAGTTCTTCTCTTCTTTGGTGAATCGGCCAACTTGGATCACCAGCAGGAAGACATGTGGACCAGGACAGGAGACTTTGACACATTTCACTATTTCTCTTTTTATGAAATCTTTCGTTTTGGAAGTGTCCAGGATCCCTGGCGTGTCAACCACACTAACTACTCTGTTACCCCAGAGAGTGACTCCTTTTTCACAGACTTCTGTCACTGAACTTGCAGTAGGACTAGATTTGAATTTCGTTTCTCCAAGAATGGTGTTTCCAACTGCACTTTTGCCCACACCAGTTTTTCCAATCATCACAATTCTCAAATCAAGACCTGCAAGACAATTGACAAACTCAGTTTAAATTCTCTCACAGTGTAACTCGGTTCTTGTATAAATACCTGATTGAATGTTAGTTCATTATTTTAAAATACAAATGACTTATACAGATGGAGGAAATCTTACCTGACTGAGGTGATGCCATTTTGTCTTTATTGTGGTCACAAAACAGAAGACAAAGATGGATGTTAAAACAAAATCTGTCCAACGCGCGCGTTTATATGGACAGAAGTATGACACGCCTATGATAAATTTCCTGCATAACAGGTCTATATAAAACATGCAGAGAACAGCACTGCAGTTACCTCTCAGCCTTCACACAGCCTGTTTCCTGCTTTTTGCTGCCCTGGATTGAAGAGCCATGTCGAACAGTAAGTTCAGTCAATGACTTACTCTTTGATACTACTAGAAATGTTTTCTTTACTCTGTGATCTTGAATGTTTTCCCCTTTATGTACTACCTGTGAAAAAGAAAATGTTTTGTTTCATTGTTTTAACAGACCAGAAGATTTCAGTCATCATCCTGGGAAATGAAGAGTATTTGAAACAAAACCTGATATCATTTGTAATAGGGAAAGACATTTCTGCAATGTCCAAAAAAGAAAATGTGAAAAATCACAAGATATTTGAAAATGATATGTATGAGTTTACATATACAACAAAATCAAAGGAAGAAGATGATGAGATAAGAGAAATGTTTTCTGAGAATCCCAACCCTGACATGTGCTTGGTCCTGGTAAAAGAGGGGTTTCGTGAAGAAGAAGTGTGGAACCAAATTGAAAATATGAGCAAAACAACTGGAAAACCTACAGAGGAGTTCATAGTTGTGCTTCCACAAGGACAAACATGCAACTGTTACATATTTAAATCCTACACCAGGGAGGAGCTACTCAGGAAACTGGCTGAGTACAGACAATTGGAGGCAAACAACAAAAAGTAAGAGCGAAAGATTTGTAGATTTACTATTTAACATTTTAAGTAAGACAGACAGACAACACAAACAACATCTTTCTTGTCACTTTGTGATTCCACATTTTAGGTCTGATGACCTTCCTGAGTCACAAACGGCAGAAGAGACTGATAAGGAAGTGACAGGTAAGAAACAACTCACCTCAGTAGGCATTTCACCATCTTATTTCTGTGTGTGTGTGTGTGTGTGTGTGTGTGTGTGTGTGTGTGTGTGTGTAGAGGAGGGTAGTTCATTAAACAGAAACCATAGGTTTTATAGAAGCTTACAAAAACTATTTTTATTCAGGTTGCAGAAATAGAAAAGAAAACTTCACTCGTCCCAAGAAGCGTCAAAAAAGTGAGATCTGTGGCTTAAAGATGTGTCTGAATATTTAAATGCATGAAACAAAACTGCAAATCTGTTGTGTAATGTGTAATAGATGTTAATGTATGCATGTGTATGTACGTGTATGTGTGCACATTCTCTTTGATACAACGCATGCATCATTTTAAAACAGCCAAATAAGGGAGGCATAAACTTGTTTTAAATTTCCCTCATCATCTTTTGCTTTGTTTCTGAAGGAGAGGCGGCTGTGAACCTTGTTCTGCTGGGAATGGCCGGAACCGGAAAGAGTGCATGTGGAAACACAATCCTGATGGATAACCGCTTCACTTCAAGAGTCAGTTCAAAGCCGGTTACAACAGAGTGTCAGATGGCAGAAAAACAGATAAATGGGATAAACGTGCGAGTGATTGATACACCAGATATCTTTGATGATGACATTGAATCATCTGTTAAAAAGGAAAATGTGAAAAAGTGCAAACAGCTCTGTGAGTCAGGTCCTTGTGTGTACCTACTTGTGATGCATGTTAGCAGATTTACAGATGGAGAAAGAGACATCCTGACAAAGTTAGAACGAGCTTTTGGGAGCAGAGTTAAAGAACAAACCATCATCGTGTTCACTCGTGGTGACGACCTGCACCGTGCAGGAATGAGCTTGGAATCTTTTTTGGGTACCTGTGATCCAAACCTGAAAAATATTGTTGACAAGTGTGGTAGAAGGTGTGTTCTGTTTGAGAACAGCAGCTCACATTCAGGTCAGGTTGAAAAGCTTATGGCACGAGTGCTCAGCATGTTAGAACAATAAAAATAAGTAAATGTCACAGATCATATCCATAAAGTGCTGGGGTATGATTTATTTTTGTAAAGATACAAGTAACACTGACCAAGAACTAATTCACACTCAAACTCTATAGTTTAACATTTGTCTTCTTCTAATCAGCATTAAGTAGGAGGGTGATATATTTCTAATGATTTAAATTGTTATTCATTGTCTGTGTAAAATTGATGCATTTACCTTCTTCCTTTGGTTACCTTTGTCAGTTATAATAAAATGATGATCTTAGATATCACAATTAGTAGATATTCTTGCTTTTAACTTGCTTGTTTATTTAATATCTGACCAAAGATGGATGGAGTTTCAAACACATCCATTTACCACATTGAACAAACTTCTCTAAATATATGAATTAAACCATCCATCCATCCATTATCTATACACCGCTGAATCCGTCGGTCGGGTCGCGGGGGGGCTGGAGCCTATCCAGGCAGTCATCGGGCAAGAGGCGGGGTTCACCCTGGACAGGCCGCCAGTCCATCACAGGGCCACACAGAGACAAACGAGACAAACAAGACAAACAACCACACACACGCTCACACTCACTCCTAAGGACAATTTTAGAGACACCAGACATGCAGGTTTTTGGACAGTGGAAAGATGAATTAAACCATTTTTATTCAATTTTTTTTTCTTGACCATTGTTCTTTCAAGGGGTTTGTGTCATTTATATGTAACGTTATGTCATTATTTCACTGATACTTTCTTTTGGCTCCTTCACTCTTCCTCTTCCCATTCAAATCATTTTCTCTGTAAGATTTGTGTGTTGCTACTGTTCACATTAACTTACAGTCAAATGCAGGTTTTTATGTTCTGCTAAATTACTGCTAACATATTTACAATAAAATAAGTGACATGAAACAATCCATCTAGTAATGAAGTTTATTCCTTCCAGATGATAGTTAACACTGAAGGTGGACATTTACAGTGATAGATAAATAAGAGGCCATTCACACTTGTATAAGGTAAAAGCAGTGAGTTGTTTTCATGTATATGTGTTAAAGTATCTTTTAGACCATAGATTTACACATTTACAGCATATAATGTAATAGATAAATCTGTCATTTCCAGGATAAATCTACCTGAAAGAACAAGGACTGTGACAAAGTCTAGCTTAATTACAGGAGGTTAGTTCCTCACCGACATGATGATAAGGAATCACTTTAGTTTGGACTGGAAACTTGTTTAAAAGCAAAGAAACACAGTCAGCATGGAGACATGCAACATATTCTCAGGACTGGAGCTTTCACATCACACAATTAATGCCAGGAACCAGATCCATGCCTGCAGTCCTTACTGTACCCTCATGACTCAATCCATGTTTTCACTGCCTTCACGAGTCTTTCTGTACTTAGGTCCCTCAGGTGCAGTGGGACAAAGAAGTAGGCAGTTCAAGTCAACTACTGCTCTGAAAGTTCAGCCTGTGTCATCAGAGAGGAGATGTTGTACTTCTCACCTTCTCTAAATGTATAAAATGTTCTGAGGAGCTGCAGTGGCTGTAGCTCAGGAAGTATAGGAAGCATCCACCATTGGAAGGTCATGTTGTGATTCCTGACACATTTATCTGATGAGAGAAGAACGGTGAAAACATTTGATGAATCTAAACAATCTCGTCCGACAACTTTTGGGTAAAAACACAAGTGGCTGAAAACAAACCATCTTACATATTTGTGGTTTATCAGAAGATTTCTACACACGGAACGGTGGACACATTTGCAGTCCAGACTGACAGGCGTCAGAGATGTTTTCCTATCAGTGTCCAACTGTCTGTAATATTTGATTGTAACTCATCTAAACACGCCTTTGTCCCTTTGAGAAGCAGCGAGCTCTCACGCTTTGCTATTTATTTCCTGGTATTAGAGGAGCCAGGTTAAGATACATTTTAAGATACGATGGTATAACAACATTTATTGAGAATAAGTTGATTATTTTGTCACACGCGCCAAAGAACAACCACATTATTTAAGACAATTCTTCTGTTAATGAGCAAAGCTGTTCTGGCCACTTTTTGCCTCCTGTTGTGCACATGTTCAATCATAGAAGAAGAAGCCAGCAAAGCATTTTTGAGGCAGAAAAATCTGTCATTTCCAGGATAAATCTACCTGAAAGAACAATGATTGTGACAAAGTCTAGCTTAATTACAGGAGGTTAGTTCCTCACCGACATGATGATAAGGAATCACTTTAGTTTGGACTGGAAACTTGTTTAAAAGCAAAGAAACACAGTCAACACGGAGACATGCAACATATTCTCAGGACTGGACCTTTCACATCACACAATTAATGCCAGGAACCAGATCCATGCCTGCAGTCCTTACTGTACCCCCATGACTCAATCCATGTTTTCACTGCCTTCACGAGTCTTTCTGTACTTAGGTCCCTCAGGTGCAGTGGGACAAAGAAGTAGGCAGTTCAAGTCAACTACTGCTCTGAAAGTTCAGCCTGTGTCATCAGAGAGGAGATGTTGTACTTCTCACCTTCTCTAAATGTATAAAATGTTCTGAGGAGCTGCAGTGGCTGTAGCTCAGGAAGTATAAGAAGCATCCACCATTGGAAGGTCATGTTGTGATTCCTGACACACATTTATCTGATGAGAGAAGAACGATGAAAACATTTGATGAAACTAAACAATCTCGTCCGACAACTTTTGGGTAAAAACACAAGTGGCTGAAAACAAACCATCTTACATATTTGTGGTTTAGCAGGAGATTTCTACACACGGAACGGTGGACACATTTGCAGTCCAGACTGACAGGCGTCAGAGATGTTTTCCTATCAGTGTCCGACTGTCTGTAATATTTGATTGTAACTCATCTAAACACGCCTTTGTCCCTTTGAGAAGCAGCGAGCTCTCACGCTTTGCTATTTATTTCCTGGTATTAGAGGAGCCAGGTTGAGATACATTTTAAGATACGATGGTATAACAACATTTATTGAGAATAAGTTGATTATTTTGTCATACGCACCAAAGAACAACCACATTATTTAAGACAATTCTTCTGTTAATGAGCAAAGCTGTTCTGGCCACTTTTTGCCTCCTGTTGTGCACATGTTCACTCATAGAAGAAGAAGCCAGCAAAGCATTTTTGAGGCAGAAAAATCTGTCATTTCCAGGATAAATCTACCTGAAAGAACAATGATTGTGACAAAGTCTAGCTTAATTACAGGAGGTTAGTTCCTCACCGACATGATGATAAGGAATCACTTTAGTTTGGACTGGAAACTTGTTTAAAAGCAAAGAAACACAGTCAACACGGAGACATGCAACATATTCTCAGGACTGGACCTTTCACATCACACAATTAATGCCAGGAACCAGATCCATGCCTGCAGTCCTTACTGTACCCTCATGACTCAATCCATGTTTTCACTGCCTTCACGAGTCTTTCTGTACTTAGGTCCCTCAGGTGCAGTGGGACAAAGAAGTAGGCAGTTCAAGTCAACTACTGCTCTGAAAGTTCAGCCTGTGTCATCAGAGAGGAGATGTTGTACTTCTCACCTTCTCTAAATGTATAAAATGTTCTGAGGAGCTGCAGTGGCTGTAGCTCAGGAAGTATAAGAAGCATCCACCATTGGAAGGTCATGTTGTGATTCCTGACACACATTTATCTGATGAGATAAGAACGGTGAAAACATTTGATGAAACTAAACAATCTCGTCCGACAACCTTTGTGTAAAAACACAAGTGGCTGAAAACAAACCATCTTACATATTTGTGGTTTAGCAGGAGATTTCTACACACGCAACGGTGGACACATTTGCAGTCCAGACTGACAGGCGTCAGAGATGTTTTCCTATCAGTGTCCAACTGTCTGTAATATTTGATTGTAACTCATCTAAACACGCCTTTGTCCCTTTGAGAAGCAGCGAGCTCTCACGCTTTGTCATCTATTTCCTGGTATTAGAGGAGCCAGGTTGAGATACATTTTAAGATACGATGGTCATCGGATTTCTTTGTACAGCACATGGCGCTTGATTGTATTGAGAATTGAATATTCTTTGGTATTTGGAAGCCAAGGCAACACCTTAAATTTGTTGTTGTACTCATCAAATCTTTCCTGAATAATTTTTGCTTTGTGATGAAAGAAACCGCAGTTATCAGGGAATACTGTTTTAAGTTTTCATTAAAGGTTATACATGGTCTACAATACTGCTTAGGTAGGTGTTATGTCTCAAAGTAACATCCATGGATGGCATGATCCAAGATTTCCCAGCAGAACATTGCCCAATGCCTCACACAAGAGTCAGCTGTCACGTCCATGGAGTTTTCCCATGTTTTTAGTTCTTTTGTGTTTCATCATGTTTTAGTTGATGTCATGTCTTAGTTTTAATTTTATGTTTAGTTCTTTAGTTTTGCCACTGTTTTCCCCACAGTTTCTGTTTCCTCAGTCCCCATGTCCAGGTTATTAGTTCATGCACTTCACCTGTAGATTTTCTCAGCTGCATCCATTCACCCTTCACGCCATACACGCCACACCACGCCAAGTCAAGCTAATCTAAGCTAAGCTAAGCTAAGTCCTTTTGTTTTTGTCTCAGTCATGGTCATGTTTTGTTTTTATAGTTTAGTTCTCGTTATCCGGCTCAGCTGCGCTTTATGTTAACCTTGTTTTAGAAAATAAACCAAGTTTTCTTCTACCTCTGAAGTCCACATCCGTGTCCTTCCATGCCTCACACCCACCAACTCTGACATCAGCATGGGCACCCTGACTGGTCTGCAGCTGTGCAGACCTTACACCACAAACTGCAATGCACTGTGTTGTCTAACACCTTTCTATCAGAACCAGCATTAACCTCTTCAGCAATTTGAGCTACAGTAGCTCATCTGATGGATTGGACCACATAAGCCAGCCTTTGCTTGCCCATTTTCCTGCTTCTAACACATCAGAATACTAAGATGTTTTTCTTCATGTGCCTGAGAAAGGAAAGCCCTTGTTCTGTGAGTTTTTGCTCACAGCCTGCACATGTACTGCAGTCATTGGTAGGGAACTATTTCCTCTGCAGTTATCTGAAAATGTTTCCACATTGTTTTCAGTAGATGTTGAAGTATTTAAAGGCTGTGGTTTTGAAACAAAATGTGTGAATTCTCTTAATTTCCATCAAACTTCTGTTTACTCAGAAAGTTTATCATAAGCTGGAAAAAGTTATTTAGTGAATTTGAGCACATTGATTATTCTTACTTTCAATTAATTAATCTGTTTTCTTCAAATCATACTGGATTGGGATTAAGCCATTTTTTTTCTTTCTTGTAGTCACAGGAGGAGACTAATGACTGAGAAAGATAAATGTTAATGCATCCGTGTTAAGACTCTGTTTGTAATGACAGCTACAGCTGACACACCCCTACGCTTGCAAAGCAGGTCAATATAACAACAGCAGAAACCAGCCCAGCCTGCACTTGACACAAAGCCTATTTCCTGCTTTTTGCTGCTCTGGATTATAGAGCCATGTCTCATAGTAAGTTTTGCCTTCAACTTTCTATTTTGCAAAACTGCTGACTGCTTGTAATATTATTTTCTATGAAGTATTGTTAAAAACTACTGAAAATGAATATTGAGACAATTTATTGATTATTAAAAACACATATTACATCAGATAAGAATGATAAATTGTTTATTTGTTTACACAGATAAGAAGATTTCACTCTTCATCTTTGGAAATGGCAGATCTTTTAAGGAAGCCCTAATAAGCAACATTCTAGGAAAAGATATATCTGCACTAACCAGAAGAAATATTCTGAAAAACACCTGCTCATACGAAGATGATACACATCAGTTTATATGTACACCAGATCTGAATGTAGAATCTGAGGAGATGAGAGAATTATTTTCTATGAATCCACATCCTGACATGTGCCTGTTGGTGGTAGAAAGGGGGAGTTCACCAGAAGATGTGAGGAGGCAAATAGATCATTTAAGAGACAAAACAAGGAAACCTGCAAATGACTTCAGAGTTGTGCTGCCACCTGGACATACAACCACACAGTTTTACCCCATCAAAACCTACACCTTCGACGAACTGATGAAAAAACTGAAAGAGCTGAAGTCAGCCAGAATGAGGTAAAGGAAGAGTTTGAGCATTTGAAATGACTTCATGTAAAATATTACAAGGAATATCTCTTCAATGATTCACAATATTACACGTGAAGTATTTTGCACATAAACTAATAAATTTAACTTATTAATGCACTGTAAGGATAAAAACTAAAACTTACACATCAGCAAAAACACTTTCCTATTACGTCAATATGACCTCTTGATCATGTATTATAAGTTCCTTTCTAAGTCACAAACTATGTCAACACAACAATCTAAGATGACAAAAATAAATATCAGGCCATTAATGGATAATGCTTTGACATGTTATAATTACTCATTTTGCAGACCATCATCTTTACAGTGTTACACCAGTTGCTTTGGGCACAAACAACCCCATACTGGGAGCCACTCAAAGACAAGTAAGTTTCATACATTGAATTGGACTCTAATTGGACTGTATCTTTTGAGAAGACATTTGTTGTGATTTAGCGCTATATGAATAAAACTGAATTGAATCTAATTACTCAGAGCTTTTCTATTCCCCCCAAAACGCTTAAAATGCAACAAAGTGGCATTACTACATTATAGCCAATACTAATTACAAATATGCACTAATCAGAATTTTCTGTGTTTTAATGCAATAATGAGTGGTAGTTTTGTTTAAGAAATTAGTTTAGTTCATAAAACTTTTCTTTTTTCAAAACAAAAAATCTCTTTTGTGTTACATCAATGTAGGAAACAAAAAAGAATCAAAGAAGCCGGCTGAGTACAGACAGACATACAACAAAAGGTAAGAGTGAAAGATTTGTAGATTTACCATTTATCATTTTAAGTAAGACAGACAACACAACAAAAACCTCTCTCTTTTCACTTTGTATGGTTTTAATTCTACATTTTAGGTCTGATGATCTTCCTGAGTCACAAAAGTCACAAGAGACTGATAAGAAAGTGACAGGTGAGAAACAACTCACCTCAGTAGGTAGTTCACCACCTTATTTTTGTGCGTGTGTATGTGTGTATGTATGGACATTCTCTTTGATACAGCCAAAAAAAGGAAGAAAAAACTTGTTTTAAATTTCCCCCATCATCTTTTGCTTTGTTTCTGAAGGAGAGGCGGCTGTGAACCTTGTTCTGCAGGGAATGGCTGGAACTGGAAAGAGTGCATGTGGAAACACAATCCTGAGATCTAAATGCTTCACTTCAAGAGTCAGTTCAAAGTCGGTTACAACAGAGTGTCAGATGGCAGAAAAACAGATAAATGGGATAAACGTGCGAGTGATTGATACACCAGATATCTTTGGTGATGACATTGAATCATCTGTTAAAAAGGAAAATGTGAAAAAGTGCAAACAGCTCTGTGAGTCAGGTCCTTGTGTGTACCTACTTGTGATGCATGTTAGCAGATTTACAGATGGAGAAAGAGACATCCTGACAAAGTTAGAACAAGTTTTTGGGAGCGGAGTTAAAGAACAAACCATCATCGTGTTCACTCGTGGTGACGACCTGCACCGTGCAGGAATGAGCTTGGAATCGTTTTTGGGTGCCTGTGATCCAAACCTGAAAAATATTGTTGACAAGTGTGGTAGAAGGTGTGTTCTGTTTGAGAACAGCAGCTCACATTCAGATCAGGTTGAAAAGCTTATGGCACAAGTGAAAAGAATCTTAAAACAATAAAAATAAGTAAATGTCACAGATCATATCCATAAAGTGCTGGGGTATGATATCTTTTTGTAAAGATACAAGTAACACTGATCGTACTACTCTAAATATATGAATTAAACCATTTGTATTCTATTTTTTTCTTAACCATTGTTCTTTCAAGGGGTTTGTGTCATTTCTATGTCATATTATCATTATTTAGAAAGTGTGGGAGAAGGATGTCATGACATGCTCATGACTTCTGGCCTAGTTACATCCTGTGCCTTGCTGACTGGTTCATATGAATATTGTTGATAGTTAGAATGAGCGTGTTTATGATAAACGGCGAAAGCTAGGCGCCTCCAGAGAGGGCCACGTACACTTGTTATGATAAAACGGTATAAAAGGGTGGCACAAAATGAGCTCGTCGGACATTTTGTACATTCTGTATGCACATTTGCTGTGACGGTTTGTTCAATAAACTCCCCAATGGATGGCTGACCAACGCGGGATTCGACTCTAATTTCTCCACAACATAATGGTGACCACGAATTCGTGAGAGTTTGCATCTGGATCCCGGCGGAGCGTGTCCTCTGTACCCCGACAACCGACATCAGCTGTAACAAGCCGGCAGGTGGGATTTTGTTCCTACCATTACAGTTGATCTCTGTTAGTGGAGCACAGCTGACGGTTTCTTCCGGCTTCCCCAAATTTAAAAGAACACAGGAGAGAGACGGATCCTAAGCATTTCATTGTTACTTCTGCGCAGGGGGGCTGCTGAAATTGTAATTGTTGAAATTTTGGGCCAAGAGGTGCCATATGTGTGAATTGGGATAAAAATTGGGTAAACAGCAGCTGATGTGAGTTGTAAAGCAGACAGCTGTGGTCAGTTGGTCTGGCTTGTGTGGTTGTATTGTATTTTTTTTGTTGGTAATTAAGAAGGACTAGTCGCTGCGCTCCGGCCAATTGTGAATCGGATGAATTCAAACTGGATTAATTAATAGCTGTAAAGAAGCGGGTAGGTTGTTGAGCAATCACCAATAGTACCTCTTGCATCCTATCAGCCATCCTTCAATGCACTGGGGGGAGGAACACTGACGGGAGTACGGGGTACACTAGACTCATTAAACATACGTGAAAATTATTTTCACTAGTCAAGGAGTAAAACGAATACTGATAATTGATTGACTGGCGAACATTAAAGTTCAACGATTGAATCAATCAGGCTTTCAAAAAAAACTCTGAAATGAAAAAATCCAGTTCTATGAGGAGCACATTTTAAGTATTGTTAGATCCGATTCTTTATATTGGAAGCCCAAGAACCAATTGGAGCAGTCTTAAGTTAAACAAAGTATTTATTGGAGGTCACAGGTCAAGTATCAGCGCTGGACTCAGAGAGACAGAGTTCTCGCATGAAATCCGTCCGACCAAGTCCCGAGATCTGGAAACATTTCATATTTATGTTCACCTTTATCTCAGAGGTTGTACCTACATTTGATGACGCATCATTGAATATTTACTCATGCTGTGAGCAGGCCATCCACCGTCTTTGTCATGTTGTTTGGATGTGATAAGCGATGTGTGTGTGTGAGTGTTGTTTCAGGCGTGCATCTACTGCACCAGACCCGTCTGTCCTAAGAGCCGCTTTATCTGACCCAGTTATTTTATCCCGCTACGTCATCTTAAAGTGTTGGACATACATTTGCGTTGTATGAGCAGAGTGTAACGTACAAACTAGGAACATAGATTATCTAGAGAACTACAGAATATGAATACATAAAGTCTAAGAATAAAGCCAATTTATAACAGTATATATGTTTATATCATTTTACAGTGCACAGTGAAAATGAGTACACCCCTGTTGAAAAGTAACATTTTGAACAATATTTTAATACACACACAAGTTATTCCCAAAACGTGCATAGAGTAAGTTTAATACAACATCTGTTGAGCTTACAACAGAAAAGAAAGGTCAATAATATAACTTAAATGACCTATTTGTCCATTTTTGTGAAATTATGCTGGTGCAAAAGTGAGTACACCCCTATGTTAAACTCCCTGAGAATGGGCCGTGTTGGCCCGAAATGTCATGAAATGAAAAGGCATTAAAAGGGAGGTCATCGTTGTGCGTTTCATCCTTGCCTTACTTTGAAATTTTACATTTTGAGTCTGCACCAGGCTAAAAGAGACGTGTGTGAGATTTGACTGAAATCCTATGGAGAGTATCATGATCTGCTTCAGTAGTCACAGTACATGTTGACAAGCATGTTTCTTTTGGTGAAATTCAGCTTCCTACTGTTGATGGCATCCATACAGCCCCAAACCATGTCACTCCCACTACTATGCTTGACTTTAAGCATGGGGCACTTTTCTTTGTACAAATCACTTTTTACCACCACACAGGCTTGACACCATCGAAAGCAAATTTGTTCATCTTGGTGTCATCAGATCACAGGACATGGTTCCAGCAATCCATATCCTTAGTTTGTTTGTCTCTGATGACACCAAAATTTAGCCGAGCATTAAATTAGCATTGATTAGAGTTAAAAAATTAGTTAATTTAAATTGACTTTCCAAAAAAAAAAAAGCGGGAATACGAATAATAAATAAGGAAAATTTAGAAAATAGATAAGTAAAGAAAAAGAAAGTCAAAAGTCAATAGAAGGGAACTAACTAGTTGAAACAATGGATGTAACACCAACAATAACCATCAGCGCCAAACATCCTGAACATTCCTTACAAACTTCAAGCTTACAAACCAAAGGACAAAAGCAAAAAGAGACAGGAAAAGAGAGAGCTTGAATTAAAAGTTTTACATTTCTTTGAAAATGCAGAGCTATATCCAACACTGCCAGGAGCAGCAAACATACAAGGAGATTCTGAAATAAAAGATCATAAAATATCTCATGAACGTCCAGAACCACAAATAGCTACATCAAGCAGTCATGGAGCTCCTGAGCCAGACGCCGTCTGTAATTCAGATCAGGCAAGGGGACAGCTCCCACAATACCAAAAATCACCAGAACTGGCACCTCCAGTTCAAAAGGCATCTTCTGAAGAACATAAGAGTCCAACAGCGTCAGCACCGAGTTTGATAGAAATGACGCAGGGACAGTATGTGCCGTGGCAGACGCTCGACCTAGCAAGGCTGGTTGCTCGATTGCCGGACATTCACACAGGTGCAAGTAGATGGATAAGAGCTTTTGAACAAGAGACTGTGCATAAACTGTTGTCTGTTGGACACATTAAGGCAGTGTGGGCACTGTGTTTTGGAACTTCTACCATGGAGGGCATTTTGAGAGACAGTGAGAATGACTGGATGTTAAGCCACCGAGCTGATGGAACTGACTTTAATGCATATCGAGCTGCACTCTGGAGAGCGTTACGAGCTGAGTTTCCTGTGGGAGTGGACCTCGAAGCATTAAAGGGGAACCACTGTCAGGAACAGAGAGTCCAGCTGTGTACATTGCACAACAATTGAAGAAATGGAGACAAGAGTCTGAGGGAGAAATCGAGAAGAGCCCAGCTTGGGTGACATTGTTCAGAGTTTCCATCAAAGAGGCTCTGCCTGCCCCAGTTCAGGGGAGGCTGGAGGATGTGGTGGGGCTGAATTCAATGTCACATGGACGATTCCGAGACCACGTGGTGCATGCAGTAAACAAATACAGAAAAGAACTGAAACGGAATGAGCAGGAGGAGGATATGCAAAGGGAACTCGCACGGTTGCAGTTAGAAGAACTGCAAGCGAAGCAAGAGGTACGAAATGAGGCCATGACAGCGGGGGCCGCTGAACAGCCATCACAGGGGCAAGTCCATCGTCGACACTGTCAAAGGTCAAGAAGAGGTGCACCTGGAGGACGAAGGTCCTCGGGGGCATGTTGGGCCTGTGGCGAGAGGGGACACTTTGTTTACAGCTGTCCGAGAGCACCGAGAAACCCGAGTGTTCGGCAGGACCGTGGCCAGTCCCTGCGGGGCGGAGCAAGTGGCCCGGCAGGTCCAAGGCGTTCCTCTGGCAGAGGAATCCCAGTATTGGTTTACATTGACATATAGAGGTAAGAAGTACACTTACACCAGACGTACTCAAAAGGGTTTAAAAAACGCCCTCAGGTGCGTCATCATTACAAAACAAAACAAAGTTTTTAAGTTAAATGTGTCACGACTACTAAGTTTCTAAAACTTGAATTTAAATAGGTCACTGTTACTAGGACACAACAAAACAAAGTTTCTCAATTTAAAATTAAATGTGCCACTATTACGAAGTTCTAAAATTTGAACGGAAGAAGTTTCTAATTTAAATTTTAGCATTGATAGTCTGAATTAGAGTATCTATTTAGCCCATAGGGAATTACTGATATCTCTCCATCCCACTTGGAGGGAGTAAGAAAAGCGCCATGTCCAAAATAAATAAATAAATAACTAATGAATAAATAAATAAAATTAAAATACAACAAGTATGATCTTCTTTTGGGAGGATTATGCAATAAAATGCGCTTCCTCTGGAAGGAATTATGAAGAATCCAAAGATCGAAGGTTGAAAGCACAACTGGAGAGGACAACCGAGGCTAAGTTAGCCTTTGAAAATTTGAAACGAAATTAGCAAAAGTCATCCAAAACGGCCAACATTAGTCTATGAGAAGCCATTTTTTCTTATATGTCTCCAATAAAAACCATAAGATTTCAGAACTAATAAATCAGAGTAGGTATGTTGTGACTCGGGCAGGATGTTTGCAGGTTGTGCACCTTTTGACACGTCCAGATGTGAGAATACAGAAGTGTACTACATCGGATCCTGCGGATGTCATTCCACGTGAGTTCGAAGGAGAACCACATGGGCGTGTGTCAGAAGCTGTGAGATACATTAGACTGAGACCTGACTTAGTAGTAACTTCACTTGTGCAGGCTGATGTCACTTATGTTGTGTATGGATCATGTTGTGAGATCATTTGGGTGATCATGCAGGTTTTGCAGTTGTGAAACAGGAAGGTGGAAACTTTGTGACGGTGGAAGCTGAGAAGTGTGAACGGCCATGTTCGGCACAGTTGGCTGAACTGAAGGCACTAATGGAAGCATGTTGACTGGTGAAAGGTAAGGTTACGAATGTATACACAGATTCTGCATAGACTCATGATATTTGCTATTTGTTTGAAGCAGTTTGGAAGCAGAGAGGGTTCAGGAGGTCAGACGGAAGTCCAGCGCGACAGGAGGTCCAAATGAAGGAGCGGATTGCAGTCATGAAAATTGAAAATTGGCAGTGATACAGTGTCAAATAATCGTAAAGGTAACAAAATGGTTGGTAAAGGTAATAACGCGGCTGATGAAGCAGCGAAAGTAGCATCAAAGTGCCAGCTTGCTGTTTTGGCACCAATGGTGTTACTGGAGCCAGAGGTCGCGCCATCACAAGGATATTGGTTATACATATTGGATAAATAGTCGTAAATTTTTTTTGGTAAGAGAATTGATTCATCTGTTTATCATTCCATCAGAGATTAGCTCAAATAATGGTTAAGTGTTTGTTTATAAAAGTGCAAGAGGCATTCTGCAGCAGCTGCGAATCAAGCAGCGCTGTGGGGCCGTTTATCGTCCACAGAGTCAGGGGATGGTTGAGAGGATCAAAGGAACCTGGAAAGTGAAATTGAATTGAATCTGTGCTTCAACTAAAATAACTAGATGCTTTGCCGCTTGCACTAATGAGCTTTCGTATGCAGACTCATAGAGTCAGGCACTAACACCGCATAAAATGCTAACGGGTCGACCCAGGCCGGCACCTCAGTTCCCACTTGAGTAGGTGCAAACAGAGTGGACAGCTTACATGAAGCAACTAACTGCAGTCCACAGAACAATCTATCTACAGGAGGAGTTCAGAGACTTGAGTCTCGAACAGCTGGTTGAGAGGCCAGTGGTGCCGGGCGACCAGGTGCACATCAAAGTGTTCCGGAGGAAGTGGCTTGAGCCAAGACGGAAAGGACCGTACACAATGGTGCGAGCAACGTCAACAGCAGTTCAAGTGGAAGGTGGCAACACATGGTACCATTTGAATCACTGCACTAAGGTTCGGACTAAAGACACAGACGGAGTTAAGTCCGAGGGAAAGGATGAACGAAAGGAAGAGGTTAAGATTTCTGACACTGTGAGCATCCAGGTGTGGGTGTTGGCCGACAGCATGGGCTCAGGAGAACGAAGCCTGGAGATGTTGGACGGGATCCCGCAGACAGGAGAGGCTGGAAGGGTCCCGTGATGAAGCCACCCCGCAGGGAAGTAGCCAGCCTGGGTCAGATGAGTATGATGCAACAATACACACCCACTCAGACCATGCCACGCCACGAAGTTTGCCAGCAATACACACTAGAGCTAGTCGTGAAGAGGTATCTGCTAAGCTTGAATTTAAGGTCATGGAATAAACGATTTGAGGAAGTGTGGATCATGGGTCCGGTGGAGGAGACGACCAAATCACCGCCTCTGGACGCCACGACAAAGGGGCAATCTGGTAAGATCATGTCAGATCGGGTCAGAAGGAGTTGTTCACAATGGTTGTAAGAATAGAAAGATTTTTTTTTGGGGAAGACTAGGGGGACTTGATACCATTAGCACTACAGGACAGAATAATCATGTTAATCCAAGAACAGACGGAGTGTACATGCACAGGTAAAGTCGGGAAAACAGTGTAACTGTGGGAGATGGGTTAAGGCAGCACAGAATATGTGGTATAGATGGGCATGATACACTACGAGGGAACTGACAGCGACGGAGTGTCTCATATGCGCAGACGCTCCGGGGGCATTGCCTGTTGTTGTTCCAGAGCCACACACCTTCAGGGACTGTGCGGTGGTCCAGCAACGGGAATGCAGAGAAGGTAGGTTCACATCGGCAGAGGATAAATGGTTATTGTTTCCTATGTGTGGTATTAAATGCAGATTGATGTTTGGGCCAAATAAATTACGGAATTGTTTTCAAAATAAGGGAGGGCCACAAATTGGAGTCTTCTTGTGCTGAATTTAATCTGAGTACATCACAGGATGGGCCTCCCACTGATTATAGAGCAGATTACGATGGTGAGTTTGGATGCTTTTGGAACTCGCGTAGGTAGTACTACTGTTAAATGAAAACAAGATTTATTAGGATTTATTTATTTGGATCAAATTGTGAAAATATAGAAATGATCATTTTAACTCTATATCTTTTTGGGGATCAGACACACCCGATAGCTGAGAGTTACTGGATGTGTGGAGATGATGTTTTGTTAAATGTGCTACCCAACAGGTGGATAGGTCTTTGGGCACTGGTGAGGAGGAACACATCAGTTGTGTTAGTGTATGACAAGGTAAACGAGATGCGAGGGTTGGATGTGGAAAAAGGGAGAGTTAAAAGATCTAGTGATGGCTACATCAGGGATAAGCACGTTTACTTGGATGCTATATTACAGCCGAGAGGGATTCCCTTTGAGCTCAAAGCACGCAGGGAGATTGCAGCTGGATTTGAGTCTATTTTGCCGTGGATCATATTTAACAAAATGGGGAATGGACTAATTACATATAATACAACCGACAGGGAATTCTTAGCTACACGAGTGAAGGGTTTGCAGGCTTTGGAGAACAACTACATGAGACGAGTATGATGGCTTGGTAGAACAGACAAGTTTTAGAATGTATATTAGAAGGGAAAATGGTGTGTGCCAGATGGTTGGGAAAATGTTGTACATTTACACCCGGGAAC
The DNA here is from genome assembly GCF_027942865.1 of Odontesthes bonariensis. Lineage (NCBI taxonomy): Eukaryota > Metazoa > Chordata > Actinopteri > Atheriniformes > Atherinopsidae > Odontesthes > Odontesthes bonariensis. Next base: position 1,738,964 of record NC_134525.1, on the reverse strand, counting down.
ACTGCAGCTGATAGAACGTTTACAACGGCCGTGAAGGAGTTCAGAGAACGGAGAGAGGAGCTAATACGTGATGCTGGTGGAGGTGAACGGTGGTGGACTGGTCTGTTTGGGATTTTGGGAGAAGGGGGAGCGATGACAGTTAAGGCGGGAATACCAATATTGTTGATAGTGAGGATGGTCTCCCTATTGGTGTGTTGCATTATACCCATTCTGAGAAGGTGTTTGCTGCAAGTGATGTTCAAACAAACAGTGGAAGGAATCAGGAGGCAGATGACCATGCGAGACCAGGTCTGAGGTCCAACGCATGGGAGAGCAGGTCAACGAATGAAGGTTATCAACGGACAGTTCACAAGTTTCTTTCTTCGAGGGTGGAACCAAGTATAGTCTGACAGGGAGAAGAGATGCTGAAGATCTCTTTGATTGGGAGTGATGTACTGGTGACCTCTCCTCCCAGAGTTAGCTTAGCAGTGCCAGACCCAGCCGGACGGATGTTCGGCCAGGAGCAGATGACACCAGAGCACAGGAGATGGGACGGGACTGGAGGAGCTGCATTACATTGCATTTTATTACTGTTGTTGTGTGATAATCCATAATTTTATGTATTGTACTTGATACAAAACGGTGATTAACTGATTTGAAGGTGGTGTATTCAGTCTATGTGTATTATCAATCAAAACTGATCACTGATATGTCCATTGCCAATTGTGTCAGTCAACTGTTCGGAGTGCGACCTCGGTAAAGTGGTCGGTCGCCAGTGGGGGGGGCCGTAGGTGAATTTTCCCAAGATAAGAACATGAGTTACGAAAGTAGCAGCCGGTGGGTTTTTCGCACCTATGCACTGCGAACAGTGGACAAGTGTGATGGCAATGTAAAACTTGTAGTGTTGTTGAAATCAATATCGTGTAATTTAATTTAATCATTTAATATGATTCGAGTAGACACATATATATATATTCCTTTTCATGTATTCAAAATGGTTCCGTTGATTGATATTGTAGAATTATTAGAATAATTTAGTGTTGATTATGTTAATTAATTCTTAATTAACTATGTGGGATGATTTTCTTTTATTTTAGATTATTTCTTTATTAAATCACTGATAAGTGATTTCAGGGGGGACTATGTGGGAGAAGGATGTCATGACATGCTCATGACTTCTGGCCTAGTTACATCCTGGGCCTTGTTGACTGGTTCAGAATATTGTTGATAGTTAGAATGAGTTGTTTCACATTAGGCACCTCCAGAGAGTGCCACGTACGCTTGTTTTGATAAGGACCAGCATAAAGAGAGATCACAGAAGGAAGACGGCGGACATTTTGTACATTCTGAATGCACGTTTTGCTGTGACGGTTTGTTCAATAAACTCCCCAATGGACGGCTGACCAACGCGGGATTCGACTCTAATTTCTCCACAACACCCTTAAGTTATCTGTCCTTAAGTTATCTGTCCTTAAGTTATCTGTCCTTAAGTTATCTGCTCTTAAGTTATCTGTCCTTAAGTTATCTGTCCTTAAGTTATCTGCCCTTAAGTTATCTGTCCTTAAGTTATCTGCCCTTAAGTTATCTGCCCTTAAGTTATCTGTCCTTAAGTTATCTGCCCTTAAGTTATCAGCCCTTAAGTTATCTGCCCTTAAGTTATCTGTCCTTAAGTTATCTGTCCTTAAGTTATCTGTCCTTAAGTTATCTGCTCTTAAGTTATCTGTCCTTAAGTTATCTGCCCTTAAGTTATCTGTCCTTAAGTTATCTGTCCTTAAGTTATCTGCCCTTAAGTTATCTGCCCTTAAGTTATCAGCCCTTAAGTTATCTGCCCTTAAGTTATCTGTCCTTAAGTTATCTGCCCTTAAGTTATCTGTCCTTAAGTTATCTGCCCTTAAGTTATCTGCCCTTAAGTTATCTGCCCTTAAGTTATCTGTCCTTAAGTTATCTGTCCTTAAGTTATCAGCCCTTAAGTTATCAGTCCTTAAGTTATCTGCCCTTAAGTTATCTGCCCTTAAGTTATCTGTCCTTAAGTTATCTGTCCTTAAGTTATCAGCCCTTAAGTTATCAGCCCTTAAGTTATCTGCCCTTAAGTTATCTGTCCTTAAGTTATCTGTCCTTAAGTTATCAGCCCTTAAGTTATCAGCCCTTAAGTTATCTGCCCTTAAGTTATCAGCCCTTAAGTTATCAGCCCTTAAGTTATCAGTCCTTAAGTTATCTGCCCTTAAGTTATCTGCCCTTAAGTTATCAGCCCTTAAGTTATCTGCCCTTAAGTTATCTGTCCTTAAGTTATCAGCCCTTAAGTTATCAGTCCTTAAGTTATCTGCCCTTAAGTTATCAGCCCTTAAGTTATCAGCCCTTAAGTTATCAGTCCTTAAGTTATCTGCCCTTAAGTTATCTGCCCTTAAGTTATCAGCCCTTAAGTTATCTGCCCTTAAGTTATCTGCCCTTAAGTTATCTGCCCTTAAGTTATCTGCCCTTAAGTTATCAGCCCTTAAGTTATCTGCCCTTAAGTTATCTGTCCTTAAGTTATCTGTCCTTAAGTTATCTGCCCTTAAGTTATCTGCCCTTAAGTTATCAGCCCTTAAGTTATCTGCCCTTAAGTTATCTGTCCTTAAGTTATCAGTCCTTAAGTTATCAGCCCTTAAGTTATCTGTCCTTAAGTTATCTGTCCTTAAGTTATCTGTCCTTAAGTTATCAGCCCTTAAGTTAAGTTATCTGCCCTTAAGTTATCAGCCCTTAAGTTATCTGCCCTTAAGTTATCTGTCCTTAAGTTATCTGTCCTTAAGTTATCTGTCCTTAAGTTATCTGTCCTTAAGTTATCAGTCCTTAAGTTATCAGCCCTTAAGTTATCAGCCCTTAAGTTATCTGCCCTTAAGTTATCTGCCCTTAAGTTATCAGTCCTTAAGTTATCTGCCCTTAAGTTATCTGTCCTTAAGTTATCTGCCCTTAAGTTATCAGCCCTTAAGTTATCTGCCCTTAAGTTATCTGCCCTTAAGTTATCTGTCCTTAAGTTATCAGCCCTTAAGTTATCTGCCCTTAAGTTATCAGTCCTTAAGTTATCTGCCCTTAAGTTATCTGCCCTTAAGTTATCTGCCCTTAAGTTATCTGTCCTTAAGTTATCTGCCCTTAAGTTATCAGCCCTTAAGTTATCTGCCCTTAAGTTATCAGCCCTTAAGTTATCTGCCCTTAAGTTATCAGCCCTTAAGTTATCTGTCCTTAAGTTATCTGTCCTTAAGTTATCTGTCTTTAAGTTATCTGCCCTTAAGTTATCAGTCCTTAAGTTATCTGCCCTTAAGTTATCTGCCCTTAAGTTATCAGCCCTTAAGTTATCTGCCCTTAAGTTATCAGTCCTTAAGTTATCTGTCCTTAAGTTATCTGCCCTTAAGTTATCTGCCCTTAAGTTATCAGTCCTTAAGTTATCTGCCCTTAAGTTATCTGTCCTTAAGTTATCTGCCCTTAAGTTATCAGTCCTTAAGTTATCTGCCCTTAAGTTATCTGTCCTTAAGTTATCTGCCCTTAAGTTATCTGTCCTTAAGTTATCTGCCCTTAAGTTATCAGTCCTTAAGTTATCTGCCCTTAAGTTATCTGTCCTTAAGTTATCTGCCCTTAAGTTATCTGCCCTTAAGTTATCTGCCCTTAAGTTATCTGTCCTTAAGTTATCAGTCCTTAAGTTATCTGCCCTTAAGTTATCTGCCCTTAAGTTATCTGTCCTTAAGTTATCAGCCCTTAAGTTATCTGCCCTTAAGTTATCTGCCCTTAAGTTATCTGTCCTTAAGTTATCAGCCCTTAAGTTATCTGCCCTTAAGTTATCTGCCCTTAAGTTATCTGCCCTTAAGTTATCTGTCCTTAAGTTATCTGCCCTTAAGTTATCTGCCCTTAAGTTATCTGTCCTTAAGTTATCTGCCCTTAAGTTATCTGCCCTTAAGTTATCTGCCCTTAAGTTATCTGCCCTTAAGTTATCTGTCCTTAAGTTATCTGCCCTTAAGTTATCTGCCCTTAAGTTATCTGTCCTTAAGTTATCTGTCCTTAAGTTATCTGCCCTTAAGTTATCTGCCCTTAAGTTATCTGCCCTTAAGTTATCTGTCCTTAAGTTATCTGCCCTTAAGTTATCTGCCCTTAAGTTATCTGTCCTTAAGTTATCTGCCCTTAAGTTATCTGCCCTTAAGTTATCTGCCCTTAAGTTATCTGTCCTTAAGTTATCTGTCCTTAAGTTATCTGTCCTTAAGTTATCAGCCCTTAAGTTATCTGCCCTTAAGTTATCTGCCCTTAAGTTATCAGTCCTTAAGTTATCTGCCCTTAAGTTATCTGTCCTTAAGTTATCTGCCCTTAAGTTATCAGCCCTTAAGTTATCTGCCCTTAAGTTATCTGCCCTTAAGTTATCAGTCCTTAAGTTATCTGCCCTTAAGTTATCTGCCCTTAAGTTATCTGTCCTTAAGTTATCTGCCCTTAAGTTATCTGCCCTTAAGTTATCTGCCCTTAAGTTATCTGTCCTTAAGTTATCTGCCCTTAAGTTATCAGCCCTTAAGTTATCTGCCCTTAAGTTATCTGCCCTTAAGTTATCAGTCCTTAAGTTATCTGCCCTTAAGTTATCTGCCCTTAAGTTATCTGCCCTTAAGTTATCTGCCCTTAAGTTATCTGCCCTTAAGTTATCTGTCCTTAAGTTATCTGTCCTTAAGTTATCTGTCCTTAAGTTATCAGCCCTTAAGTTATCTGCCCTTAAGTTATCAGCCCTTAAGTTATCTGCCCTTAAGTTATCTGCCCTTAAGTTATCAGTCCTTAAGTTATCTGCCCTTAAGTTATCTGCCCTTAAGTTATCTGTCCTTAAGTTATCAGTCCTTAAGTTATCTGCCCTTAAGTTATCAGTCCTTAAGTTATCAGTCCTTAAGTTATCTGTCCTTAAGTTATCTGTCCTTAAGTTATCTGTCCTTAAGTTATCTGCCCTTAAGTTATCTGCCCTTAAGTTATCTGCCCTTAAGTTATCAGCCCTTAAGTTATCAGCCCTTAAGTTATCAGTCCTTAAGTTATCAGCCCTTAAGTTATCAGTCCTTAAGTTATCAGTCCTTAAGTTATCTGTCCTTAAGTTATCTGTCCTTAAGTTATCTGTCCTTAAGTTATCTGCCCTTAAGTTATCTGCCCTTAAGTTATCTGTCCTTAAGTTATCTGTCCTTAAGTTATCAGCCCTTAAGTTATCTGCCCTTAAGTTATCTGTCCTTAAGTTATCTGTCCTTAAGTTATCAGTCCTTAAGTTATCTGTCCTTAAGTTATCTGTCCTTAAGTTATCTGTCCTTAAGTTATCTGCCCTTAAGTTATCTGCCCTTAAGTTATCTGTCCTTAAGTTATCTGTCCTTAAGTTATCTGCCCTTAAGTTATCAGCCCTTAAGTTATCTGTCCTTAAGTTATCTGCCCTTAAGTTATCTGCCCTTAAGTTATCAGTCCTTAAGTTATCAATCCTTATCTGCCCTTAAGTTATCAGCCCTTAAGTTATCAGTCCTTAAGTTATCAATCCTTATCTGCCCTTAAGTTATCTGTCCTTAAGTTATCAGTCCTTAAGTTATCTGTCCTTAAGTTATCTGCCCTTATCTGCCCTTAAGTTATCTGTCCTTAAGTTATCTGCCCTTATCTGCCCTTAAGTTATCTGTCCTTAAGTTATCTGCCCTTAAGTTATCTGTCCTTAAGTTATCTGTCCTTAAGTTATCTGCCCTTAAGTTATCTGTCCTTAAGTTATCTGTCCTTAAGTTATCAGCCCTTAAGTTATCAGTCCTTAAGTTATCAGCCCTTAAGTTATCTGTCCTTAAGTTATCTGTCCTTAAGTTATCTGTCCTTAAGTTATCTGTCCTTAAGTTATCTGTCCTTAAGTTATCTGCCCTTAAGTTATCTGTCCTTAAGTTATCTGTCCTTAAGTTATCAGCCCTTAAGTTATCTGTCCTTAAGTTATCTGTCCTTAAGTTATCTGTCCTTAAGTTATCAGCCCTTAAGTTATCTGTCCTTAAGTTATCTGTCCTTAAGTTATCTGCCCTTAAGTTATCTGCCCTTAAGTTATCTGTCCTTAAGTTATCTGCCCTTAAGTTATCTGTCCTTAAGTTATCTGTCCTTAAGTTATCTGCCCTTAAGTTATCTGCCCTTAAGTTATCTGCCCTTAAGTTATCTGTCCTTAAGTTATCTGCCCTTAAGTTATCTGTCCTTAAGTTATCTGTCCTTAAGTTATCTGCCCTTAAGTTATCTGCCCTTAAGTTATCTGCCCTTAAGTTATCTGTCCTTAAGTTATCAGCCCTTAAGTTATCTGCCCTTAAGTTATCTGTCCTTAAGTTATCTGTCCTTAAGTTATCTGTCCTTAAGTTATCTGTCCTTAAGTTATCTGTCCTTAAGTTATCTGTCCTTAAGTTATCTGTCCTTAAGTTATCTGTCCTTAAGTTATCAGCCCTTAAGTTATCAGCCCTTAAGTTATCTGTCCTTAAGTTATCTGTCCTTAAGTTATCAGCCCTTAAGTTATCTGTCCTTAAGTTATCTGTCCTTAAGTTATCTGTCCTTAAGTTATCTGTCCTTAAGTTATCTGCCCTTAAGTTATCTGCCCTTAAGTTATCAGCCCTTAAGTTATCTGCCCTTAAGTTATCTGTCCTTAAGTTATCTGCTCTTAAGTTATCAGCCCTTAAGTTATCTGCCCTTAAGTTATCAGCCCTTAAGTTATCTGTCCTTAAGTTATCTGTCCTTAAGTTATCTGTCCTTAAGTTATCAGCCCTTAAGTTATCTGTCCTTAAGTTATCTGTCCTTAAGTTATCAGCCCTTAAGTTATCAGCCCTTAAGTTATCTGTCCTTAAGTTATCTGTCCTTAAGTTATCAGCCCTTAAGTTATCAGTCCTTAAGTTATCTGTCCTTAAGTTATCAGCCCTTAAGTTATCTGTCCTTAAGTTATCTGCCCTTAAGTTATCTGTCCTTAAGTTATCTGTCCTTAAGTTATCTGCCCTTAAGTTATCTGCCCTTAAGTTATCTGTCCTTAAGTTATCTGCCCTTAAGTTATCTGTCCTTAAGTTATCTGTCCTTAAGTTATCTGTCCTTAAGTTATCTGTCCTTAAGTTATCTGTCCTTAAGTTATCTGTCCTTAAGTTATCAGTCCTTAAGTTATCTGTCCTTAAGTTATCTGTCCTTAAGTTATCAGTCCTTAAGTTATCTGTCCTTAAGTTATCAGTCCTTAAGTTATCTGTCCTTAAGTTATCTGCCCTTAAGTTATCAGTCCTTAAGTTATCTGTCCTTAAGTTATCTGTCCTTAAGTTATCAGTCCTTAAGTTATCTGTCCTTAAGTTATCTGTCCTTAAGTTATCAGTCCTTAAGTTATCAGCCCTTAAGTTATCAGTCCTTAAGTTATCTGCCCTTAAGTTATCAGTCCTTAAGTTATCTGCCCTTAAGTTATCTGTCCTTAAGTTATCAGTCCTTAAGTTATCTGTCCTTAAGTTATCTGCCCTTAAGTTATCAGTCCTTAAGTTATCTGTCCTTAAGTTATCAGCCCTTAAGTTATCTGTCCTTAAGTTATCTGTCCTTAAGTTATCTGTCCTTAAGTTATCTGTCCTTAAGTTATCTGTCCTTAAGTTATCAGTCCTTAAGTTATCTGCCCTTAAGTTATCTGTCCTTAAGTTATCAGTCCTTAAGTTATCAGTCCTTAAGTTATCAGTCCTTAAGTTATCTGCCCTTAAGTTATCTGTCCTTAAGTTATCTGCCCTTAAGTTATCAGTCCTTAAGTTATCAGTCCTTAAGTTATCTGTCCTTAAGTTATCTGCCCTTAAGTTATCAGTCCTTAAGTTATCTGTCCTTAAGTTATCAGCCCTTAAGTTATCTGTCCTTAAGTTATCTGTCCTTAAGTTATCTGTCCTTAAGTTATCTGTCCTTAAGTTATCTGTCCTTAAGTTATCAGTCCTTAAGTTATCTGCCCTTAAGTTATCTGTCCTTAAGTTATCAGTCCTTAAGTTATCAGTCCTTAAGTTATCAGTCCTTAAGTTATCTGCCCTTAAGTTATCTGTCCTTAAGTTATCTGCCCTTAAGTTATCAGTCCTTAAGTTATCAGTCCTTAAGTTATCTGTCCTTAAGTTAAGTTATCTGCCCTTAAGTTATCTGCCCTTAAGTTATCTGTCCTTAAGTTAAGTTATCTGCCCTTAAGTTATCTGCCCTTAAGTTATCTGTCCTTAAGTTATCTGCCCTTAAGTTAAGTTATCTGCCCTTAAGTTATCTGCCCTTAAGTTATCTGTCCTTAAGTTATCTGTCCTTAAGTTATCAGTCCTTAAGTTATCAGTCCTTAAGTTATCTGTCCTTAAGTTATCTGTCCTTAAGTTATCAGTCCTTAAGTTATCTGTCCTTAAGTTATCTGTCCTTAAGTTATCAGTCCTTAAGTTATCTGTCCTTAAGTTATCTGTCCTTAAGTTATCTGTCCTTAAGTTATCTGTCCTTAAGTTATCAGTCCTTAAGTTATCTGTCCTTAAGTTATCTGTCCTTAAGTTATCAGTCCTTAAGTTATCTGTCCTTAAGTTATCTGTCCTTAAGTTATCTGTCCTTAAGTTATCTGTCCTTAAGTTATCAGTCCTTAAGTTATCTGTCCTTAAGTTATCTGTCCTTAAGTTATCAGTCCTTAAGTTATCAGTCCTTAAGTTATCTGTCCTTAAGTTATCTGTCCTTAAGTTATCTGTCCTTAAGTTAAGTTATCTGCCCTTAAGTTAAGTTATCTGCCCTTAAGTTATCAGCCCTTAAGTTATCTGTCCTTAAGTTATCAGTCCTTAAGTTATCAGTCCTTAAGTTATCTGTCCTTAAGTTATCTGTCCTTAAGTTATCAGTCCTTAAGTTATCAGTCCTTAAGTTATCTGTCCTTAAGTTATCTGTCCTTAAGTTATCTGTCCTTAAGTTATCTGTCCTTAAGTTATCAGTCCTTAAGTTATCTGCCCTTAAGTTAAGTTATCTGTCCTTAAGTTATCAGTCCTTAAGTTATCTGTCCTTAAGTTATCTGCCCTTAAGTTAAGTTATCTGCCCTTAAGTTATCTGTCCTTAAGTTATCTGTCCTTAAGTTATCAGTCCTTAAGTTATCTGTCCTTAAGTTATCTGTCCTTAAGTTATCTGCCCTTAAGTTAAGTTATCTGCCCTTAAGTTATCAGCCCTTAAGTTATCTGCCCTTAAGTTATCAGTCCTTAAGTTATCTGTCCTTAAGTTATCTGCCCTTAAGTTATCTGTCCTTAAGTTATCTGCCCTTAAGTTATCAGCCCTTAAGTTATCAGCCCTTAAGTTATCTGCCCTTAAGTTATCTGTCCTTAAGTTATCTGCCCTTAAGTTATCAGCCCTTAAGTTATCAGCCCTTAAGTTATCAGTCCTTAAGTTATCTGCCCTTAAGTTATCTGCCCTTAAGTTATCTGTCCTTAAGTTATCTGCCCTTAAGTTATCTGTCCTTAAGTTATCTGCCCTTAAGTTATCAGCCCTTAAGTTATCTGTCCTTAAGTTATCTGCCCTTAAGTTATCAGCCCTTAAGTTATCTGTCCTTAAGTTATCTGCCCTTAAGTTATCAGCCCTTAAGTTATCTGTTCTTAAGTTATCTGCCCTTAAGTTATCTGCCCTTAAGTTATCAGCCCTTAAGTTATCAGCCCTTAAGTTATCTGTCCTTAAGTTATCTGTCCTTAAGTTATCTGTCCTTAAGTTATCTGTCCTTAAGTTATCTGCCCTTAAGTTATCTGTCCTTAAGTTATCTGTCCTTAAGTTATCTGCCCTTAAGTTATCTGTCCTTAAGTTATCAGCCCTTAAGTTATCTGTCCTTAAGTTATCTGTCCTTAAGTTATCTGCCCTTAAGTTATCTGTCCTTAAGTTATCAGTCCTTAAGTTATCTGTCCTTAAGTTATCTGTCCTTAAGTTATCTGCCCTTAAGTTATCTGCCCTTAAGTTATCTGTCCTTAAGTTATCTGCCCTTAAGTTATCTGCCCTTAAGTTATCTGCCCTTAAGTTATCTGTCCTTAAGTTATCAGCCCTTAAGTTATCTGTCCTTAAGTTATCTGTCCTTAAGTTATCTGCCCTTAAGTTATCTGTCCTTAAGTTATCAGTCCTTAAGTTATCTGTCCTTAAGTTATCTGTCCTTAAGTTATCTGCCCTTAAGTTATCTGCCCTTAAGTTATCTGTCCTTAAGTTATCTGTCCTTAAGTTATCTGCCCTTAAGTTATCTGCCCTTAAGTTATCTGTCCTTAAGTTATCAGTCCTTAAGTTATCTGTCCTTAAGTTATCAGTCCTTAAGTTATCTGTCCTTAAGTTATCTGTCCTTAAGTTATCTGCCCTTAAGTTATCAGCCCTTAAGTTATCTGTCCTTAAGTTATCTGTCCTTAAGTTATCTGTCCTTAAGTTATCTGCCCTTAAGTTATCAGCCCTTAAGTTATCTGTCCTTAAGTTATCTGTCCTTAAGTTATCTGTCCTTAAGTTATCTGTCCTTAAGTTATCTGCCCTTAAGTTATCTGTCCTTAAGTTATCTGTCCTTAAGTTATCTGTCCTTAAGTTATCTGCTCTTAAGTTATCTGTCCTTAAGTTATCTGTCCTTAAGTTATCTGCCCTTAAGTTATCTGTCCTTAAGTTATCTGTCCTTAAGTTATCTGCCCTTAAGTTATCTGTCCTTAAGTTATCTGTCCTTAAGTTATCTGTCCTTAAGTTATCTGCCCTTAAGTTATCTGTCCTTAAGTTATCTGTCCTTAAGTTATCTGCTCTTAAGTTATCAGTCCTTAAGTTATCTGCCCTTAAGTTATCTGTCCTTAAGTTATCTGTCCTTAAGTTATCTGCTCTTAAGTTATCTGTCCTTAAGTTATCTGCCCTTAAGTTATCAGCCCTTAAGTTATCTGCCCTTAAGTTATCTGTCCTTAAGTTATCTGCCCTTAAGTTATCAGCCCTTAAGTTATCTGCCCTTAAGTTATCTGTCCTTAAGTTATCTGCTCTTAAGTTATCAGCCCTTAAGTTATCTGCCCTTAAGTTATCAGCCCTTAAGTTATCTGTCCTTAAGTTATCTGCTCTTAAGTTATCAGCCCTTAAGTTATCTGCCCTTAAGTTATCAGTCCTTAAGTTATCTGTCCTTAAGTTATCTGCCCTTAAGTTATCTGTCCTTAAGTTATCTGCTCTTAAGTTATCTGTCCTTAAGTTATCTGCCCTTAAGTTATCAGCCCTTAAGTTATCTGCCCTTAAGTTATCTGTCCTTAAGTTATCAGCCCTTAAGTTATCTGTCCTTAAGTTATCTGTCCTTAAGTTATCTGCCCTTAAGTTATCTGCCCTTAAGTTATCTGTCCTTAAGTTATCTGTCCTTAAGTTATCTGCCCTTAAGTTATCTGCCCTTAAGTTATCTGCCCTTAAGTTATCTGCCCTTAAGTTATCAGTCCTTAAGTTATCTGCCCTTAAGTTATCTGTCCTTAAGTTATCTGCCCTTAAGTTATCTGCCCTTAAGTTATCAGTCCTTAAGTTATCTGTCCTTAAGTTATCTGCCCTTAAGTTATCTGTCCTTAAGTTATCAGTCCTTAAGTTATCTGCCCTTAAGTTATCTGTCCTTAAGTTATCTGCCCTTAAGTTATCTGTCCTTAAGTTATCAGCCCTTAAGTTATCAGCCCTTAAGTTATCTGTCCTTAAGTTATCAGCCCTTAAGTTATCTGCCCTTAAGTTATCTGTCCTTAAGTTATCAGCCCTTAAGTTATCTGCCCTTAAGTTATCTGTCCTTAAGTTATCTGCCCTTAAGTTATCAGCCCTTAAGTTATCTGCCCTTAAGTTATCTGTCCTTAAGTTATCTGTCCTTAAGTTATCTGCCCTTAAGTTATCTGTCCTTAAGTTATCTGTCCTTAAGTTATCTGCCCTTAAGTTATCAGCCCTTAAGTTATCTGCCCTTAAGTTATCTGTCCTTAAGTTATCTGTCCTTAAGTTATCTGCCCTTAAGTTATCAGTCCTTAAGTTATCAGCCCTTAAGTTATCAGCCCTTAAGTTATCTGCCCTTAAGTTATCTGCCCTTAAGTTATCTGTCCTTAAGTTATCAGCCCTTAAGTTATCTGTCCTTAAGTTATCTGTCCTTAAGTTATCTGCCCTTAAGTTATCTGTCCTTAAGTTATCTGCCCTTAAGTTATCTGCCCTTAAGTTATCAGTCCTTAAGTTATCTGTCCTTAAGTTATCTGTCCTTAAGTTATCAGTCCTTAAGTTATCTGTCCTTAAGTTATCTGCCCTTAAGTTATCTGCCCTTAAGTTATCTGTCCTTAAGTTATCTGTCCTTAAGTTATCTGTCCTTAAGTTATCAGCCCTTAAGTTATCTGTCCTTAAGTTATCTGCCCTTAAGTTATCAGTCCTTAAGTTATCTGTCCTTAAGTTATCTGTCCTTAAGTTATCTGCCCTTAAGTTATCTGTCCTTAAGTTATCTGTCCTTAAGTTATCTGTCCTTAAGTTATCAGCCCTTAAGTTATCTGTCCTTAAGTTATCTGCCCTTAAGTTATCTGTCCTTAAGTTATCTGCCCTTAAGTTATCTGTCCTTAAGTTATCTGTCCTTAAGTTATCTGTCCTTAAGTTATCTGTCCTTAAGTTATCAGCCCTTAAGTTATCTGTCCTTAAGTTATCTGCCCTTAAGTTATCAGTCCTTAAGTTATCTGCCCTTAAGTTATCAGCCCTTAAGTTATCTGCCCTTAAGTTATCTGTCCTTAAGTTATCTGTCCTTAAGTTATCTGCCCTTAAGTTATCTGTCCTTAAGTTATCTGTCCTTAAGTTATCAGCCCTTAAGTTATCAGCCCTTAAGTTATCTGCCCTTAAGTTATCTGTCCTTAAGTTATCAGCCCTTAAGTTATCTGCCCTTAAGTTATCAGCCCTTAAGTTATCTGCCCTTAAGTTATCTGCCCTTAAGTTATCTGTCCTTAAGTTATCAGCCCTTAAGTTATCTGCCCTTAAGTTATCTGTCCTTAAGTTATCAGCCCTTAAGTTATCAGCCCTTAAGTTATCTGCCCTTAAGTTATCTGTCCTTAAGTTATCTGTCCTTAAGTTATCTGCCCTTAAGTTATCAGTCCTTAAGTTATCAGCCCTTAAGTTATCAGCCCTTAAGTTATCTGCCCTTAAGTTATCTGCCCTTAAGTTATCTGTCCTTAAGTTATCAGCCCTTAAGTTATCTGTCCTTAAGTTATCTGTCCTTAAGTTATCTGCCCTTAAGTTATCTGTCCTTAAGTTATCTGCCCTTAAGTTATCTGCCCTTAAGTTATCAGTCCTTAAGTTATCTGTCCTTAAGTTATCTGTCCTTAAGTTATCAGTCCTTAAGTTATCTGTCCTTAAGTTATCTGCCCTTAAGTTATCTGTCCTTAAGTTATCTGTCCTTAAGTTATCAGCCCTTAAGTTATCTGTCCTTAAGTTATCTGCCCTTAAGTTATCTGTCCTTAAGTTATCTGCCCTTAAGTTATCTGTCCTTAAGTTATCTGTCCTTAAGTTATCTGTCCTTAAGTTATCTGTCCTTAAGTTATCAGCCCTTAAGTTATCTGTCCTTAAGTTATCTGCCCTTAAGTTATCAGTCCTTAAGTTATCTGCCCTTAAGTTATCAGCCCTTAAGTTATCTGCCCTTAAGTTATCTGTCCTTAAGTTATCTGTCCTTAAGTTATCTGCCCTTAAGTTATCTGTCCTTAAGTTATCTGTCCTTAAGTTATCAGCCCTTAAGTTATCAGCCCTTAAGTTATCTGCCCTTAAGTTATCTGTCCTTAAGTTATCAGCCCTTAAGTTATCTGCCCTTAAGTTATCAGCCCTTAAGTTATCTGCCCTTAAGTTATCTGCCCTTAAGTTATCTGTCCTTAAGTTATCTGCCCTTAAGTTATCTGCCCTTAAGTTATCTGCCCTTAAGTTATCTGTCCTTAAGTTATCTGTCCTTAAGTTATCAGCCCTTAAGTTATCAGCCCTTAAGTTATCTGCCCTTAAGTTATCTGTCCTTAAGTTATCTGCCCTTAAGTTATCAGCCCTTAAGTTATCTGCCCTTAAGTTATCTGCCCTTAAGTTATCTGTCCTTAAGTTATCAGCCCTTAAGTTATCTGCCCTTAAGTTATCAGCCCTTAAGTTATCTGCCCTTAAGTTATCTGTCCTTAAGTTATCTGTCCTTAAGTTATCTGCCCTTAAGTTATCTGCCCTTAAGTTATCTGCCCTTAAGTTATCTGTCCTTAAGTTATCTGTCCTTAAGTTATCTGCCCTTAAGTTATCTGCCCTTAAGTTATCTGTCCTTAAGTTATCTGCCCTTAAGTTATCAGCCCTTAAGTTATCTGCCCTTAAGTTATCTGTCCTTAAGTTATCTGCCCTTAAGTTATCTGTCCTTAAGTTATCAGCCCTTAAGTTATCTGCCCTTAAGTTATCAGCCCTTAAGTTATCTGCCCTTAAGTTATCTGCCCTTAAGTTATCAGCCCTTAAGTTATCTGTCCTTAAGTTATCTGCCCTTAAGTTATCTGTCCTTAAGTTATCTGCCCTTAAGTTATCTGCCCTTAAGTTATCAGCCCTTAAGTTATCTGCCCTTAAGTTATCTGTCCTTAAGTTATCAGCCCTTAAGTTATCAGCCCTTAAGTTATCTGTCCTTAAGTTATCTGTCCTTAAGTTATCTGTCCTTAAGTTATCAGCCCTTAAGTTAAGTTATCTGCCCTTAAGTTATCAGCCCTTAAGTTATCTGTCCTTAAGTTATCTGTCCTTAAGTTATCTGTCCTTAAGTTATCAGCCCTTAAGTTAAGTTATCTGTCCTTAAGTTATCTGTCCTTAAGTTATCTGTCCTTAAGTTATCTGCCCTTAAGTTATCAGCCCTTAAGTTATCAGCCCTTAAGTTATCAGCCCTTAAGTTATCTGCCCTTAAGTTATCTGCCCTTAAGTTATCTGTCCTTAAGTTATCTGTCCTTAAGTTATCTGTCCTTAAGTTATCTGTCCTTAAGTTATCTGTCCTTAAGTTATCAGCCCTTAAGTTATCTGTCCTTAAGTTATCAGCCCTTAAGTTAAGTTATCTGCCCTTAAGTTATCTGCCCTTAAGTTATCTGCCCTTAAGTTATCTGCCCTTAAGTTATCTGTCCTTAAGTTATCTGTCCTTAAGTTATCTGTCCTTAAGTTATCTGTCCTTAAGTTATCAGCCCTTAAGTTATCTGTCCTTAAGTTATCTGTCCTTAAGTTATCTGTCCTTAAGTTATCTGCCCTTAAGTTATCTGTCCTTAAGTTATCTGCCCTTAAGTTATCTGTCCTTAAGTTATCTGTCCTTAAGTTATCTGCCCTTAAGTTATCAGTCCTTAAGTTATCTGCCCTTAAGTTAAGTTATCTGCCCTTAAGTTATCTGTCCTTAAGTTATCTGTCCTTAAGTTATCTGCCCTTAAGTTAAGTTATCTGCCCTTAAGTTATCTGTCCTTAAGTTATCTGTCCTTAAGTTATCTGCCCTTAAGTTAAGTTATCTGCCCTTAAGTTATCTGTCCTTAAGTTATCTGTCCTTAAGTTATCAGTCCTTAAGTTATCTGTCCTTAAGTTATCTGTCCTTAAGTTATCTGTCCTTAAGTTATCTGCCCTTAAGTTAAGTTATCTGTCCTTAAGTTATCTGCCCTTAAGTTATCTGCCCTTAAGTTATCTGCCCTTAAGTTATCTGCCCTTAAGTTATCTGCCCTTAAGTTAAGTTATCTGTCCTTAAGTTATCTGTCCTTAAGTTATCTGTCCTTAAGTTATCTGTCCTTAAGTTATCTGCCCTTAAGTTATCTGCCCTTAAGTTAAGTTATCTGTCCTTAAGTTATCTGTCCTTAAGTTATCTGCCCTTAAGTTATCTGTCCTTAAGTTATCTGCCCTTAAGTTATCTGCCCTTAAGTTATCTGCCCTTAAGTTAAGTTATCTGTCCTTAAGTTATCTGTCCTTAAGTTATCTGTCCTTAAGTTATCTGTCCTTAAGTTATCTGTCCTTAAGTTATCTGTCCTTAAGTTATCTGCCCTTAAGTTATCTGCCCTTAAGTTAAGTTATCTGTCCTTAAGTTATCTGTCCTTAAGTTATCTGTCCTTAAGTTATCTGCCCTTAAGTTATCTGTCCTTAAGTTATCTGTCCTTAAGTTATCTGTCCTTAAGTTATCTGTCCTTAAGTTATCTGTCCTTAAGTTATCTGTCCTTAAGTTATCTGCCCTTAAGTTATCTGCCCTTAAGTTAAGTTATCTGTCCTTAAGTTATCTGTCCTTAAGTTATCTGTCCTTAAGTTAAGTTATCTGTCCTTAAGTTATCTGTCCTTAAGTTATCTGCCCTTAAGTTATCTGCCCTTAAGTTAAGTTATCTGTCCTTAAGTTATCTGTCCTTAAGTTATCTGTCCTTAAGTTATCAGTCCTTAAGTTATCTGTCCTTAAGTTATCTGTCCTTAAGTTATCTGCCCTTAAGTTAAGTTATCTGCCCTTAAGTTATCTGTCCTTAAGTTAAGTTATCTGTCCTTAAGTTATCTGTCCTTAAGTTATCTGTCCTTAAGTTATCTGCCCTTAAGTTAAGTTATCTGTCCTTAAGTTATCTGTCCTTAAGTTATCTGTCCTTAAGTTATCTGTCCTTAAGTTATCTGCCCTTAAGTTAAGTTATCTGCCCTTAAGTTATCTGTCCTTAAGTTATCTGTCCTTAAGTTATCAGTCCTTAAGTTATCTGTCCTTAAGTTATCTGTCCTTAAGTTATCTGCCCTTAAGTTAAGTTATCTGCCCTTAAGTTATCAGCCCTTAAGTTATCTGCCCTTAAGTTATCAGTCCTTAAGTTATCTGTCCTTAAGTTATCTGCCCTTAAGTTATCTGTCCTTAAGTTATCTGCCCTTAAGTTATCTGTCCTTAAGTTATCTGCCCTTAAGTTATCAGCCCTTAAGTTATCAGCCCTTAAGTTATCAGTCCTTAAGTTATCTGCCCTTAAGTTATCAGCCCTTAAGTTATCTGTCCTTAAGTTATCTGCCCTTAAGTTATCAGCCCTTAAGTTATCTGCCCTTAAGTTATCTGTCCTTAAGTTATCTGCCCTTAAGTTATCAGCCCTTAAGTTATCTGTCCTTAAGTTATCTGCCCTTAAGTTATCAGCCCTTAAGTTATCTGTCCTTAAGTTATCTGCCCTTAAGTTATCAGCCCTTAAGTTATCTGTCCTTAAGTTATCTGCCCTTAAGTTATCAGCCCTTAAGTTATCTGTCCTTAAGTTATCTGTCCTTAAGTTATCTGCCCTTAAGTTATCTGTCCTTAAGTTATCTGTCCTTAAGTTATCTGCCCTTAAGTTATCTGTCCTTAAGTTATCTGCCCTTAAGTTATCAGCCCTTAAGTTATCTGTCCTTAAGTTATCTGCCCTTAAGTTATCTGTCCTTAAGTTATCTGCCCTTAAGTTATCAGCCCTTAAGTTATCTGTCCTTAAGTTATCTGTCCTTAAGTTATCAGCCCTTAAGTTATCTGTCCTTAAGTTATCTGCCCTTAAGTTATCAGCCCTTAAGTTATCTGTCCTTAAGTTATCTGCCCTTAAGTTATCAGCCCTTAAGTTATCTGTCCTTAAGTTATCTGTCCTTAAGTTATCTGCCCTTAAGTTATCTGTCCTTAAGTTATCTGCCCTTAAGTTATCTGTCCTTAAGTTATCTGTCCTTAAGTTATCTGCCCTTAAGTTATCTGTCCTTAAGTTATCTGTCCTTAAGTTATCTGCCCTTAAGTTATCAGCCCTTAAGTTATCTGCCCTTAAGTTATCTGTCCTTAAGTTATCTGCCCTTAAGTTATCAGCCCTTAAGTTATCTGTCCTTAAGTTATCAGCCCTTAAGTTATCAGTCCTTAAGTTATCAGCCCTTAAGTTATCTGTCCTTAAGTTATCAGCCCTTAAGTTATCTGTCCTTAAGTTATCTGCCCTTAAGTTATCTGCCCTTAAGTTATCTGCCCTTAAGTTATCAGCCCTTAAGTTATCAGCCCTTAAGTTATCAGCCCTTAAGTTATCTGTCCTTAAGTTATCTGTCCTTAAGTTATCTGTCCTTAAGTTATCTGCCCTTAAGTTATCTGCCCTTAAGTTATCTGTCCTTAAGTTATCTGTCCTTAAGTTATCTGTCCTTAAGTTATCTGTCCTTAAGTTATCTGCCCTTAAGTTATCTGCCCTTAAGTTATCAGCCCTTAAGTTATCAGCCCTTAAGTTATCAGCCCTTAAGTTATCTGTCCTTAAGTTATCTGTCCTTAAGTTATCTGTCCTTAAGTTATCTGCCCTTAAGTTATCAGCCCTTAAGTTATCAGCCCTTAAGTTATCAGCCCTTAAGTTATCTGTCCTTAAGTTATCTGTCCTTAAGTTATCTGTCCTTAAGTTATCTGCCCTTAAGTTATCAGCCCTTAAGTTATCAGCCCTTAAGTTATCTGTCCTTAAGTTATCTGTCCTTAAGTTATCTGTCCTTAAGTTATCAGCCCTTAAGTTATCTGTCCTTAAGTTATCTGTCCTTAAGTTATCAGTCCTTAAGTTATCTGTCCTTAAGTTATCTGTCCTTAAGTTATCTGTCCTTAAGTTATCAGCCCTTAAGTTATCTGCCCTTAAGTTATCTGTCCTTAAGTTATCTGCTCTTAAGTTATCTGTCCTTAAGTTATCTGCCCTTAAGTTATCTGTCCTTAAGTTATCTGTCCTTAAGTTATCTGCCCTTAAGTTATCTGTCCTTAAGTTATCTGTCCTTAAGTTATCTGTCCTTAAGTTATCTGCTCTTAAGTTATCAGCCCTTAAGTTATCTGCCCTTAAGTTATCTGTCCTTAAGTTATCTGCCCTTAAGTTATCTGTCCTTAAGTTATCTGCCCTTAAGTTATCTGTCCTTAAGTTATCTGTCCTTAAGTTATCAGCCCTTAAGTTATCTGCCCTTAAGTTATCTGCCCTTAAGTTATCAGCCCTTAAGTTATCTGCCCTTAAGTTATCAGCCCTTAAGTTATCTGTCCTTAAGTTATCTGTCCTTAAGTTATCTGCCCTTAAGTTATCAGCCCTTAAGTTATCTGTCCTTAAGTTATCTGCCCTTAAGTTATCTGCCCTTAAGTTATCTGTCCTTAAGTTATCTGTCCTTAAGTTATCTGTCCTTAAGTTATCTGTCCTTAAGTTATCAGCCCTTAAGTTATCTGCCCTTAAGTTATCTGCCCTTAAGTTATCTGTCCTTAAGTTATCTGTCCTTATCTGCCCTTAAGTTATCTGTCCTTAAGTTATCAGCCCTTAAGTTATCTGTCCTTAAGTTATCTGTCCTTAAGTTATCTGTCCTTATCTGCCCTTAAGTTATCTGTCCTTAAGTTATCTGTCCTTAAGTTATCTGTCCTTAAGTTATCTGCCCTTAAGTTATCTGCCCTTAAGTTATCTGCCCTTAAGTTATCTGCTCTTAAGTTATCAGTCCTTAAGTTATCTGTCCTTAAGTTATCTGCCCTTAAGTTATCAGCCCTTAAGTTATCTGTCCTTAAGTTATCTGTCCTTAAGTTATCTGTCCTTAAGTTATCTGCTCTTAAGTTATCAGCCCTTAAGTTATCTGCCCTTAAGTTATCTGTCCTTAAGTTATCTGCCCTTAAGTTATCTGTCCTTAAGTTATCTGCCCTTAAGTTATCTGTCCTTAAGTTATCTGTCCTTAAGTTATCAGCCCTTAAGTTATCTGCCCTTAAGTTATCTGCCCTTAAGTTATCAGCCCTTAAGTTATCTGCCCTTAAGTTATCAGCCCTTAAGTTATCTGTCCTTAAGTTATCTGTCCTTAAGTTATCAGCCCTTAAGTTATCAGCCCTTAAGTTATCTGTCCTTAAGTTATCAGCCCTTAAGTTATCAGCCCTTAAGTTATCTGTCCTTAAGTTATCAGCCCTTAAGTTATCAGCCCTTAAGTTATCTGCCCTTAAGTTATCTGTCCTTAAGTTATCTGTCCTTAAGTTATCAGCCCTTAAGTTATCAGCCCTTAAGTTATCAGCCCTTAAGTTATCTGTCCTTAAGTTATCTGTCCTTAAGTTATCAGCCCTTAAGTTATCTGTCCTTAAGTTATCTGTCCTTAAGTTATCTGTCCTTAAGTTATCTGTCCTTAAGTTATCAGCCCTTAAGTTATCTGTCCTTAAGTTATCTGTCCTTAAGTTATCTGTCCTTAAGTTATCTGTCCTTAAGTTATCAGCCCTTAAGTTATCTGTCCTTAAGTTATCTGTCCTTAAGTTATCAGCCCTTAAGTTATCAGCCCTTAAGTTATCTGCCCTTAAGTTATCAGTCCTTAAGTTATCTGTCCTTAAGTTATCTGCCCTTAAGTTATCTGCCCTTAAGTTATCAGCCCTTAAGTTATCAGCCCTTAAGTTATCAGCCCTTAAGTTATCAGTCCTTAAGTTATCTGCCCTTAAGTTATCTGCCCTTAAGTTATCAGCCCTTAAGTTATCTGCCCTTAAGTTATCTGCCCTTAAGTTATCAGCCCTTAAGTTATCAGCCCTTAAGTTATCTGCCCTTAAGTTATCTGCCCTTAAGTTATCTGTCCTTAAGTTATCTGCCCTTAAGTTATCAGTCCTTAAGTTATCTGCCCTTAAGTTATCTGCCCTTAAGTTATCTGCCCTTAAGTTATCTGTCCTTAAGTTATCTGCCCTTAAGTTATCAGCCCTTAAGTTATCTGCCCTTAAGTTATCAGCCCTTAAGTTATCTGCCCTTAAGTTATCAGCCCTTAAGTTATCTGTCCTTAAGTTATCTGTCCTTAAGTTATCTGTCTTTAAGTTATCTGCCCTTAAGTTATCAGTCCTTAAGTTATCTGCCCTTAAGTTATCTGCCCTTAAGTTATCAGCCCTTAAGTTATCTGCCCTTAAGTTATCAGTCCTTAAGTTATCTGTCCTTAAGTTATCTGCCCTTAAGTTATCTGCCCTTAAGTTATCAGTCCTTAAGTTATCTGCCCTTAAGTTATCAGTCCTTAAGTTATCTGTCCTTAAGTTATCTGTCTTTAAGTTATCTGCCCTTAAGTTATCTGCCCTTAAGTTATCAGTCCTTAAGTTATCTGCCCTTAAGTTATCAGTCCTTAAGTTATCTGTCCTTAAGTTATCAGTCCTTAAGTTATCTGCCCTTAAGTTATCTGCCCTTAAGTTATCAGCCCTTAAGTTATCTGCCCTTAAGTTATCAGTCCTTAAGTTATCTGTCCTTAAGTTATCTGCCCTTAAGTTATCTGCCCTTAAGTTATCAGTCCTTAAGTTATCTGCCCTTAAGTTATCAGCCCTTAAGTTATCTGCCCTTAAGTTATCAGTCCTTAAGTTATCTGTCCTTAAGTTATCTGCCCTTAAGTTATCTGCCCTTAAGTTATCTGTCCTTAAGTTATCTGTCCTTAAGTTATCTGTCCTTAAGTTATCTGCCCTTAAGTTATCTGCCCTTAAGTTATCTGTCCTTAAGTTATCAGCCCTTAAGTTATCTGCCCTTAAGTTATCTGCCCTTAAGTTATCTGTCCTTAAGTTATCAGCCCTTAAGTTATCTGCCCTTAAGTTATCTGCCCTTAAGTTATCTGCCCTTAAGTTATCTGTCCTTAAGTTATCTGCCCTTAAGTTATCTGCCCTTAAGTTATCTGTCCTTAAGTTATCTGCCCTTAAGTTATCTGCCCTTAAGTTATCTGCCCTTAAGTTATCTGCCCTTAAGTTATCTGTCCTTAAGTTATCTGCCCTTAAGTTATCTGCCCTTAAGTTATCTGCCCTTAAGTTATCTGCCCTTAAGTTATCTGCCCTTAAGTTATCTGCCCTTAAGTTATCTGTCCTTAAGTTATCTGCCCTTAAGTTATCTGCCCTTAAGTTATCTGCCCTTAAGTTATCTGCCCTTAAGTTATCTGCCCTTAAGTTATCTGCCCTTAAGTTATCAGCCCTTAAGTTATCTGCCCTTAAGTTATCTGCCCTTAAGTTATCTGCCCTTAAGTTATCTGTCCTTAAGTTATCTGCCCTTAAGTTATCTGCCCTTAAGTTATCTGCCCTTAAGTTATCTGCCCTTAAGTTATCTGCCCTTAAGTTATCTGCCCTTAAGTTATCAGCCCTTAAGTTATCTGCCCTTAAGTTATCTGCCCTTAAGTTATCTGCCCTTAAGTTATCTGTCCTTAAGTTATCTGCCCTTAAGTTATCTGCCCTTAAGTTATCTGTCCTTAAGTTATCTGCCCTTAAGTTATCTGCCCTTAAGTTATCTGCCCTTAAGTTATCTGCCCTTAAGTTATCTGTCCTTAAGTTATCTGTCCTTAAGTTATCAGCCCTTAAGTTATCTGCCCTTAAGTTATCTGCCCTTAAGTTATCTGCCCTTAAGTTATCTGTCCTTAAGTTATCTGCCCTTAAGTTATCTGCCCTTAAGTTATCTGTCCTTAAGTTATCTGCCCTTAAGTTATCTGCCCTTAAGTTATCTGCCCTTAAGTTATCTGCCCTTAAGTTATCTGTCCTTAAGTTATCTGTCCTTAAGTTATCTGCCCTTAAGTTATCTGCCCTTAAGTTATCTGCCCTTAAGTTATCTGTCCTTAAGTTATCTGCCCTTAAGTTATCTGCCCTTAAGTTATCTGTCCTTAAGTTATCTGCCCTTAAGTTATCTGCCCTTAAGTTATCTGCCCTTAAGTTATCTGTCCTTAAGTTATCTGTCCTTAAGTTATCTGTCCTTAAGTTATCAGCCCTTAAGTTATCTGCCCTTAAGTTATCTGCCCTTAAGTTATCAGTCCTTAAGTTATCTGCCCTTAAGTTATCTGTCCTTAAGTTATCTGCCCTTAAGTTATCAGCCCTTAAGTTATCTGCCCTTAAGTTATCTGCCCTTAAGTTATCAGTCCTTAAGTTATCTGCCCTTAAGTTATCTGCCCTTAAGTTATCTGTCCTTAAGTTATCTGCCCTTAAGTTATCTGCCCTTAAGTTATCTGCCCTTAAGTTATCTGTCCTTAAGTTATCTGCCCTTAAGTTATCAGCCCTTAAGTTATCTGCCCTTAAGTTATCTGCCCTTAAGTTATCAGTCCTTAAGTTATCTGCCCTTAAGTTATCTGCCCTTAAGTTATCTGCCCTTAAGTTATCTGCCCTTAAGTTATCTGCCCTTAAGTTATCTGTCCTTAAGTTATCTGTCCTTAAGTTATCTGTCCTTAAGTTATCAGCCCTTAAGTTATCTGCCCTTAAGTTATCAGCCCTTAAGTTATCTGCCCTTAAGTTATCTGCCCTTAAGTTATCAGTCCTTAAGTTATCTGCCCTTAAGTTATCAGCCCTTAAGTTATCTGCCCTTAAGTTATCTGCCCTTAAGTTATCAGTCCTTAAGTTATCTGCCCTTAAGTTATCTGCCCTTAAGTTATCTGCCCTTAAGTTATCAGTCCTTAAGTTATCTGCCCTTAAGTTATCAGTCCTTAAGTTATCAGTCCTTAAGTTATCTGTCCTTAAGTTATCTGTCCTTAAGTTATCTGTCCTTAAGTTATCTGCCCTTAAGTTATCTGCCCTTAAGTTATCTGCCCTTAAGTTATCAGCCCTTAAGTTATCAGCCCTTAAGTTATCAGTCCTTAAGTTATCAGCCCTTAAGTTATCAGTCCTTAAGTTATCAGTCCTTAAGTTATCTGTCCTTAAGTTATCTGTCCTTAAGTTATCTGTCCTTAAGTTATCTGCCCTTAAGTTATCTGCCCTTAAGTTATCTGTCCTTAAGTTATCTGTCCTTAAGTTATCAGCCCTTAAGTTATCTGTCCTTAAGTTATCTGTCCTTAAGTTATCTGTCCTTAAGTTATCTGTCCTTAAGTTATCTGCCCTTAAGTTATCTGCCCTTAAGTTATCTGCCCTTAAGTTATCAGCCCTTAAGTTATCAGTCCTTAAGTTATCAGTCCTTAAGTTATCTGCCCTTAAGTTATCAGTCCTTAAGTTATCAGTCCTTAAGTTATCTGTCCTTAAGTTATCTGTCCTTAAGTTATCTGCCCTTAAGTTATCAGCCCTTAAGTTATCTGTCCTTAAGTTATCTGCCCTTAAGTTATCTGCCCTTAAGTTATCAGTCCTTAAGTTATCAATCCTTATCTGCCCTTAAGTTATCAGCCCTTAAGTTATCAGTCCTTAAGTTATCAATCCTTATCTGCCCTTAAGTTATCAGTCCTTAAGTTATCAGTCCTTAAGTTATCTGTCCTTAAGTTATCTGCCCTTATCTGCCCTTAAGTTATCTGTCCTTAAGTTATCTGCCCTTATCTGCCCTTAAGTTATCTGTCCTTAAGTTATCTGCCCTTAAGTTATCTGTCCTTAAGTTATCTGTCCTTAAGTTATCTGCCCTTAAGTTATCTGTCCTTAAGTTATCTGTCCTTAAGTTATCAGCCCTTAAGTTATCAGTCCTTAAGTTATCAGCCCTTAAGTTATCTGTCCTTAAGTTATCTGTCCTTAAGTTATCTGTCCTTAAGTTATCTGTCCTTAAGTTATCTGTCCTTAAGTTATCTGCCCTTAAGTTATCTGTCCTTAAGTTATCTGTCCTTAAGTTATCAGCCCTTAAGTTATCTGTCCTTAAGTTATCTGTCCTTAAGTTATCTGTCCTTAAGTTATCAGCCCTTAAGTTATCTGTCCTTAAGTTATCTGTCCTTAAGTTATCTGCCCTTAAGTTATCTGCCCTTAAGTTATCTGTCCTTAAGTTATCTGCCCTTAAGTTATCTGTCCTTAAGTTATCTGTCCTTAAGTTATCTGCCCTTAAGTTATCTGCCCTTAAGTTATCTGCCCTTAAGTTATCTGTCCTTAAGTTATCTGCCCTTAAGTTATCTGTCCTTAAGTTATCTGTCCTTAAGTTATCTGCCCTTAAGTTATCTGCCCTTAAGTTATCTGCCCTTAAGTTATCTGTCCTTAAGTTATCAGCCCTTAAGTTATCTGCCCTTAAGTTATCTGTCCTTAAGTTATCTGTCCTTAAGTTATCAGCCCTTAAGTTATCTGTCCTTAAGTTATCTGTCCTTAAGTTATCTGTCCTTAAGTTATCTGTCCTTAAGTTATCTGCCCTTAAGTTATCTGCCCTTAAGTTATCAGCCCTTAAGTTATCTGCCCTTAAGTTATCTGTCCTTAAGTTATCTGCTCTTAAGTTATCAGCCCTTAAGTTATCTGCCCTTAAGTTATCAGCCCTTAAGTTATCTGTCCTTAAGTTATCTGTCCTTAAGTTATCTGTCCTTAAGTTATCAGCCCTTAAGTTATCTGTCCTTAAGTTATCTGTCCTTAAGTTATCAGCCCTTAAGTTATCAGCCCTTAAGTTATCTGTCCTTAAGTTATCTGTCCTTAAGTTATCAGCCCTTAAGTTATCAGTCCTTAAGTTATCTGTCCTTAAGTTATCAGCCCTTAAGTTATCTGTCCTTAAGTTATCTGCCCTTAAGTTATCTGTCCTTAAGTTATCTGTCCTTAAGTTATCTGCCCTTAAGTTATCTGCCCTTAAGTTATCTGTCCTTAAGTTATCTGCCCTTAAGTTATCTGTCCTTAAGTTATCTGTCCTTAAGTTATCTGTCCTTAAGTTATCTGTCCTTAAGTTATCTGTCCTTAAGTTATCTGTCCTTAAGTTATCAGTCCTTAAGTTATCTGTCCTTAAGTTATCTGTCCTTAAGTTATCAGTCCTTAAGTTATCTGTCCTTAAGTTATCAGTCCTTAAGTTATCTGTCCTTAAGTTATCTGCCCTTAAGTTATCAGTCCTTAAGTTATCTGTCCTTAAGTTATCTGTCCTTAAGTTATCAGTCCTTAAGTTATCTGTCCTTAAGTTATCTGTCCTTAAGTTATCAGTCCTTAAGTTATCAGCCCTTAAGTTATCAGTCCTTAAGTTATCTGCCCTTAAGTTATCTGCCCTTAAGTTATCAGTCCTTAAGTTATCAGTCCTTAAGTTATCTGTCCTTAAGTTATCAGTCCTTAAGTTATCTGTCCTTAAGTTATCTGCCCTTAAGTTATCAGTCCTTAAGTTATCTGTCCTTAAGTTATCAGCCCTTAAGTTATCTGTCCTTAAGTTATCTGTCCTTAAGTTATCAGCCCTTAAGTTATCTGTCCTTAAGTTATCTGTCCTTAAGTTATCAGTCCTTAAGTTATCAGTCCTTAAGTTATCAGTCCTTAAGTTATCTGCCCTTAAGTTATCTGTCCTTAAGTTATCTGCCCTTAAGTTATCAGTCCTTAAGTTATCAGTCCTTAAGTTATCTGTCCTTAAGTTAAGTTATCTGCCCTTAAGTTATCTGCCCTTAAGTTATCTGTCCTTAAGTTAAGTTATCTGCCCTTAAGTTATCTGCCCTTAAGTTATCTGTCCTTAAGTTATCTGCCCTTAAGTTAAGTTATCTGCCCTTAAGTTATCTGCCCTTAAGTTATCTGTCCTTAAGTTATCTGTCCTTAAGTTATCAGTCCTTAAGTTATCAGTCCTTAAGTTATCTGTCCTTAAGTTATCTGTCCTTAAGTTATCAGTCCTTAAGTTATCTGTCCTTAAGTTATCTGTCCTTAAGTTATCAGTCCTTAAGTTATCTGTCCTTAAGTTATCTGTCCTTAAGTTATCTGTCCTTAAGTTATCTGTCCTTAAGTTATCAGTCCTTAAGTTATCTGTCCTTAAGTTATCTGTCCTTAAGTTATCAGTCCTTAAGTTATCTGTCCTTAAGTTATCTGTCCTTAAGTTATCTGTCCTTAAGTTATCTGTCCTTAAGTTATCAGTCCTTAAGTTATCTGTCCTTAAGTTATCTGTCCTTAAGTTATCAGTCCTTAAGTTATCAGTCCTTAAGTTATCTGTCCTTAAGTTATCTGTCCTTAAGTTATCTGTCCTTAAGTTAAGTTATCTGCCCTTAAGTTAAGTTATCTGCCCTTAAGTTATCAGCCCTTAAGTTATCTGTCCTTAAGTTATCAGTCCTTAAGTTATCAGTCCTTAAGTTATCTGTCCTTAAGTTATCTGTCCTTAAGTTATCAGTCCTTAAGTTATCAGTCCTTAAGTTATCTGTCCTTAAGTTATCTGTCCTTAAGTTATCTGTCCTTAAGTTATCTGTCCTTAAGTTATCAGTCCTTAAGTTATCTGCCCTTAAGTTAAGTTATCTGTCCTTAAGTTATCAGTCCTTAAGTTATCTGTCCTTAAGTTATCTGCCCTTAAGTTAAGTTATCTGCCCTTAAGTTATCTGTCCTTAAGTTATCTGTCCTTAAGTTATCAGTCCTTAAGTTATCTGTCCTTAAGTTATCTGTCCTTAAGTTATCTGCCCTTAAGTTAAGTTATCTGCCCTTAAGTTATCAGCCCTTAAGTTATCTGCCCTTAAGTTATCAGTCCTTAAGTTATCTGTCCTTAAGTTATCTGCCCTTAAGTTATCTGTCCTTAAGTTATCTGCCCTTAAGTTATCAGCCCTTAAGTTATCAGCCCTTAAGTTATCTGCCCTTAAGTTATCTGTCCTTAAGTTATCTGCCCTTAAGTTATCAGCCCTTAAGTTATCAGCCCTTAAGTTATCAGTCCTTAAGTTATCTGCCCTTAAGTTATCTGCCCTTAAGTTATCTGTCCTTAAGTTATCTGCCCTTAAGTTATCTGTCCTTAAGTTATCTGCCCTTAAGTTATCAGCCCTTAAGTTATCTGTCCTTAAGTTATCTGCCCTTAAGTTATCAGCCCTTAAGTTATCTGTCCTTAAGTTATCTGCCCTTAAGTTATCAGCCCTTAAGTTATCTGTTCTTAAGTTATCTGCCCTTAAGTTATCTGCCCTTAAGTTATCAGCCCTTAAGTTATCAGCCCTTAAGTTATCTGTCCTTAAGTTATCTGTCCTTAAGTTATCTGTCCTTAAGTTATCTGTCCTTAAGTTATCTGCCCTTAAGTTATCTGTCCTTAAGTTATCTGTCCTTAAGTTATCTGCCCTTAAGTTATCTGTCCTTAAGTTATCAGCCCTTAAGTTATCTGTCCTTAAGTTATCTGTCCTTAAGTTATCTGCCCTTAAGTTATCTGTCCTTAAGTTATCAGTCCTTAAGTTATCTGTCCTTAAGTTATCTGTCCTTAAGTTATCTGCCCTTAAGTTATCTGCCCTTAAGTTATCTGTCCTTAAGTTATCTGCCCTTAAGTTATCTGCCCTTAAGTTATCTGCCCTTAAGTTATCTGTCCTTAAGTTATCAGCCCTTAAGTTATCTGTCCTTAAGTTATCTGTCCTTAAGTTATCTGCCCTTAAGTTATCTGTCCTTAAGTTATCAGTCCTTAAGTTATCTGTCCTTAAGTTATCTGTCCTTAAGTTATCTGCCCTTAAGTTATCTGCCCTTAAGTTATCTGTCCTTAAGTTATCTGTCCTTAAGTTATCTGCCCTTAAGTTATCTGCCCTTAAGTTATCTGTCCTTAAGTTATCAGTCCTTAAGTTATCTGTCCTTAAGTTATCTGTCCTTAAGTTATCTGCCCTTAAGTTATC
Organism: Odontesthes bonariensis; assembly: GCF_027942865.1. Taxonomy (NCBI): domain Eukaryota; kingdom Metazoa; phylum Chordata; class Actinopteri; order Atheriniformes; family Atherinopsidae; genus Odontesthes; species Odontesthes bonariensis. Next base: position 1,710,794 of record NC_134525.1, on the reverse strand, counting down.
AGCCCTTAAGTTATCTGTCCTTAAGTTATCTGTCCTTAAGTTATCTGTCCTTAAGTTATCTGCCCTTAAGTTATCAGCCCTTAAGTTATCTGTCCTTAAGTTATCTGTCCTTAAGTTATCTGTCCTTAAGTTATCTGTCCTTAAGTTATCTGCCCTTAAGTTATCTGTCCTTAAGTTATCTGTCCTTAAGTTATCTGTCCTTAAGTTATCTGCTCTTAAGTTATCTGTCCTTAAGTTATCTGTCCTTAAGTTATCTGCCCTTAAGTTATCTGTCCTTAAGTTATCTGTCCTTAAGTTATCTGCCCTTAAGTTATCTGTCCTTAAGTTATCTGTCCTTAAGTTATCTGTCCTTAAGTTATCTGCCCTTAAGTTATCTGTCCTTAAGTTATCTGTCCTTAAGTTATCTGCTCTTAAGTTATCAGTCCTTAAGTTATCTGCCCTTAAGTTATCTGTCCTTAAGTTATCTGTCCTTAAGTTATCTGCTCTTAAGTTATCTGTCCTTAAGTTATCTGCCCTTAAGTTATCAGCCCTTAAGTTATCTGCCCTTAAGTTATCTGTCCTTAAGTTATCAGCCCTTAAGTTATCTGCCCTTAAGTTATCAGCCCTTAAGTTATCTGCCCTTAAGTTATCTGTCCTTAAGTTATCTGCTCTTAAGTTATCAGCCCTTAAGTTATCTGCCCTTAAGTTATCAGCCCTTAAGTTATCTGTCCTTAAGTTATCTGCTCTTAAGTTATCAGCCCTTAAGTTATCTGCCCTTAAGTTATCAGCCCTTAAGTTATCTGTCCTTAAGTTATCTGCCCTTAAGTTATCAGCCCTTAAGTTATCTGCCCTTAAGTTATCTGTCCTTAAGTTATCTGCTCTTAAGTTATCTGTCCTTAAGTTATCTGTCCTTAAGTTATCTGCCCTTAAGTTATCTGCCCTTAAGTTATCTGTCCTTAAGTTATCTGTCCTTAAGTTATCTGCCCTTAAGTTATCTGCCCTTAAGTTATCTGCCCTTAAGTTATCTGCCCTTAAGTTATCAGTCCTTAAGTTATCTGCCCTTAAGTTATCTGTCCTTAAGTTATCTGCCCTTAAGTTATCTGCCCTTAAGTTATCAGTCCTTAAGTTATCTGTCCTTAAGTTATCTGCCCTTAAGTTATCTGTCCTTAAGTTATCAGTCCTTAAGTTATCTGCCCTTAAGTTATCTGTCCTTAAGTTATCTGCCCTTAAGTTATCTGTCCTTAAGTTATCAGCCCTTAAGTTATCAGCCCTTAAGTTATCTGTCCTTAAGTTATCAGCCCTTAAGTTATCTGCCCTTAAGTTATCTGTCCTTAAGTTATCAGCCCTTAAGTTATCTGCCCTTAAGTTATCTGTCCTTAAGTTATCTGCCCTTAAGTTATCAGCCCTTAAGTTATCTGCCCTTAAGTTATCTGTCCTTAAGTTATCTGTCCTTAAGTTATCTGCCCTTAAGTTATCTGTCCTTAAGTTATCTGTCCTTAAGTTATCTGCCCTTAAGTTATCAGCCCTTAAGTTATCTGCCCTTAAGTTATCTGTCCTTAAGTTATCTGTCCTTAAGTTATCTGCCCTTAAGTTATCAGTCCTTAAGTTATCAGCCCTTAAGTTATCAGCCCTTAAGTTATCTGCCCTTAAGTTATCTGCCCTTAAGTTATCTGTCCTTAAGTTATCAGCCCTTAAGTTATCTGTCCTTAAGTTATCTGTCCTTAAGTTATCTGCCCTTAAGTTATCTGTCCTTAAGTTATCTGCCCTTAAGTTATCTGCCCTTAAGTTATCAGTCCTTAAGTTATCTGTCCTTAAGTTATCTGTCCTTAAGTTATCAGTCCTTAAGTTATCTGTCCTTAAGTTATCTGCCCTTAAGTTATCTGCCCTTAAGTTATCTGTCCTTAAGTTATCTGTCCTTAAGTTATCAGCCCTTAAGTTATCAGTCCTTAAGTTATCTGTCCTTAAGTTATCTGTCCTTAAGTTATCAGCCCTTAAGTTATCAGTCCTTAAGTTATCTGTCCTTAAGTTATCTGTCCTTAAGTTATCTGCCCTTAAGTTATCTGTCCTTAAGTTATCTGTCCTTAAGTTATCTGTCCTTAAGTTATCAGCCCTTAAGTTATCTGTCCTTAAGTTATCTGTCCTTAAGTTATCTGTCCTTAAGTTATCAGCCCTTAAGTTATCTGTCCTTAAGTTATCTGCCCTTAAGTTATCTGTCCTTAAGTTATCTGCCCTTAAGTTATCTGTCCTTAAGTTATCTGTCCTTAAGTTATCTGTCCTTAAGTTATCTGTCCTTAAGTTATCAGCCCTTAAGTTATCTGTCCTTAAGTTATCTGCCCTTAAGTTATCAGTCCTTAAGTTATCTGCCCTTAAGTTATCAGCCCTTAAGTTATCTGCCCTTAAGTTATCTGTCCTTAAGTTATCTGTCCTTAAGTTATCTGCCCTTAAGTTATCTGTCCTTAAGTTATCTGTCCTTAAGTTATCAGCCCTTAAGTTATCAGCCCTTAAGTTATCTGCCCTTAAGTTATCTGTCCTTAAGTTATCAGCCCTTAAGTTATCTGCCCTTAAGTTATCAGCCCTTAAGTTATCTGCCCTTAAGTTATCTGCCCTTAAGTTATCTGTCCTTAAGTTATCAGCCCTTAAGTTATCTGCCCTTAAGTTATCAGCCCTTAAGTTATCTGCCCTTAAGTTATCTGTCCTTAAGTTATCTGCCCTTAAGTTATCAGCCCTTAAGTTATCTGCCCTTAAGTTATCTGTCCTTAAGTTATCTGTCCTTAAGTTATCTGCCCTTAAGTTATCTGTCCTTAAGTTATCTGTCCTTAAGTTATCTGCCCTTAAGTTATCAGCCCTTAAGTTATCTGCCCTTAAGTTATCTGTCCTTAAGTTATCTGTCCTTAAGTTATCTGCCCTTAAGTTATCAGTCCTTAAGTTATCAGCCCTTAAGTTATCAGCCCTTAAGTTATCTGCCCTTAAGTTATCTGCCCTTAAGTTATCTGTCCTTAAGTTATCAGCCCTTAAGTTATCTGTCCTTAAGTTATCTGTCCTTAAGTTATCTGCCCTTAAGTTATCTGTCCTTAAGTTATCTGCCCTTAAGTTATCTGCCCTTAAGTTATCAGTCCTTAAGTTATCTGTCCTTAAGTTATCTGTCCTTAAGTTATCAGTCCTTAAGTTATCTGTCCTTAAGTTATCTGCCCTTAAGTTATCTGTCCTTAAGTTATCTGTCCTTAAGTTATCAGCCCTTAAGTTATCTGTCCTTAAGTTATCTGCCCTTAAGTTATCTGTCCTTAAGTTATCTGCCCTTAAGTTATCTGTCCTTAAGTTATCTGTCCTTAAGTTATCTGTCCTTAAGTTATCTGTCCTTAAGTTATCAGCCCTTAAGTTATCTGTCCTTAAGTTATCTGCCCTTAAGTTATCAGTCCTTAAGTTATCTGCCCTTAAGTTATCAGCCCTTAAGTTATCTGCCCTTAAGTTATCAGTCCTTAAGTTATCTGCCCTTAAGTTATCAGTCCTTAAGTTATCTGCCCTTAAGTTATCAGTCCTTAAGTTATCTGCCCTTAAGTTATCAGTCCTTAAGTTATCTGCCCTTAAGTTATCAGTCCTTAAGTTATCTGCCCTTAAGTTATCAGTCCTTAAGTTATCTGCCCTTAAGTTATCTGTCCTTAAGTTATCTGTCCTTAAGTTATCTGTCCTTAAGTTATCAGCCCTTAAGTTATCAGCCCTTAAGTTATCTGCCCTTAAGTTATCAGTCCTTAAGTTATCTGCCCTTAAGTTATCAGCCCTTAAGTTATCTGTCCTTAAGTTATCTGCCCTTAAGTTATCTGTCCTTAAGTTATCTGTCCTTAAGTTATCTGCCCTTAAGTTATCTGTCCTTAAGTTATCTGTCCTTAAGTTATCAGCCCTTAAGTTATCAGCCCTTAAGTTATCTGCCCTTAAGTTATCTGTCCTTAAGTTATCAGCCCTTAAGTTATCTGCCCTTAAGTTATCAGCCCTTAAGTTATCTGCCCTTAAGTTATCTGCCCTTAAGTTATCTGTCCTTAAGTTATCTGCCCTTAAGTTATCTGCCCTTAAGTTATCTGCCCTTAAGTTATCTGTCCTTAAGTTATCTGTCCTTAAGTTATCAGCCCTTAAGTTATCAGCCCTTAAGTTATCTGCCCTTAAGTTATCTGTCCTTAAGTTATCTGCCCTTAAGTTATCAGCCCTTAAGTTATCTGCCCTTAAGTTATCTGCCCTTAAGTTATCTGTCCTTAAGTTATCAGCCCTTAAGTTATCAGCCCTTAAGTTATCTGCCCTTAAGTTATCAGCCCTTAAGTTATCAGCCCTTAAGT